>NW_020954572.1:15110660-15183102 GCF_900497805.2 Vombatus ursinus | reverse complement strand
AAAGAAAGAAAGAAAGAAAGAAAGAAAGAAAGAAAGAAAGAAAGAAACACACATACCTAGATGGAATATGTATATAATGTAGGTCCTCTCCCTCTGCCTTTGACTTTGTTAGGGTATATGCCTAGTATCAGTATCCCTGGATCCAAGGGTATGCATTCTGTGGAGAATTTTATGGTATGATTCCAAACTGTTTTCAGAATAGTTAGAACAATTCAAACCTCCCTCAGCAGTATATTAGGGTACCAATCTTACTATCCTTGAATATTTACCATTTTCATCTTTTTTCATATTTCCCAATAGAGTAAGGATAAGGCAAAAATCTCAGAGGTATTTTAATTCCTATTCATCTTATTATTGGTGATTTGGAACATTCTTTCATATGGGTGCTGACAACTTGAATGTCTTCTTGTGAAGATTATTTATATCCTTTGACTATTCATTTGTTGGGGGATGGTTCTTGTTCTTATATCTTGTTCAGTTGTTCTTATATATTTGTATTGATTCCCTACGTATCTCATATATCAAATAAATATTTTTGCTGTAAAGATTTTTTTCCTAATTAACTCTTTTAATTCTAGCTGTTGATTTTATCATACAAAAGTACTTCAATTTATGTAATCAAAATTGGTCATATCTTCTATGCTCATTTCTATCTCTTAGTTAATAATTCTCCCTCTGGTCATACTTATGTCAGGAACCTTTAATTTTTACAAAAGTTTTTTATGATATACTCTTTCATATTTAGGTTATCTATCCCTTTGGAACTTACCATGCCATACCATGCAAAATGTTTGTGCAGATCTGATTTTTTCCAGGCTGCCTTCTAATTTTCCCAGCAGTTTTTGTTAAACAGAGAACCTTAACCTAATAATTGGTATTCTATGTTTATTGGACACGAGGCTACTGTGTTGAGTTGCTTCTGGTAAGAGGGAGGGATTCAGTGCTCATCATTGTCCTTTTCCTGTGTTCTAAGATTTTCTAGCTCTTATCATCTACCCTACTTATATTTCCTCAGTAATCCTGGACATAGTCACCTGACCCACCATTAAGTAGCCCAGGGTCTACATCTACCCTACTGTAGCACCACCAGAACTTCCAGATCTTTCCATCCATGCTGAAGCTAATCTCTCTCATATATGTTGTCTTTCTCAATTAGAATATGAGCTCTTTGAGAACTTGGACTATCTTTTTAATTTGTATCTCTGACATTTAGCACACTGCTTGCAACAATAAATGCTCGCATTCGTTCATTGATTCTTTAATTTATTTTTATCCTATATTATTTTTTAAAGAGGAAAGAGTCAAGCAAGGTAGCAGAGGTCCAGGTTTTTTTTTTATGTTCTACCAGCCTATGATACTCACCTACCTTCCTCTCAATCTTTTAAAATTTTGTCCATTCTTCAAAGACCAGCTGAAGTCCCTTTTCTTCCAAAAAAGTCTTTCTCAGTCACACGAGGCTACAATGACATCATCTTATTCCGAACTCCAATGCAATTACCATTTGAGCATGGCCTGACTAATATTCCTACTTAACTTTACATAAGCACAGACAGTATCTCCTCTCCAGTGAGATTGTAAGCTCTGTAGAAACAGAGATCTTACCTTAAACTTCTTTCATCCTTCATAATACCTTTAAGTGTTATACACAGAGTAGGGACTCAGTAAAAAAAATTTGATCAATTGAAATAGATCTAAACATGTCACTACCACACTCAAAAATGTTCAGTGGCTCCCTACTGACTCTAATAAAAAATAAAAAGTGTCCTTAGCTTGGCATTCAAAGCCCCCCACTCCAGCTCCCATCTACCTTTTCAGTCTTATTTCATTTTACATTCTCCAATCAAACTGTCCTTCTAAGTATTCCTCATATACAACACTTTTCCTTCTGCCTCAGAACTTCTCAGATTACTCTGCAAGAGTAATGCTAAGCAGAGGATGCCATGTCAAAGCCAGTGTAAGTTAGATTCAAATCTAAGGATCTGGAAATCCAAATTTTCTATAGGAGGCATCTGCTCAGTGAGCCTTACCTCATATTGAAATTAATTAGCAATCTGTGATCCAGTCCATTATTGTGGTCAGGTAGGTAGGTGGCATAGTAGTCAGGGAGACCTGAGTTTAAATCCTTCCTCAGATACTTGATTGTGTGACCCTGGTCAAGTCACTTAATCTCCTTCAGCTTCAGTTTCTTGACTGTAAAAGGGGCATGATAATAGTAGCACCTACTTTCCACGGTTGTTGCATAGAACAGATGAGATAATGTATGTAAAGCTGCATATAAATGCTAGTGGTTATCTTTAGAGAAAACATTTTGCACATCCTAAAACGCTGTATGCATATTAGTGATTCTCTCCAGATTGGGTCACTACAAGAATAGACATTATGTAATTGCCCACACCAAAGAGCAATGCTTTCTGAAGGGAATCATCTACTGTGGTCTAGTGTCTGTGTATCATGTCTGATAACAGATAAGCAGAATCAAGCACTGCCCTCACCTTGCATCTTCTGGTGACATCCAGGGAGGTAACAGGAAGAAAAGAAATCCTGGAGGATGATCTAGATGCAATATCAGGTTACTGTATGAGTTGTACTTCAAGCATGAATACAATTGAGTTCACAAACCATGTCCTCAACCCCCACAGGCCACATTTAGTTGTTTAAAGAATTTAACTACCTATTGTCAACCATATCAGCTGAGGGGAAGTGAAAAATTAAAACAATTATCCAGATAATTTCCTCTCAAAAAACTGTCATTGAAGAAAAAAGGATTTAGGTTAACTAACACTGTTCAAATTGGCTATCTATAAATGAGCACTCTGAATGAATAGATCATTTTCATTAATTCAGCAAACATTTCTTGGCCAATCGGTTAATCAATAAGCATTTATTGAGTGCCTATGATGTTCCAGGTACTGGGCTAAGTGCTGGGGATACAAAATGAAAAAAAAAAAGACACTGCCTGTCCTCAAGGAGCTTACATTCTAGTGGTTGAAAGAATACTCACTGGATTTGAAATCACAAGACCTGTCACACCTACTACATGTATGGCATCAAGAAAAATAGGCACTGTGACAGAAAAGTGAATTAGACATGGTAACTGATGAAGGATTGAAGTCTACTAAAGGAAGAAGCATTAGGCAGTAGAAAGCTCACCTTAGAACTGGGAAGACCTAGGTTCAAGCCCTGCTTCTGATACATACTATTGTAGTTTGAGTTAAGAGTTTAAATAGGGGCCATGTCTAAGATAAGTCTGGAAAGGTAGATAGGGGTAAAATGTGGAGAACCTTGAATGCCAGAATAGGAATTTTGGTAGTCTTTGGAGAGTCACTGGGCAGTGGAGTGTCATGATTAAAGTAGTCTTAGGAATATTATATAATATATTGAAAGGTAGAGAGAAGGGAAAGAAGATTAGTGAGGTCAATGCAATAGTCTATATGTGAGATAATAAGGACCTCACCTAGTGCAATGACAATAGAAATGAGAAAGGAGGGTGCAGAACAAAAGATATTTTGAAGAAAGAAAAAAATAACACTGATTAGATGTGGGGAATGTGGAGTGAGGAAGAGGAAGGCATCAGAAGTGACTCCAAGTTTTTTTTATGCTGCATAACAGAATGGTGGTGCCATCTGTGGATATCAGGTAATTAGGAGAGTTTGCTTTGAGATGATTGTCTCATGGTCCCATACTGAGTTTGAATTGACAACATGCTTTCTCCCATTTCCATTTCACTTTGATTATTATTTTTTGCATAAAGTGTAAATAGTAAAATTCAGCTTATTTAGGTGGTAGAATCTAAATGCCATATTTGGTTCCTGGTGCCAGGATTCTGCAGCCCTTGATAACCAGGGTGCGGCAACTTCTGACTAGATACTGCTGAGAGAACAGAGAAAGACTCAAGTGATGCTGTCAAAGCTGCAAATATCAATGACCTTGGAAGAGAATCATGCCCTAACCCTTCAATGTTTCCCAAGTTCAGGGCCTCAGGCAGCCCACAGCCCTGCCCAACACATAAAGACTTCCTCTACTAGCACACATTTCATAGAGGAATACATGGAGAGACACGACAGAAGAGCAGTCTAGGAGCACAAGAACCTTGAAGTCACACTGTGCTGCCATGAGGTACTCCCTCCTAGCTCTTCTTTCTTCCTTCAGGAATCATCAGCTTGGAATTCCTCTTTTTCTTCCTTCTGTCTACTTTCTGTGGGCAGCTTCAACATAGGAGAAAGGCTAATGCAATCCTCATGTCTACTGCTTAAAGCTGCTGTTTTCTGGCTGGACCGCTTGGCTTAATGGACTAATCTTTTGGACCAGAGAAAAGCACAGCTCTCATAACTTCAGAAACTCCCTTCTTGCACAAGAATGAGAACTAGGGGCACATTAGTGCTGAGTATACTATGTATAGCAAGAAAAACACAAGTTAAAATAATCTTATGAAGGAATGTATGTGTCTGTGTATAACGTGATGTATTTCTTATTAATGGAGCTAATGTCATTTAATTAATTGTGCTATTTGAATGAATTCAGCACTCCAGATCCATATAGAATGTTTGGGCCTGTGAATCATCACCATGCCTCTCCCCACAAGGAGGCTCCATGCTGAGGGTACTTGGACAAATCTGTCCAACACCCTAATGACGGTTCTCATTCCTAACCTCAGGCCCCTCAGACAAAGATGTAAGTTCTCTTTCCTCAATGTATTTGATTTTTGACACTTTTCTCAAGGGTAACTACATAATGGTCAGTTGTGGTCCTGATTTTGTGAACTAGTTACTAGTCTTTTGGGATTTGAGATAACGGACAAATAAATGTATTTGATACTAGTCGCCAGGATGGGCAGGAATGAACTCTATTCCAGCATGTAGAAGAAGTTTGTTAATTAGTCATTTGGATTGCTATCTTGCCAACATCCTTATTAATGAATTTTTGTGTGTGTGTGTATGTGTGTGTATGTGTGTGTGTTCTACTTTTTTTTTCCATTGCTGGTTGGGCCCAAAGCAACAGATACCTTGTAGAATAGTAGAGGAAGGCAAAGGGAAATAGTTGGAGTGGCGTTGGGAAAGAAGTGGAAAAGGCCAGTTCTAATTTTGTTCATTTCCAGAATCTGAACTCTCCCTTTCTCTCTTCCCTCTGGACCCACAAAAAACAAATGACTTGGATGTTGCTGGAGCAGGGCTGGGCATTCATTGTGCTGCTTTCCTTGGCAAAGAGTCCCCGTGCCTCTTGTTGGAATCACTCTCTCAGCTTGCAAGGGCCAAGGTTAGAGCAACTGTTTAAAATTGGAAATATTTTTGTTCAGAAATCTGACATGATTTGCTAGTAGTGACAACTGATTTGACAATGACCAGTGATTTAGGTCTACCTGTAATAAGTGAATTAATCTGAGTTAAAACATAGTTATCTGTCATGTTTAGAGATACCTCAACAGCTGGCTGGCTTGTCCCCTGTCAGGCTAGTTTGTCCTGTGCAAATCTTCTGTCAAGTAAGGAAAAGAACTGTTGGTAGAAAATTACATGGCAGTTTTAGAGTTAGTGATGAATTTTTCTCCCAACATACCAGCTGTGCCAGCAACACTATTTTTTTTGTGGCATTAATCAAATATCTTGCCTGCAGCACCTTCACTTTCCCAAAGGCTAAAAGATGAATCTGTCGGAAAATTTCAGTGGGATTTGCCAACAGCTTTTCTAAGCTCAAATACCAGTCCAGGCACCTCAGAAGTTCGAATAAGGCTTTTAGGGATATGCCTTTGGGAGTTAAAGGCTGTATAGGGTAATTTTCCTTTACACTAAACAGAAATTCAAAGCCATCATTGCAGGCAACATGATGAAGTTTTTGAGTCTGGGAGAGGGCCAAACACTCAAGCTTTATTAATGTATTCCATTTACTGACTCATGGCAAAGTATTTATTTTTAGTTGGAGTTTTGCAATTAGCAGAGTACAAGTACAATTGAAGGCCATTGCCTGGGCTGACTGCTTTCTCCTCTAGAGAGGAAAATCCAAGCAAGAGGAAGTTCAGAAAAAAGCAAGACAGGGAAATTCCTATGAATGGTTGTCAATCGCTTTCCCTGTTTGCTGAAATTAACAAGACTGACTGGTACAAATGTGATTTTAACATAACATCCACCACCCTGGGGTTGGTCTTTTACCTCTTGTTTCTGACCTCCCAAAATAAATAGGATACAGTGACTAAGAATCCATAATAAATCCTGTACATTCACATTCTTTTTTTTTTTTTTACAGAAGGCTTTAAATTGACATTTGGATAAAATCAATGTTTGAAAGACCTTGTGTGCTTCGATGTCATAGTGAATTAGGAATTTATACTTATAAGAAGGCGGTCACTCAGACACAGTGTGGTGTTTTCTTTTTCTTTTGAAAAGCCTACAAGTTAGTCTTAGATTTAGGCACACATGTAGCACAATGCGGGCCGCTAGGTGGTGCAGTGGGTAGAGCACTAGGCTTGGAATCAGGAAGACTCACCTTCACGAGTTCAAATCTGGCCTGAGATACTTACTACCTGTGTGACCCTGGGCAAGTCGCTTGACCCTGTTTGCCTCAGTCTCCTTATCTGTAAAATGAGCTAGGGAAGGAAATGGCAAATCATTCCAGGTTCCTTGACAAAAAAACAAACAAACAAAACAAAAAAAAAAACCACAACAAAAAAACCCAAACCCAAATGGGCTCATGAAGAGTTGGACATGATTGAGTAGCAGAACAAAAAGGATAATGAAAAGAACATTGAGTTAGGAACCAGAGAACTTGGAATCAAGTGTTGCCTCTTCTACTTAATATCTACGTGATCTTGAGCAAATCACTTAACTCCTCTGGGTGTCAGTTTCCTCATCTGTAAAAGCAAGGGGTTGGACAAGGTGGTCTCAAGATTCCTTCGAGCTTTAAATCTCTGATCCTACCATTTGATGCAATGAAATAATTTGTACAAAGGAGATGTAATTGTTTTGGGTTTGAGCAGAACACCTATTCCTTTTTTCATCTAGTACCACCTTCAAAACATGATGACAGCTATGGTAGTGTCCCCGAAATCTTCTCTTCTCCAGATTAAATGCCTTGAATTCCTTCTACCAAAGCTCATGGAGTAAACCCTCAGGGCTTCTCACCATTCCAACTACTCTCCTCTAGAAGTTGTCTAGCTTATAAATGCAGTACCTAGAAATGAATACAACACTCCAGATGCAGTCTGATCAATGCAGATGACAATGGCACAGTCCTGGATACTACCCTTATAAACTCACTCTGTGGCATGTGAGGCCTACAATTGCAAGTTGGCTCTCCACTTGAAAATTTGACTGCCTTTTTCAGCAGAGACATTCATTCTAGGACCTGGACTCTTTCTTTTTTAGAGGGGTATGTGTAGGCAGTACTACTTAATATGCAAATTAAGTCCAATACTGACGAGGTTCCACTTTCCTTAATAGGTTTCTCATTGCCAAGTAGTCTGGTGGATCATTGAGTTCTCTGCCATCTTTGCAAATAACCCTAGCTAGCTATTTTTGAGACTAGGTCTTTTGCCAATTATCCTAGGCCAAAATTGAAAGATTAGTTAAATAGAAAAGAGGTAAGGGAGATTCAAGGGGCAGCTAGGTGGCACAGTGGATAGAGCTGAGCCTGGACTCAGTCTTCCTGAGTTCAAATCTGGCCTCACACACTTACTAGCTGTGTGACCTTGGACAAGCTACTGTTTGCTTTAGTTTTTTCATCTATAAAATGAGCTGGAAAAAGAAATGGCAAACCACTCCAGGGTCTTTGCCAAGAAAACCCCAAATGGGATCATGGAGAGTCAGACACAACTGAAACGACTAAACAACAACAACGAAGGCAGATTCTACCTTAGGTCTAGGGAGGCAATGTAGAGAGTCATTGGGATTAGTTAATATTGGGAGAAGAAAAGAGAATGCTTTTCAATTTAGGCATGAGAGCAAAGTTCATGAAAAAATGAGATTAGTCTGCCATGATCTATTCTTGATAAAGCCATGCTGATTCTTGGTAATCGTAGGTTTTTTTCTAGGTATTTATTGACCTTCCGTTTAATGCTAAATTCTAGAATTGTGCCAGTAATCAAAATCAAACTCACAGGCTTAATGTTTGCCACAGAAATCTTATTCTAATCTAGTATATGTTGAACATATTTATGTAGTATGGGTGAAAAAAAGTTTTTAAAAATGAGTAAATGGCTCAGGATGAGTTGACAGTAATATGACTGTATTACGTCATTATTGTTGTTATTGTTGTTGTTGCTTAGTGGGGAAGGAATCACTCTTAGGCTGAATTTATTGGCTTATAGTTTTCAGAAGGAGGTGCAGCCTCACTATATTCTCTGCAGGGCAGATCACACATGGAATACTGTATTCAGTACTGGCCTCCATATTTTAAGAGAGATATTGACAAATTGGAGCCTATCCAGAAAAGACAATGAGGAAGAAAAAGAGAAACCTAATCTTATGAGGAATAACTGAATAACTGGGGATATTTGATGTAGAAATGAGAAAGCTTATAGGAGACATGCTAGTTATCTTCAAATATCTGAAGCGGTATCACGTAGGAGAAAGATACAGTTTAGTCCAGCCCCAGAATTCTACATACCAATGGGTAGAAATTACATTAGGTATATTTTGGCACAAAATAAGAAAGAATCTAAAAACAATTGCTGTTGTTGTTGTTTGTCATTCATCTTCAAAGAGGACCAATGATATCATGGGATGATGTCTTGACTTGCTCATGAATTGGATTTAAGTGAAACAGAGTCGCATATGCTTGTCAGCCTTACTCTCTTTTCCAGAATCATCAAAACCCAGCGGCAGCACAAAAGTCAATACTACTGTCTATGGCCCAGGAGGCAGTGGGAGACCTTAGCGTCTTTGATGTCTAACCAAGTTCTAAGCACTCCATTGTGCCTGCTTCAGTCTCCTTCATAACTGTTGCAACAAATTGTTCTAATCTGCCCATTCTGCCAGGGAACATCTTCACATGCCTGAGGTAGACATCCCCCTAACTCATCAACAAGTCTGAGACCTGTCAGTCACCTTCAACCTGTCTGCTGAAATGGTTTTACTGGGATGTGGCTGCTGCACATGCACTGCTTCTTGGAGCCACAGGGGAAAGTTGAGTAACAGGTGGACACCAAAGGTGGATGAAAAGGGCTTGGCAAGTCCTCACACCAGAAGTTTTAGTCCTCCCTTAATACCAATATACTCCCAAATAAGTGAGTTCTTTTGAGGGTGTTTTCCTTTCCTGTCACTGGAAAGATTAAAAGTTTGAACAAGCACTTGCTAGAAACATTGCAGAAGTGATTACTGCATTGGGGAGTAGACTGAACTAGATGACTATAATGATCCTTGTTTCTCTAAGAGTCTTTAATCTTAAAAAGATTTCCAAGGTATGTGACTATACAATGTCCAGAGGATTTGCTAAGGACATTAATAAAATGTTGGAAGAGTGCTGGGACATTACATAATTCAAATAACATAATATTTGAATTGCCCATAAGTTATTTTTCACTTGTTGGCTCCACCTGTCCAGAATAAACAAATCGTATGTATCTCAAAATTATAATTCTAGTTAAACTCTCAGCTTCCTTTCAGATATCAGAAGACCTATAGGATGAGAGAGATTCAGCACCTACTTTTCATATTGAACTTTGGAAAGGCAATCCTCTGACCTTTTCTACAGAAACGATGAAGGATCTGCTTGGAACATGGAAGAACATATGAAGTCTCTGAAAGTTCCCTTGGAGGGATTCACTTAAAGTCTCTAATTAGAGCCCTAAGAAGAAATATGCATGCTCAAAGGTGACCTGAAAGCTAGAGGAGGTCTATAGCACTTTATCTTGGAGGTTAGCTGGTAAGAAGATTTAGGGTTCCTTTTTTCAAAATGCCTTAGAAATCCTCTTACTTCATTGACTCTTGACAGTTGATTCTTGGGCATAGAGCTTGACATAACAGTAAGGACTTAATAAAGACTTTTTCATTCATTCTTTGGCTTGGGGGTAGACGCCTATCAATGAATTCTCTGGTAGTAAGGCAATTTGAGGAAGTTGAGGTTCCTGCTCACAGAACTCCAAGAATCATTGACAAATTTAGGATCTATATTAATTTCAAATGAAGATATTCATGAGACTTAGAAGGGATGCTAAAAGATACAAAAGACTAGGGGTGTTTGTTCAACATCTACAGGGATGGTCCTGCTTTAATACAACTAACATTAATAAAGTTAATGGAGACTTAAAAGTTGATTGGGGCTAAAGACCTTGAGGAGCATGAAAGATCAAAGTTGGAGATGTGGGTTCTGACCATGTTGCTTCTCATGTAGACAGGACATTTCCCTGGGTGTATCTAGTCAACTGGCAGTCAATTAATGCATCAGGGGTTTTTAACCTAGGTTTCATAACCTTGTTTTTTTAAAAAATATTTTTATGCTTCAATATAATTGGTTTCCCAGCACTAAGCACAATGCGTGGCACATAGTGCTTAATAAATTCTAGTTGATTTGACTTTCCCTTGTAATATTTTGCATTTCATTTTATTGATTTATGAACATTCTTCAAAGAAGAGATCCACAGACTTTACCAGATTGTCAAAAGGGTCCATGAAACAAAAAAAGTTAAGAACCTCTGCTATGTACTAAATGTGAAAGGGATAAGAATAGGGCTTATATTTCTGATATCATGGATGCCAGGAATTCCCAATAAAGAAACTCCCTCTCTAACATAGGTTGTATACTTTTGTCACAACTTATAGTCTCAGGGAGTTACCTAGAGCATTAAAATACTAAATGACGTGCCCAAGATCACATGGACAGTAGGTGTCAGAGGCAGAATTTATGCCCCAATTTTATGTTCCTGACTTGAGGCCACCAAAGTGATCTTCTTAAAGCACAGATCTGACCATGTCACATCCATACTTAATAAAGTACAGTGATTCCCCATGACCTCCAGGATTAACTAAAAACATGTTTGATATTTAAATCACTTTACTACCTGCCCCCTTCCTGTAATCCCAGTCTCCTTAAACATTTCTCCCTTCCAAGTACTCTGTAATATAGCCATATTGGCCTCTTTGTTTTTCATCATACATGATGCTCTAACTTCTGAATATTTGCTTTTGTATCAGCTGTCCTCCATGCCTGGAATGCACTTCCTCCTCATCTCTGAAGCCTTTCCTGATCCCCACAGCTACAAAGGAACTCCATTCTTAAACTATCTTGGATCTTGCTTTTATTTTTAAATTCTTTTATATATTAGCTATATTATTTTATCTCTGTATCAATATGCAAACATACATGTTGTCTCTCCCATTAGAATTAAGCTCCTTGAGGACAGGGATTGTTTTACTTTTGCCTTTGCATTTCCAAAGCTGATCGTAGTACCTGACACGTGATGTTTGACTGGTAAATGATTGTTGATTGACTGATGAACTGAAGATGTATACAAAGTCACTGACCAGTTTGATTTAATCTAGAACTGGGTAATTTGTCCTGAAGAATGGAAGTACACAGCTAAGAATCAGACCCATACAAAGGTTGAGGATGAGGTCCACCTGCCTTTCTCTAATGGGGCAGATATATAGGTAGAATTAAGAAACCAAGGAGAAGTGACTAAAGAAACCATGTAATATCTTCAGGGTTCCATCAATCCTGCCTGGCAATGGTATAGCTGGGGTGTGAGTGTGGGAGAGCAGACAGCACCCCACAGGGAAGTCAAAAGGTGCGCTGGCTATATGAGTTCACAATACTTTTGGCTGGGGTCCAGGGAAGCCATCCTGGGACTGGGGCAGCTCTGGAATAAAACAGGCCATAACAGCAAGGACTATCTAGTTAAGTAGAAATCTAGTTCAGTAGGAAACAGCTGACAGATATCTTAGGTCTAGGCAAGCAATGGGGAGAGCCCAAGGAATTAATTAATATTGGAAAGAACAAGTGAATACTATAGATCCAAGCAAGAAAGCAGAATCCTGAGTCCAAGAAGTTTATACAATAAGATAGAAATGGACAAGTTCTGCAGGTCCAGGTGGACAAAAGTCCAAAGATTTAGAAGGTCCATTGGAGCAGGAAGAAACAACAGCTCAGTCAATTGTTTTTCAGTGGTGTCCAACCCTCCACGACCCCACTTGGGATTTTCTTGGCAGAGATACTGGAGTGGTTTGCCATTTCCTTCTCCAGCTCATTTGACAGATGAAGAAACTGAGGCAAATAGGGTTAAGTGACTTGCGCAGGGTCACACAGCTAATAAGTATCTGAGCCAGGACTTGAACGCAGGAAAATGAACCTTCCTGATTCCAGATCCAGCATTCTATCTACTGTGCCACCTAGATGCTTGTGAGTAGGCTTTTGACCTCTAATCCAAATGCAGATTTTTTTTTTTACTCATCATCCTATTTGTATGACATGTGGGTGGACAGCAGGCCACAGGCATGCATCTGCAGCTAAATAGCAGTAATTAAAGTAGGAACAAAGGTTTGAGTCTTCTGGACATTTCTTAGACCACCTCTACCATTAGGATCAGATCTAGAGCTTTACAGGCTTTCTAGTCCAAAATCATCAATCAAATCAATCATAAGCAGCAATACTATCATTGGAACCCAGGTCTTCTGGCTACAAATCCAGAGTTCCTTCCATTGTACTACAGAGCCTGCCTACTACCATGGCTTAGAGTTTTATTTTAAAAAGTAAAGCAATGAAAATTGGACATAATTCATTTTAATGCTGCCATAAAGCATCTTGTTTACAATTGGCCCGTCATTTCCATCAATGAACAAACATGTTTGCCTCTGTTTGCCACCGCCCAGAGAAATGCTTTTTTTTCTCCCTTGTTAAAATCCCTGCCTTTCCCAGGAGGATGTGTCCATCATTCCTAAACTGACACGCTACCTCAAAACAGCTCCAGCTCTGACAAAACTTTAATCCTCACCTATACTTGCCCCATAACAAAACCTCAAACATCATTCCATACTTGATTAGATGTTTGTCTTCATTTAAGAGGACTCCTGGTATTCCTGTTACCCTATTTCCATAATTAGAAAGAAAAGTTAGAGAGAGACCAAAGACACAACAAATCAGTGCTAGACACCAACTTTTGGTGTACTTTGGACTAATCAAAGCCAGTTCAAAACAACAAGCATTTACTGAGCACCTAGTATATGCTTACAGAGAGGCAGCATGGAGCAGGGCAGAGAAAGCTTATCTTGGAACCAACAGTATGTGCTCAATGCTCTAGATCCTTCTCTAAGGCTCTAAGTTCCAGAGAAGGTGCTGACTCACATTGGTAGACAGAGCTTCTTCCCTTGGGATTTCCCCATATCAGTGAAACCATAGGACTATTCCCTATTCCCCTGTGTATAAGGCATGGTGCTAATGTGCTTGGAATAAAATGATTTCTAAAACAAAAAGGAAGAGAGAAAGAGAGAGAGTGAGAGAGAGAAAGAAAGAAAGAAAAAGAAGGAAAGAAAGAAGGAAAGAAGGAAAGAAAGAAAGAGAAAGAAAGAAAGGAAAGAAGGAAGGAAGGAAGGAAGGAAGGAAGGAAGAGAAAGCATTTTTTCCCCAAGAAGTTTACATTCTACTGAGAAGAATACTAAATAACATTCATGTGGCCATTTAATGTTTGCAAAGCACTTTATAAACATTATATCATCATAGCCTCACAACAATTTTGTGAAGTAGGCACTTTAATGTCCATTTTACACGTGAAAAAACAGAGGCTCAGAGAGGGAAAGTTAATTGTCCATGTTATTACAGCTAGGGAGTGTAGGAAGTAAATTTTGAACCTAGGTCTTCTTAATTCCTGGTCCAGTTCTCTATCTACTACTTCAAGTTTCCCCTTTATACTTCTTAATTCTTATTTTTTCTTCCTTGCAAATCTACCTCATCTTTATTAAGCATTATGATAGAATTAGATTTATAACGCCTGTCATTCTTCCTCCCCCTCCCAAAGGAGAAGAAAAAAATTTCTCTGGGCGTATTGGGATTTTCCATTCCAATTGTTTCTAAGTTTATAAAAAGACAAAGAAAAGGATAGGAAGAATTAGAAAACAGTGAAATTTCTTTAGCTATTTCAAATCTCCTTCTTTAGCTATTTCATTTGGTTGTTCTCTTCAATTTAGCTAGGAAGGGTTCCCCATCCTGGGAGAAAGAATACAATGCCATATGTAACAAAAACAAAAGGATGCAAACCATAGACTTTTGCTCAGTTGGCAGAGAGAGGTTCTTGCTTTTAATTGCTTTTCCACAAATGTAAAAGTTGTCCCTAAATGAGATGCCACACTTAAAAAGGTATTTTTACTTTGAACCCACACATGGCAAACAAACTAGCAGATCTTGAAAAATAATTTTTTAAAACGACGGTATCTTTTAAAAACAGACAAACTAAAATCCCTCCAAGGGAGAGTTTGATTAATTAAAAATGTGACATAGGTGCTTTGTAATTTTGCCACAGAACATCTGCTTGGAAGTTGATCTAATTGGAAAAGGTGAAAACATTGTCTGTGCCAGTGGTGGGTAGAAAAGACAACAGGTTTAGAGGAAGAGGTAACAGCACAATGTGGGGAGTGATAAAGAAGCAACTCAGCTGGATTTGTTCAGTCACTTTTGAATGCAAACGGAAGTGCATGGGAATAGATCAGTTAAGTAGTGGGGCATCTCTGTTCTTCAGAGGTGACGGCTTTTTTCTTCATCATCACCAGCAGGTGTCTTGGGACCAAACTACACTAGCACCATGTTAGACTCCTCATTCTCTAAACTAGCACATTCACTGGGAGAGAATGTTGGTGGTGGGTGGCCGCGGGAAGAGGTTCTGAAATGGCCTCACATGAATTCTACAAAAGTCCAGAGTGAACAGTGCAAGGGCTTTCATGGCAAAGGGGAGCTTAGCTACAGCCTTCCCCTAGCTGTGCAAAGCCATTTTCCCTGGACAGGTCACAGGACTGCCTGGACACACATTTCAGTCAGGGTAATTAAATTAATTTCACTCAATAACTCAACATTAATTTTTTAAAGATATGATTTCATTTATTTTTAATTGATTTCATCTCTTTTAAAGCTTATTTTTTATAGATTGCATTAGGCTAAATGAACTAATTTAAATATATTTTCATAAAATGTAAAATAATCATCTCGTTTATCATTATGTGGCCATTTAACTCAGACATTAAAACATCAATGAAGCTTTTTTTTTCCTAAAAAGCAAAAATTAAGCATCTTCAGCTTGAAAAATGCAAGATTTATTTTAATGGACAACCAGTATAGATGGATAGTTGAAAAACAAACATTATGGGAAAATAAATCATATTTTAAGGAAGATGGCTAGTTTCTCCTAAAGGCATCAGTAGCATTCAAGTTATCATAATTGGGAAAGCCTGAAAGATCTGGACATAAAACTGCCCTTGTCTATTATTATATATCTAATAGTAAAAAGAAGACAGAAACAGCCACAGAGAGGCAGAAACACACAGAGAAAAACAGAGACACAGAGACACAGAGAGACAGAGCAACAAAGACTGAGAGAGACAGAGAGACAGAGAGACAGAAAGAGATGGAGTGTCAAAGACAGATAGAGAGAGTGAGAGAGAGAGAGAGAGAGAGAGAGAGAGACAAAGACAGAGACAGAGGCAAAGACAGACAGAGAGGCAGAGAAATAGAGAGATAGAAAGAGACAGAGATATAGATAGACTGAGAGAGGGAGAAAGAGAGACAGAAAGAAACAGGAAGAGGGAGAGAGAGAAAGAAAGAGAGAGAGAGAGAGAGAGAGAGAGAGAGAGAGAGAGAGAGAGAGAGAGAGAGAGAGAGAGAGAGAGAGAGGAGATAGCCACCGAGACAGAGTCAGAGACAGACAGAGAGAGAGAGAGAGGGTAAAAGAGAGACAGAGAAAGACAGAGACAGAGAGGGGGGTATGGGGTTTGCCTCTAGAATTCTCTCTGAGACATTCACCCTTTCAGCTTTTGGGTTCTCCCCCTGTCTTTCGTGTACAATATATAGATACTGAGTGTGTTATGCTATTTGCTGAATTAAAGGGAAAAAACCAAAAACATCTTCCTGACTCTGGTTCTAATGCGGATTTTTCAGCCCACATTCTTCCTATTATCTAAATAGCTTCTATAGGAATAACAGGATGTTTCGGTTATTGTATAAAGTCTTTCAGGCTACTAAGGCAAAATGCAGTGAAATAGAACCATTTCGGCGGGGGGAGGCCCATGAATGATCTTAGAAAGCTCATTTCCTTTCTTATCAAATGTGCTTGGTCATAAACTGCTTGTTTGCTGTATTTAAAGGGCTAAGCATCAGGATATATCTCACCCTTGGTGATGGCAGTCTACATGATAAAGGCATGTGTGGTTCATAATTCATGGCATGAGAATTAAAAGATGGTCCCTTAACATCCTCCACTTGTGTCTTTCTGAAGAGTGGTTTACCTAAAAATTGCACTAAAATTCAGATGCTCAATCAGGGCAATGGGATTTGGGGAAACATTTTGTTCAGGTTCAGAGCTGCTAGTACACTGTTTATCAGAGGGGAAGGAAGATTTAAGACTTGGCTTAGGATCAGATCTTATTTGAAAGTCCAAATTTCAGTTTTTTCTAAAGGTCTTAGGAAGCAAGGGTTACAGAAATAGAAAGTTACATTTCTTTTCTATTCACATAGGCCCTATTATCCTTATTGAAAAGAAGGAGTGAGGGGTATGCACAGTTTCATGTGAAGCTTCTCCCTCCCTCAAATATCAGCATGAGGGTTATTATTCATTAGAGAAAGGAAAAATTACAGCACCAATTTTTTTAGCTATGCAAGAAGCTGATTCATTGAGATCCTCCAGCAAAGGGATTTGGCAAAAAGGAATCTCTATTGCCCCAAAACTGCCCCCCCCAAAATGGAAAGAAATAAACATTTTTTATAGAATCATAGATTTAGAACTGGAAGGCCCCTCAGAGGTCATTTACTGCATCTCTCTCTCTTTTAATAGATGAGGAAACTGAAGCCCAGACAAGCTAAGGGACCAGACCAGGGTCAGAGCTAGTAAGCAGAAGGAAATTTTCTCGTGAAGTCAAGGCACAAGAAGAGAGAAACTCACATGAATGAAAGCAATGAACAGACAGTATCATGAAGGATAGGAACAGGCCAGAGAAGCAACCAGTGACCTCTGACCACACGAGAAACTCAGTATTGGACATTGTTGAAGCAAATCAAAAGTTGATTGGAAAAATTAATCTAAGATTTTAATTTCTCTCCTTAATTGCAGCCTTGTTCTTTTCAGCTACTGGTACATTTTGGATTTTTTTCTTCCCTTTTCCTTGTGGAATAACAGAGACTTGTTCCTGTTAACTAGTTAGAGAGAGACAGTCATGCCCCCAACTATAACATGCACACTAGAAAAGGACAAACCTTCAAGAGGAAACAATAAGGCCTCAATTGAACCGAGATCCATGTAAAAGGTCTCCCTCAGTTTACAACTATCCCATAAGGCAAGAAAGAGAGAAAACCAACTCCCCTGCCCACCCCCCACCCAACTATAATACTTTCTTGGTCCCACATTAGGACAACTGGGAAACATTCTACTCTCAAGCAGGATTGGAGCCTGTGCTCTCCAGAAGGGGAGGAACAGAATGCCTAATGATCCAGTCAGTGCCCAGTGAAGAAAGGCAAAAGATGAAAAGGAATAAGAATTAGCCCTCGGTACTGCAGCACACAGGAGACCCACAAAGGCTAATTTCAACTGGCTGGAGCCCTTACATCTTAGGGATATACTTTCTTCTTGATGCACTCATAACTCCCATTAATGTTAATGCTACAGAGCTCAGTGAGAAGAGAATATGCCCCCTTACTTTACTTTCATCAGTTGTGCTTCCTTTTTTGTTGGGGAGGGTGGAATCTAGTTACCTTTCTCAAGTAAGACAGGATCCTATAATAATGTACAAATATGTTCTGGGGTGGAAAAGAAAAGAGAATAAGCCAGAAGCCACAAATCTTTCCCTAACTCACAGAGAGCTGATGGCTGCCTTTGGTGGGAAGCAAAAGCAGAAGTCCTTTGTCAAAATCTACACAATGGTTTCCAAACTTTTAGTTTGTCAAATATCGTGTCTTGTACTTGTATCTATTATTTATGGAAGATGTTCAGAAAGTTTTGATGGGACAATCACTAACTGGTCACTAGAAGGTTCACACACCTATATTTCCTTACCAAAAATGGAAATTAAGGCACTGAAAGGATAAATGATTCCTCCTCTCCCCCCAAGGTTAGAGAGCTAGCCAATGGTGAAGATTTGACACCTAGGCCAAGATATCTCATTAGTGAGTTGGATCAACATAAACTTCCAATATATAGACATTACACATCTAGGTAAAATTTCAAAAAATGTTTCACATTGAGTGTCAACTAAGAAGAACCTGGACAAATATGTGAGAGTGAAAAAAATCTCCTAAACTAGATAGAAAAACAGTTTTGGATGCTTTGGGGACCCAGAAACCAACTTCCCTTTGGGTCAACCACAATTCATACAATATTTGTCTAGGTAGATAAAACTAACCCCTACCTTTAAGAAATTTTATGCTTTATGTCTGTGTAGAAACATGGGAAGGGAAATAACAAAGAGAAATTATAATTTGGGAGTAGCATTTCTATACTTTAACTTACCTGTGAGCCCCTTTTGGGCCTGGTTTGCCTTTGCCTTTCTTTGTATCACCAGATCTTAGTACAGGGACTGGCACATAGTAGGTCCTTAATAAATGCTTATTGACTGACTCTCAATTGAGTCCGAATCCAGTTGCTTTAACAAGGCTCACTTTGAAAATAATACCTGAATCAGAGCCTTATTGGAATGGGTTCTCACCTGAATAATTTTCATTGAGTTTGAGGGAAATAGTAGGGAGAATGCCTGATTCACAATAAGAGCCCTGGGGTTTGAATTTCTACTATTTACTGCCTTTGTAATTATGAGCAAATAACTTACTCTGTAAGCCCCAGTTTCTTCATTTTTAATATGGAGTTGGTCTCTGAAGTTCTTTCTCATTTTAAATCCTGTGATGGAGAACTCTTTTTCAATGATAGCTCTTGCTAAACTCTCAATTTGCATTTCAGAATCCCTATATCTTTCCTTAGGTAGATTAATCTCTGGTTTAAAAAAAAAGATCTGGCCCATCTAAAAACCAAGGAATTTACTCTGAAAGTATGGTTTCTGTCTCTATCATATAGAACAACACCAGGTAGATATAAGTAGCAATGTCTGTTGCCAACTTTGAACTCTTCTTTCAGGATTAAGAATAAAACCCATCTACTTTGAAACCATGGGTCTTAGAGTCAGAAGAACTAAGTTCTGGAACAACCTTTGAAACAGACTAGTGGTGTGACCCTGGGCAAATCACTTAAACTCTCTGTGCCTCAGTTGCATTATCTGCAAAATGTAGGCAATAATATTTATACTACTCATTTCACACAAATGGTGTAAGAAAAGCTTCAGTAAGCTTGAAAGTATAATATAAATGTGAGTTGTTGAAGTAATGTGGCATAATGGAAAAGGCTCTCTATTTGGAAAGAGGAGGACAGAGTTTGAAGCCCAGATTTGTTATTTCCTATCTAGTGGAGCCCTGAGCAAATCATTTGACTTTTCTGGGCCTCAGTTTCCTCATCTCTAAAACAAGAGGACCAGCTTAGATGACTTCTAAATCCCATGATCTTACATCAGTCTGTTCCAAATGGCATTCATAAAAACCTCCTTCTTAACTTGGTTCTTCAACCTCCAGGGTAGCTGTGATCAAATTTGCACAATACTGAGATACATAAATATGTAAAAATTTTTATAATGTGTCCTTGGATAAAATAATGCAAGGAAATTTCCACATAAGTGAAGGGGGTGGAAATAATTACAAAACCGGATTATAATCCATATAGTCCAATACTACTCACGTAAACTCAGTAAGTCTCATGGTAGAATCTTTTTTTTTTTTTTTTGGTGAGGCAATCGGGGTTAAGTGACTTGCCTAGGGTCACACAGCTAGTATCAAGTGTCTGAGGCTGAATTTGAACTCAGGTCCTACTGACTCCAGGGTTAGTGCTCTATCCATTGTGCCATCTAGCTGCCCCATGTAGAATCTTTTAAAGATAGTTCAAAGAACCTGGGATCTCAGAGGCCTTCTGGTCTAACTACGGCTGACCTAAGATCTCCTTTCCAAAATACCAAACAAGTGGTCATCCATTCTTTACTATAAGAGCTCTAATGAGTGACCATCCACTTGTCCTAACCATATTTCCTTTAATCACAATTAAAGGGACTCAAAGGGGCAGGTAGGTGGTGCAGTGAATAGAGCATTGGGCTTAGAATCAGGAAGACTCATCTTTCCTGAGTTCAAATTTGGCTTCAGACACTTACTGGCTCAGTGACCCTGGGCAAGTCACTTAAGCCTGTTTGTCTCAGTTTTCTGATCTGTAAAATGAGCTGGAGCAGGAAATGGCAAACCACTCCTATATCTTTGCCAAGAAAACCCAAAAATGGGGTCATGAAGAGTCAAACACAACTAAAATGACTCAACAAAAACAAAAGGGATTCACAATGGACTCAAGGCCTTGGCCACTTACTGCTCATGTGAAACATATGACTTAACATCACCGGAATGCGAATTCCTCATATGGGAAATGGCAGGGGTGGGTGAGATGGCAACAAATGCCTCTTCCAGATCCAAACTTAGGAACCAAGGAATTAAACGTGATTGAAAAGGATAAATAGAATGCTAACCGTGCCATACTAAGAATACTGTTTAGCTTAGGAGATTTTTACAGGCATCAGTAAGTTAGTCATAGATTACCTCTTCAATAGTGTCTTGCCCTTCTGACATTCAGTTTCTTCATCTGTACAATGGGGAGAATAGTACTGTACCAACCTACCTTACCAGGTTGTTGTGAGAAAGGCATTCTCTGTACCTTAATGCACTCTCTGTGAGGCCAGAGGGTCCTAGATTTAGTGTTGGAAGGGACATTAGAGATTACCAGGTTCAATCCCCTCATTTTACATATGAGAAGAGCGCATTCCTGAGAGCTGTGATTTGCACAGAGTCACCGAGCTAGTCGGTGTCACCTCGATGCCTCATCAGAGCATGGAGGTGGTCCTGAGTTCTCACAGGATATAAAAGCAGAGTGTTAGTTCTGGCAATTCTTGCAGGCTGGAAAGTCTCTGAGTATGACATCCAATGATGCACAAAATGGGAAGGGCTATCTATTTGGAAAGGGGGAAAAGGGTATGTCATCTGACTCTCAGCCACACTAAGGTTGGAAAGGCCAGTTTGTCTGCAATTGATGAAATTTTTCAACCCATCATGACCCCGTAAGGTATAGGAGAGATGTGATCTTCACTGGTGAAAGAGACCCACATGGATCCTTGAAGTACTGAAGTATAAGTATAGGAAATAAATAATAATAATAATAATAATAATAATAAATGAAGTATAGAGTAACACAAAGCAAGCCAGCCTCTGAGTCAAGAAGACCTAGGTGCAAATCTTACCTCAGACACACATGAATGGGCAAATTAAGGCCATCTCCAAATGAGGTAATTCATTCTTCACTGGTGTCAAGTTTTCCAGAATTTTGCATCATAACCCTAATCTAGAAAACACTATTTGGTCTTATTTGAAAACATTTTTTATTATTTTTAAAGTATTATTGAAAGAGGTAGTAGAAGATGGGAGATCTGGCCTTAAGTCCTGCCTCCAACACATATTGGCTGTGTAACCAGAGGTAAGTCAATTAACTTTTCAGTGCCCTAGGAACTCTCTATGATTATGAAATGCAGAGTAGTTGCTGATCTGCATTAGAAGAGGGAATGTCTTCATTGAGAGTTCTGTAAGCTAATGAAATCATAGGTCTACACAAAATAATAACAGCTCCAAAATGTGACTGGAGTATTCATAACTTTTGGGGTGGGTGGGGGGGATAGACAATTTAAAGGTGAATTTCCCTGAAAGGAATACTATTTATACCCAACCAAAAAACAGCATTTGCAAATGCAGTATAAAATGTGAGAACCTGCCTCGTTTCAGTTTTATTACTGTAAACAAAGTGCAGAACTAAATACATAGTTGAGTTTCCTAAAGTTGGGAATCTCAGACTAAAACTCCCCCAGTCCTGAGGATGTCTTTCTTCTCTCAATCAGAAATCCTCATAAAAGCCTTCTATGCCTTCAGGGAAAAAATATAAATTACATGTGGCCTCCAAAGTTGATTTTTGCTTTTACCATAAGAATTCTAGGTCTATCTTTTTTCCAATCTGGATTTTGAAAGTCAAAGAAATGAGAAAAAAAGTGGTTTTCCCTCCAAATTCATGGCTATTAATTGAGCAAAACTGTATTCTGATCCATTGAAACTCTGCACAGACTCAAGGACGGCATTCAGAATTGTATTCATCAGGCTATGGCTAGATTTGCCAACCTGGGGCACTGCCCAATTGTCGTTTCCAGGAAAACGATGTGAGAAAATACTTTGAAGAGGGAAACTAATTATCCTTCCTCAACAACTTCAAAGCTCATCCTAGAAAATGAAAATGAATCTATTTCTCCTGACTCTAGGACCGTATTATCGACTGGGAGCCTGTTTCATAACATAAATTCAGAGTGGATTGTCTGCTTCCATGGTAATAGATCCATGCCATGAGGACATGGTGGCATATGCCTCCCTGCTTGGGGTTCAGCTAGTGATGCCAGACGAAGTTCAGGGGGTGCTGGAACCAAATAATGCTTATCTTCTACTATTCCCTAATACAAACTTTCTGCTCCAACTATAATGTCCAGTCCTAACAAACCAATTCAATCTATTCTGATCCAATCCAACACAACTATATACAGGGCACACATACAATGTTAGGAATATAGAGGTAAAATTAAAATGGTACCTATTCTCAAAGACCTTACATTCTGTTGGTAGTCTATGTGTAAATACAACATATAAATGGGCAAATACATACATGATTAGAACACTAACAACTAGGGTAATAAGGAAAGACTTCACAAAGGAGGTAGGTCATCAGCTATGTCTTGAAAGAAGCCCAAAAGTCAGAATAAAAAAAGGGAGAGATGAGAAGAAAGTGTATTATTCCAGGCACAGCCAGTACAAAAGTACAGCGGTGGGAGACAGAATAGGGAATAGGAAATAGGTCAATTTGGTTGGAACATAAAGTTACATGAAGGGGATTAATGTGTAATAAGTCTGGAAAGGTAGCCTAGAGGCAGATTGTCAAGAGATTTAAATGCTGAACTGAGGTATTTGTATTTTGTCCTAGAATTCTAAGAATTTTTTTGATGTGTTGATTAGTTTCACTGAGTTTTTTTCCTCCTTTTTTTCTTCATTAAAAGAAAAAAAATCTTGTTATTAGGATCAGCTTTTTGAGAGGGGGAGTATGTGGGATATGGGGATGGGAGAGAGGAGGAAGAATCCAGGTAATGTAAAAACAAAATAAATTAATAATTTTTTAAAATTTCCTTTAGGATCATCAGAAACTATTTCTTAGGTATTACGGCTTTTTTTTGTTAGTTCTGGGTTTCTTTTGTAAACAAGTTTCCAATAATTAAAAATCCATAGTTGACAGTAGACAGA
Organism: Vombatus ursinus; assembly: GCF_900497805.2. Taxonomy (NCBI): domain Eukaryota; kingdom Metazoa; phylum Chordata; class Mammalia; order Diprotodontia; family Vombatidae; genus Vombatus; species Vombatus ursinus. Next base: position 15,159,540 of record NW_020954572.1, on the reverse strand, counting down.
AAGATGCTTTCAAAATCAAACCAATATTTTACAGCACACAGTTGTGACATGATTCTCAAACATCTAATACCAATGAGGACTGAATACTCTTCTTTGAGGATAGCTTTAATTTATTTCTAGAGACTTTAGAGTGAACCCATCATCTTTTGTTACCTAAAGGAACATGGGGTTAACATGAGAATCTAAAAACAAACTGAAATACTAAAAGGAGATAAATATTGAAGATCCCTTTTTTCACCTGGATCTCAGATGACCCTAAGAATATTTTCTTAATGTTTCTACATGATTAGCTCATTTTTAATCCCTTCTTCCTTTTTTTTTTCCAGCTTTCCTCTTGTGTGTTTCCTCTTTTCTTTTGCATTAGTGTGATGTCACTGGATGAATTTTTAGTTCCAAAACTCCATTTGCAAACAACAAGGACAAAATTGAGTTCTCTGGCTTAGGCCTAGCTCTACCTACTGTTTATTTAACCTTGGGCAAGTAGCTTCTCCTTTTCTGGACCTTAGCTTTCTTATAGGTAGTTCAATTCAATTTCATTCAATGAGTATTTATTAAGTGTCTACTGTGTATAAGGCCCTATCACAAAGGCTTCTTCTGGTTCTACAATGACAATGGACCCTCTGCTATTGAAAATACAATCAAAGAAGTGGAGGAAAAGGTGGACACAAAAAATAGGAAAAAGGAAGGAAACATCATTATTTTAGAAATTGCAACTTTATCAATAAATAATAATTGATTAAGCACTAAATGCCAGATATTGTACAAAGGTGCTGAGATATACAGACATACATACATAGACAAAAATGAAACTCTGCTCTCAAGAAACTTACAACCTCTTTGGGAGCAGTGACATTGAAGCTAACTCATTGGGAACTGGCCACATACCAAGGCCTTAGGATTGTGCCCTGAACATAGTAGGAACTTAAATATTTTCCAAATGAATGAATTAATAAATGAATTGTGCAATCTAAATAGGCATCTTAAACACAATGGACAAAAGTCAGCTAATGGCATCATTTAAACTATTCTTTTAAGATATAAGATTTAGCTGTAGTAATAAGTCTTACTTTTATTATTAGGAATTAGCTCTAATAATAGGATAATAGGATTTAGAGCTAGAAGGGAATTTAGGGATTATTTAGCCCACCACCTTATTTTAAAAAATGAGAAGATGGCCGCCCAAGGAAGTTAAATGATTTTTCCCAAGGTCACACAGGGAGTGAATAGCAAAGCTGGGATTTGAATTCTGGTATTTTAACTACAAATCCATGATTTCATATAACAGGGAGTTCCTAGAAATTTATTTAGAGTAAGGCTGTTGCTCTAAGAGAAAGGAAAAATTGCTACCCTTAACTATTTAATACCATTTAAAGTAGGCCTATAAGGAGGAAATCCAATTAAAAGAATGGGTAGGAAAAAGGTATCAAGCAAGGGATGAAAGATAAACACTAACCATTACCTGTACCCAGACACTAAAGCATTACTGATAAGGGTGTGACCACCTCAACATAACCAAGTGCTTATTTGTCATGGAGACCAAACTATACTTTTCAATAGTCACTGCTCTCTTTAATGGCTAACAAAAGACCTCCTTGTTTTGCCTCTGTGTCCTTAACCAGTTCCATAAACAACTTATTAACCTCCCTTATGAAAGTCAGCATTAAAATAGGGAACAACTCCCCTGTACAAGCCTACAACTCAGTCTACAACAGTCTACAACTGAGCAGAGACCTCTTGAGCTCCATCAAAGCTCATGCTCTCTTCATAGCATTCTCCTCAGAATTAAATGCTTATTGACTCCACACTAATATCCATTTAGTAATCTGCCGTTTTTGTTTGTTTTAATATGGCACTCAGTTTTACAGTAGAAAGGAATTATGCAGTTTAGAAGTATGAATATTAAAAAAGGATTTAATTAAATCTGTTGCCTGAAACCTCTGTCTAAAGCTATAATGACAAATTTAGTCCATATTTATTATGGTGCACAAGGGACCTTAACTAGATCATTAGTTTATATGCCTTACTCAGTAGTGAAGTTCTAAAACTTTACATTTTGCATATTATTACATTATTCATTTTTCCAACTAGGCATAAAATACGACTTCCCATGAGTACAATACCTAATTCTTCAAAATATACAAAGATAGCAATAAAATGATTAAATTACAACTCTTACATCTGTTCTTCTTGTCTGATTATAAATTAAAATGTTTTAAAACAGCAGAAAACAATTCAGGTAACAAATGAGTTTAAACTATTCCTTCTCCTAGGTTCAGAATCATATGAACATGCATATGAGCTCATACATGTGTATATGTATAAAGATACAAGGTTCTACATAACACTGGAGTTATTTTCCTTTCTATAGGTTCCTCTGCCTGCTTAAAAATATTTATATGATCTAAAAAAAGATCTCAAAGAACTTTCAATACATTCACAAGTTGATAAGATGGATAAGATACCTTGAACTGTCCAACCTAGTGACCATGAGATTCAGAAATAGCTGAATAGAATTGCTGCATATATAAAATACTTTTTATTTTAAAGGCAACCTATAAAATGTTATGTTTGCCAGGAGGAAAATATTAAATGCTATTCTAATCCATTAGCTATTACTGCAAAATGCTGCCTCGTGTTTTCTTTCATAATCACACATTAACAAATGTTTTAATTTAATGATGGAAACAGGCATGGGTGGGAGGTATCCAGGCATTTTCTTTGATAGAATCAGTGAGCAAGTCAACAATTGCAAACGATGTGGGGGGTGGAGAATGGGGATGATGGCAAACTACAAACCTGGGAATACCCATACATTTAAATAAACTATGAAAAATTCCATTTTAATTATACCGAAATATATATACATACACACACACACATACACACACACACACACACACACACACACACACACACATATATACATATATATGCATGTCTCTTCCAATTGGAATGTGGAATTTTGTTCTTATGAAATGTATAATTCTGGGACCAGTTTGAGTTACCTTACATTTGCATTTATGCAAATTTTCCTTAAAGCACCCTAGTTGGTTTGGGAGATTTTAACCCACCAATACGATTCCATGCTTTGAAGTTTACAAAGAAAAATACTCCATACTGTACTCCTGAGCTTGCTTTTTAAAATTATGATTATTGTTTGAACACAAGCTCAGCAGATGTTAAGCCCAAGTGAGATAAGGCTGCAAAGTGTGGGCTCCAACTCTAGATGTAGAAGTGGAGAAGGCATTAAGAGAATCTGCCATAGTAGGCACTTAATTTGTTGAATGGGAGGGGGAGAGAGACCAGGGCAGAGTGCAAAAGGTTTGGACCAGAATTCTGATTTCAATAGTATTTGGCACTCCCAGTAAGGAAACTTCCTCTACCAGTGCAGATTGGCTACTGTTTCCACATCCCCACAATTTAGAGTTAAGAGAGTTGCCTTGGGCAATTGAGAGGTGAAGTGATTTACCCAGAGTCACATAGCCAGTATGTGACTTATACCCAGGTCTTGACTCTGGGGCTAAGTTACCTCTTAGGAAGCAGACACTAATAATCATATTAACTGACATGGATAGGTCAGGACCAGACTAAAGGCTAGTCACACAAACATGAAGCTGGCTACTGATGTTATGTGGGGTATGGGGAGAGTAAGCAGGTATCTTCTAACAAATATCTTCTAACAAACTCAATGATTATCACCTTATATTTGTGTAGGAGGGAGGCACAATTCTTTTGATGAGTATGAAACAGCAGCATAGTAAATTTCAATCCAATTTAATTCAATCCTATCCAGTTCAGAATCTCCTAGGTGTAAGGTAGCTAGGTGCTAAAGATAAAAAACAAACATGAAACAATTCCTACCTTCAAGGAACTTACATTCTACTGAGAGAATATAACATGTACGCAAGTATTAAGCAAATATAAACAATAAACAAAGTGATAGAAAATATTTTCATCAGGGAGCAAGAGTGCTCAAAAATGTCAGGGAAAGCCATGACAGGCTCCTGAGCTAGGCTTGACTTCTGACTTCTGCTTAGCCTTGAAAATGAAATATTTTTCTACCAAAAAACATATACCTATCTCATGTAATGGAAATACAAGGAAACTCCAATGGTTCCCTAATTCCTCCACCATCAAATATTAAAAGGATTTTAAAGACCTTTACATCCTGGTCACTTCCTAACTCTTCTTATACCTACCTCTCCACATACCCTACAATTCAGTTTCATTGGCCTCCTTGGTGTTCAATACACAGGATAATACACGCCCTGATTCCATCCATTTTTCACTGGTTCCCACATCCATACCTAGACATTTTTCCCTTCTCATCTCTATCACCTGGTTTCATTTGCTTTCTTCAAATCTCAGCTGAAATCTCATCTTCTCCATGAAGACTTTCCTAGTTCACCTTAACATCACTGTCTTACCTCTCAGATCACCTCCAAGGTATCTTGTATATGTCTTTTTACACATATTTTTGTTGCAGGTTATCTCCCCCGTTAGGTTGTGATCTTCTTAAGGGGAGGAACTGTTTTTGCCTTTCTTTATATCCCCGGAGCTTAGCACAGTGCCTGGTACATAGTAGGTACTTATTATATGCTTGTTTACTTGTTCATTTTTGTATCTTTACTTCATGGATGTATTTTCAGAATTATGCTTATTTTTCCCCCTTGATAGCAACAGAGGCAAATACTGTTCAAATTTTCTTTTTCATAAAATCAGAGTAATGGAAATTATCACCGGAATTTTTTTCTAGTATATTCCTTTGCTTCTAGGCAAGTCTACACCTACTCATACCACTAGCTGAGGGAGTTGGTTATCTTTTATCTAGTGTTACATCAGACCCTAATGGGTGTTTGCTCCCTAGAAGATTACCATGTAGACAAACTGGAAGTTATAAATGGGCTAATTTCATTACTGTGTATATGTAGGGCAGTGTGTATGTATATGTGTGGAGAGGGAGAGAAACAGAGGGAGAAGGAGGGAAAGGAGAGAGAAAAGAGAGAGAAAGAAGAAGAGAGAAGAAAGAGAGAGAAGGGAGAGGAAAGGGAGGGGAAAAGAGAGGAAAAAGGAGAGAGAGAAGGAAGGGAGAAAGAAAGAAGGCAGAGAGAGAGAGAGAGAGAGCCTCAGGGGCACAGAAAACTCAAATGACAACCATCCACACTAGATTAGAATCAACATTCTGTGGCATGGTTGGGATTTGATAGTAAAGTGAGCATTTGTCCATAGGTGGGTGAATGAGGGAAGCTGGTATGATGAGCAAATGTTCCTTGAATGCTGACGAATCAATTGTGTTTTCTTCAAATTGAGATACTATGAAATGTTTCTAGTTTTCATCCATCTTGAATGGCTGTATTTACTTTAGATGAAAATTACTCTTTATGTTCCCTTGACATATGCCTTCCAGATATGTTTTATGACAATATCAGAAAGCCCTTTTTTTTTAATCATGGCTGCTTCAATTGCAAATTGAAACATGTGAAATAAAGAGCTACAGCAGGCTTGAATGATTCAAACCCTTTCCAGTTACTGAGCCAAATCTGGAAGAAGCTGGCTTGCTAACAGTGCCCTGAAGATTTAACTTGCTGCTACGAAAAAAAAAAAATCCAGCGGATAAAGGGGGGGGGGGGGGGGGGGGGGGGGGGGGAGAGCAGGAAGATCTCCAAGATAATCCCAGGAAAGAGGGAAAGAGTGAGGACAGAGAAAAACTCAGCAACTCTGAACATCTGAAATCTGTCAGGTTTCAGAAGGAATATATGGTATTTTGGTCAAATGTTCCTGTTTACAAGACCACCTTTGATTTATATAATAATCTGCAGAAAAAAATTTGCCCCAACCCCCAATCTGTAGGGACAAAAACATGCAACCCTGGCTTCATAACAGGATGTCCCTCGATAAATAAAGTCGAGATCTGGCCTCTGTCCACTGCTGTTCTAAATGAACCCAGTCAGCCTGGCCCATGTTTTTTCATTCCATTTTCTCAAGCCAAATGACTACCATCTGCTGTCACAAAGCTGTCACACAATCAGTAATGGAAGATTTCTAAGGAATATAATGGCCAAAGAATGAATATATGACATCCCAGCTCCTATCTAGCACAGAAAGAACAGCTACCCATTTGAAAAGAAACAGCAGCAGTGTTCTCCCACTTCTCAGCAAGTGCATTGTAATACAAATCTTTATTTGGGCTCAAGACGTTGACAGGTCAATTGAATAGAATAAGTCTAGTTTATGATGCAGTTGTCAGAACTGGTTAAAGCAGGAGTCTGTTTACTGGCGTCCTGAGATATTCCAACAATTTTTCTTGCAAACCAGCACCTTGAGGTTAATTACTTTACCAATTTGAGTAAATGGCAAGCCATATTCCCATCTGTCTCCATTAGTTCCCCACTATTTCTCAATTTATGATGACTGGGGTCAAGGCTGTGGTACAAAAGAAGAAGTAATAAAGCATGAATGGAGTAATTTTCTGTTTATACAAATGTGGTAGCCACAGTATAAATAAGGCAAAGGCATTCTGAATGGGCCTAACATTAGCTTTGAAACTTCCGGATGCTAACGATATTGACAATAAATGCATCTCCTAATTTGTATGTGTAAAACAAACAGAAGGGAAAAACGGCTCCCTCCATAGTTCTGCAGCTGTCACCTCAACATCTGACATCATAGGCAGGGGTTCCCAGGACGTTTGCACAGAAGCCTGGTCATAAGCAAGTTCTGAAAGGCCTAGACTGGTTGATCTCCACTAAACTTCCCTGTTCACCAAAGGTAAACTGTTGGAGGAAGAAAAGGAAAAAAAAATCCTTTCATTCTGGCACCAAAATGGGGTAGTAATAGGGCTTTGGGGGCTGGAGTAAACATTTCTTGCTATCTAAATAGGCTTTCGTGTTGGAATCCCTTAAAAGCTGTTTAGAAGTGTGACTGATTTAAGGGTATCTCATGGGACGAGACCACTTTCTCTTTTCCTAGTTGGTATAAAATAAGGAAAAGCAACTTAAAAGATTCTATGCTCTTATGGGCCTAAATCATACATATCACCTGCATTAACTCTGATTTTAACAGCATATTCTTCTGTTATTCTAAACACTGTAAACATTTTTTTTTAACAAAAAGCCCTTAGATAAATAATTCAAGGAGAGAAAAATCAGAGATTATTTCTTCAAACTGTTCATTGAAATGGTAGCGTGATACATTTTTTTCTTAATCTATTTTGTCCAAATAGTGGCAGGGTATATGTGTGTATGAGAAGGAGTGGTATGAGGGGAGAGACAGAGGCAGAGACAGAGATTCAGATACACTGAGATAGAGAAAGACATCCACACAGAGAGAGACAAAGAGAGAGACAGAAATAGAGATAGAGACAAAGATAGAGAGAGATAGAGGGACAGAGACAGAGACAAACAAAAAGTCAGAGAGAAATAAAGAGAAAGAGAGAGAGATGAAGACCCTGAGACACAGACGGGTAGGGAGAGGAGACAGAGAGAGAGAGAGAGAGAGAGAGAGAGAGAAAGAGAGAGACAGAGAGAGAGAGAGAGAGAAGGAGAATACATTTTTGGCCATTTTCCACAAATGGCCAAATTGCTCATTAATTAAACACTACAATAAAATAGATTTTGTGGCAAATGAGGCATAAACATATATTTGAGATAAAGGATTCAAAACAGAATGGAAGCAGTATTATTGCTCTAAGTATACTGTAAAATGTTTGAACCCGTGACACATCCATCCATCAGGCATAGGTCCAAAGAAAATCAGTTTGGGGGGAGGAGAGAGGAGGCAGATATATAACTTTTAAAAATTATCTGTTATAACAGTTCACATGGAATAACAAGATGTCTTTCTAAATTTTCAAACTGCAGTATTTAAGGCAGGGTTTGAAGTGAGAAGCAGGGAGAGTAGTGGTTTCTGATCTTGTTTCCTACCTGTCCTTTCCCCACTCCAGCATTGACCTCTGTGTCTATTATACTATCACACCCTCTCCCCAATTCCTTTACCCCCTACCCTCCATTCCCAACATACAGTCCTCTATAGGCCACAGAATAGAGCAGAAATGAGGTAGAGAATATTCAGAGCATTTGGTGTGAAAAGAATTTCAACCCCAAATAAGCAGTTGAATGAAATCAAAGATCTAAAACCATGGGGCCACTCAACTTCAATCCTCGATAAAGATAATGGTGATAAATCCATTTCTCTACCTGAAAAGTTTTGTTGGTTTGCTTTCAGAAAAAAATAAACTGCTAAAATTTTTATTTTGTTTAAGATCTGGATCAAACTTATTTACTTATGAGAAATAATATTTCTTTAGCACTCAGGAGGACACTGTCTAGCTACATTTGGATGAGTATCACCAGAGCAGACTGCTGGGGGCAGGGGAGGGGTACTCTATTCTTGTTCCTTACCACAAATAGCTTTCTTTTCTATTTATCTGCTTTCTTCCTTTTCCTTTCTTCCCCTTCCTTTTGTCTTGCAGCCGTGGGTACTATTTTACCCATTAGCAAGTCAGAGGTTGGTAAGTAATACTACCCATAAAGTTGCATGCAACATAAATTAATAATTGTGCTAGCTACCCTATCAATAAACCAAAGTGCATATGAAGAGCTGAGTTAAAGATTGCAGGAGAGATCGGCTAGCTATAGGCCTAGGGAGGGAAGAGAAAGGCTACATAAGCTCAGATCAAGAGGTTATTTGAATGTCCTCCACCCCAATCTCCCTATCACCTGTCTGGAATTCTAACAATTAGAGATTCTTTTGATTTAACTTGTATCCTCTTTTAAAACAAACAAACAAACAAAAACCAAAACCCACAAGGGGCCCTGAAGGACTTAAGGAGGTATAGCAATCATTTATACTTTAGCATGAATTAGTTCCACCAGCTTACTTTGCTCAGAACAGCTGATAGAGACTACACGTATTCAATTAAATCTATTGAGCCTCTCCAAACTGGGGAAATGGAGGACAGGGTGGAAGAGACAATGATAGCATGGGGAGGGATTATGGACCCGAGAAGAGTTGAGCCATAGCAGAAATCTGGGCAAGCAAAGGGTACATGAGGGCATAGGGGATCTGAGGGATAAGGATGCCAAGAAATAGGAAAGGAGTGTAGGACAAGATGCGGGATTTTGCCCAGGGTTTTTTGTTGTTGTTTTTGTTGTTGCTGCTGTTGTTGTTGAGTCATTTCAGTCATGTCTGACTCTTCATGACCCCTTTTGGTTTTTTCTTGGCAGAGATATTGGAGTAGTTTGCCATTTCCTACTCCAGCTCTATTTCTTTTCTAACCAGACAGCTGATAGAAAATGGTTTTTGCCTTTGAAAATGGGGCCTGTTAATGAGGATACCTTACAGCTACAAATGCCATCATTCTACCTTGAAGAGCCAACTTGCCTCTTCCTAAAACATGGGTCTCCCTTTCACTGATGTCTGTTGCTTCCTCTGGCTGGTAGGGAGTCTTCTCCATAGACTGGAGAGTGTATTTCCTCCACTCTATCTCCAGACTATCCCTGATTGTGTGACTTACTTACAGAAGATTCCCTTCAGTCCTACTCCATGCCTTAAATTCTAAGATGGTTCCCTAATAAAGTGAGCAGAAGACTGGATGAAGACACTCGGCAATAAGCTCCTGGTTAGGCTGCCAATGTGACAAACAGAAGGGGTGATGTAGGTCAAGAATAGCCTTGCATGTGCTCAGCTTAAAAGGACTATTGCTGTTGACTCTGGGGTTGAGGGTAGGAATCTGTGAGGTGGTAGTTTATTATTTTTTTCCAGTTAATGGCTGCTGAGAGACATTACACAGGTACTAAAGCGTGTGGTTAAGTGAAAAAACAACAACAACAACAACAACGATCTTTGGAGTAGAGGGTCCTGTGTTCACATTCTTCCTCTATCACCTACTACTTATATATTAGGTAAGCAAGTCACTTAATTTCTCTAGATCTCAGTTTCCTCATACATAAAAATGACGGAATTGGATTGACCTCTTGAGGTTCTGTCTAGCCCTTGTTCAATAATCATAGGATGTTAGAACCAGATGAGACTTTGAAGGTTATCTAGTCAACATATTTCAGTGGAAAGAGTCAGAAGACCCGGACTCAAATACGGCCTTAGACACCTACTGGGCAAATCACTTAACCTTCGTTTGTATTAATCCACTGGTGAAGGAAATGGCAAAGCATTCCATCATCTTTGCTAAGACAGCATCACAAACAGTCAGACATAACTGAATAACAATAACAATGAACAGCACAATATATAATAAAAACGACTGTATTTCATATTGTAAGTAACAAGAGAAGCCTATCAGGTAGTGTCCTAACCTCTGCCCTCTCCTTTCTAAGTGAGGCTAGGTGCTTTCACTTACATCAAACTCCAGATTGGAGGCCAAGGACCGGTTACTGCCCCAGTCAGAAGGGCGTAAATGACTTCTGGCTACCTTTGCCTCAGTGTCAAGGTCCTTCTTGGCACTGGTGCACGGAATCTCTTCCCTGGCTTGCCCTGACTTCTTCCTTTAACTCTGGCAGGTCTCTTGGCTCATCCTGTTTACCTGAACTCTCAACTACTCAACTTGCCCTCCTCGTTATTTTCTGTTTACTTGGCTTCTGGCTTCAATACCTGGTCCTGACTCACAGCCTTTCACTGGCCTCTGCTATCAGTTCAAATGAGCAGTCCTTGCTTTGGCTTTTCCATATCTGGCTCCTTTCCTGGCATCCACAACTGACTGTGTACCCAAAGTGACAAAAAAGGGCAAGAGGCTCTCAAGGAAGAGAGAGCCTAATATGGCCTTGAGAAGCTGGGAGGCCATTATGGATGATGTGGGAATGCATGTGGTCCTGGAAAGATATATACAATTCCAATAGAACCCAGTTAAGATTTTATTGCCATTTAAAACCTTACTGAACACACAGAAATTTGCGGAGTAGAAAACACCTTGCCTCCAGCTGTTTGTTGTTCTCAGTGCTTTTTGACAGAGAGAGTAACTTTCTTAAAATGCTATTTGCATTATTCCACAGATAACAATTAGACCAGAATAAAAGCCTTATAGATTATCTAGTTCTAGTCCAATACCTCTGGTTTCACAAATAAGAAAATTGAGGCCCACAGTGTTTAGCACAGTGCCTGGCACATAGAGCATTCTCTTAATAAATAAAAATTAATTAATTAATAATAAATAATGAATTAATTAATAAAAATTCAGTTGACTAACTGAGTGAATGAAATGACTTTCCAAGGGCACATAGGTAGTATACGGCAGAGCTGGGGTTTAACTCTAAGTTTTTTGACTCCAAATCCAATGCTCTATCCTCTATTCTAGGGTGCATATCCTCTATCCTAGGGTGCATATCTATTCTAGGGTGCAATCTTTGATGCTCTTCAGCGCCTAGAAATAATGAAGGGCCATGGCAGGCTCATTGATGGCCTACTCTACCTTTCAATGTTCTTTTCTTCTCTAGCTTACACTAACCCTGCTTCAGTCAATTTATTCACTGCGCCCTGAGCACACTTTGGTCATTCCTGCCTTCACAAGTGGCTTAAATTTTTCTCCCTGTTTAGAATGTCCTCCTGATTCTTTTCTATTTAACTGTTACCCATTCTTCTGGATCCAACTCAAATCCCACCTATGTGAAGCTTTAACTGAAGAGACTTCCTAGTTGGGCAATGATGAAAACAAGGGGTTCGGAATAGATGACCTGGAAAGCCTCCTATCTCTAAATATCTGATCCTGGAATGAGATAATATTTGTAAAGCACTTAGCACAGCAACTGGCACATGGTAAGTACCTAATAAATGCTTATTCCCTTCCCTTCTCCCACTCTGAACTCTGATAACTACTCCTATTGCTCTAATTCTTTGGTTTGCAGAATATTTTCCTTATAATAATCCCATGAGTTTGATAATACAAGTACTGTTATCTCCATTTTACAGACTAGTAAAACCACAGAGAAGTTAAGTGACTTGCCCACAGTCACACACCTAGTATGTTTCTACATCAGGATTCAAACTGAAGACTTGTAGAAATATTAACAAATAGCACAGATATTTATGTCGCATTTGAAGGTTCGCAAAGTGTTTTACACACATTATTTAATTTCCCCCAGACAACAACCTTGTGAGGTGGCAGCTACAATTGTCTCCATTTTTTTTTTTTTACAAATGAGGAAACTGAGGCTGGGAGGTTAACTAACAAAACCTTAAGGCAATATTCAAAGCCGGGTCTTCTTGACTCTAACAATCTGTCCACTGTGCCTCCTGGGGGCTCCCAAATCCAGGGCTCTTTCCACTAGAACATAACTGCCTCTAGTAAAATTGTTTCCCCTTTCACTTGATATTCAAACACATAAAGCCTTCTATTGGTATTTAACTTTTTTTTTGTTGTTCCTATCTTTGTTTGTGAGAGGCTGTGAGGCCTCTGAGTCAAGCAGATCTGGTTTAAAGTCTACCTCTAACACCCTCTGCTATGTGACCCTGGGCAAGTCATTTAACCTCTAAGTGCTTCAGGAAACACTTAATATGTTAAATTGCAGTGCAGGCACAGATAGACCTTGGTAGAGGAAATGATTCACCAAGAGCTCTCTATAACAATGAAATCAACTGGTCCGTAAAAAACTAAAAACAAAGCAACTTCAACATTTTCATCTTTAGGTATATTTTCCCCCCTCTCTAACCAGACTGGAAGCATCTTGAAGGCAGAAACCACATCTCATACTTTTTTGTATTCCCCAAATCATCTACCACAGTGCACATGCTCAATAGTTTTTGACCAGATGAATATATCCGTACTTTTGTTGTTCAATTGTGGCTCACTCTTTTTGACTCCCTTTGAGGATTTCTTGGCAAAGACAATGGAGTGGTTGTCTCCTTCTCCAGGTAAGGAAACTGAAGCAAATAGGGTTAAGTGACTTGCCCGGAGTCACGCAGCTATCAAGGGTCTGAGGCTGAATTTGAACTCATGAAGCTGAGTCTTCCTGATTCCAAGCCCAGTGCTCTACCCACTGCTGATAATCTAGTTCAGTTTTGTTTTTCAAAAAGATATAGAATAGTCTGGAGAAAGATGTGGAAGGAGATAGGCCGAGAGAGGGCCTGTGGACACAAATGCTAGGTGGGCCTCTGAGCTAACCTCCCCACTCAAATACACCATTGATTTAACCAATACAAAACATCTTATGTGTTCCTCTCCTCAGTGCCACTTTTCTGGATGTATGCCTGACTTCTCCAAGTACCCCTCTCGCAGACTGGATACTCATTCCCTCTCATTCATGCAGATGTTGTGAAGAATCTCACAGCATTTTAGCATTCAATGGCTACAGTCCAACCAATATCTAAAAAGGAATCCTCACTGTAAGAGTCGCTACTTATTGTCTCCAGGATCAAAAATAAAATCCTCCTGTTTGGCTTTTAAAACCCTCCATAAGCTGGCCTCTTCCTGCCTTTCCAGTCTTCTTACACCTCACACTACTACCCACCCTGCCACCCCGTCATCCCGCACTACTTGAGCCTGACACTGGCCTCCTTGCTTGCTACTCTAGACACTCCATTTCCTGACTCTAGGCATTTGCACTTGCTGATTCCCAGGCCTGGGCTTCTCTCCCTCCTCATTCCCCTGCCTTTCTTCAAGTCTCAGCTGAGGTTCTGTCTTCTACAAGAAGCCTTTCCCCATCCTGTGGCATGTGAGTGCCCTCTTGTTCATTATCTCCTATTTATCTTGTTTGTACCCAACTGTTTTCAGGCCTTCTCCCCCATTAGACCACGAGCCCCTGGAGAGCAAGAGCTGGTTTTTGCCTTTCTTTGTATCCTCAGCACTTTGCCCAGTGCCTGAAACATGGCAGATGCTTGATAAATGCTGGCCGGCTGACTTAAGCATACCCAGTGGTTAGGCAGCCTCTGCATGGAGATTGTCTCTACTACTTTTGCACAGCAATGACTCTTGCGGAGTTTTTTTCCTGACAAGAAGGCTAAAAGTACCTCTGAAATGTTTTATCTATTGTTCCTGGTTCTGCCCTTAGGATCAAATACAATAAATCTAATCCCCTCTATAAAGGAAGATTGAGAGAGAGAGCAGGAGAGAGAGAGAGAGAGAGAGAGAGAGAGAGAGAGAGAGAGAGAGAGTGTCTGTGTGTGTGTGTGTGTGTGTGTAGTGGGGGGGGAGGGTGAGTATATCAAGTAATAGCCATAGTATTAAAAAACAAAAGGTATCAATACAACTTTGAAATATATAAAATACCAAGAAAGAAAAAAAAACAAAAAAAGAAAGAAGCAAAGAAAGAAAAAAGGGAAGAAAGAAAGAAAGAAGAAAGGAAGAAGAGAGGAAAGAAAGAAAGGAGGAAGAGAGGAAAGAAAGGAGAAAGGGAAGAAAAAAGGAAATAAGGAGAGAAAAAAGCACAAAGGGAGGAAACAAAGGAATGTGGAAGGAAGGAAAGAAAGAAAAGAGAAAGAGAGGGAAGAAAGAAGGAAAGAAGAAAGGGAAGAAAAAAGGAAAGAAAGAAAGACAGAGGGAAAGAGAGAGCAACAGAGACAGAGACAGAGAGAGAGAAGGAGAGAAAGAAAAGAAAATAAATGTCTACAATGTATTACTCTTATGATACAGACTCTGTACTTCTAGGCCAGCCAAGAGATTTTTCTTTCTTTCTTTAAGCATGCATTTTCTCCCTCTGGGCAGACACATTATTTTCCAAGTTAGAGGGGAAGGTTACACATATTCCCTCAAGAGGAAAATATGATGATCAGAAAGCTGGGCCTGAGAGAGTTCTGACTAGGCCGGAGTAAATTGTAAGGGATTCAGAGCTCAAGTTCTTGGCAATGTGCTCTACTGAATTATGGTAGTTGGAAAAATCCTACAAGTAGCTTTTTACCAAAATAATTAAGAGAGTTAAACAGAAAGATCACTTTGTAAGGAAAGAGGTACAGAATGGTCTGACAAGGCAGCTTTGAGTTGCCTTCCAAGAATCTCTCCCTGATTCTCCTCCCAGGACCTGTCTAAGGCTCATTTCAGGCTGCCATGGCTGCTGGAAAGAAGCCTTTTCCTGTCTGCCTCCTGCTAGAACCTTGAACTTCTCAGGAAAAACAAAATCTTAAAAGAGAGCCTTAGTTTCACCTCTCTCCCATTCCAATTCCCACTAATGGGGTAACAGAAAAAAATAAAAAAAACCCATACCCAACTAAGACATCAAGGGTGCTAAATGAAAATCAGCATTCAGCCCACAATTATCTTGAAGGGGGATGGGGCAAATAAAAGGCAAATCAGATAGAGAGTAATTCCATGAAAATAGGATAATTGCCCAGGAATGATTGAAATTAATAATGGGATACTAGAGCTAGAAAGCAGTATGGCATAGTACAGAGCTGGCCAGGAGATCTGGGGTCCAGTCCTGTCATTGCTTTTCTGGGCCTCAGTTTCTTCCTCTGTAAAACAAGAGGGGTTGGATCAAAGGATCTCAGTGTCATCTCTCTACAATAACATTATGTCATTCCATGAAGTGACAAATAAGTTGATTCAATTATGTCCGGGCTAGCAGACATCTCCACCTCCAAGAAGCAGCTATTGAGAAAACTAAGTCATCCCATTTCCAATTGGCATCGTAGCTGTCGACTCTAGGGAGGTTCTTGGAAGAGCTCTATTCTTCTTGTTAAAGAGAGATTCCTAGTCTTACTGAGAGATGAATAACTGGTCCATAACATTCCTAGATAATAAATGTGGTATAGAACAAGGTGAAGAGGCAGTTGTCCTATTTTCATAAAGCTACCATCTTTCTGACTTGCTTTTCTTCTACCTGCCTTTATTTATTTACTTATATTTTATTTAATTAAAAAATTTTTTTTCTGTTTTTTCCCCTTTTTTTCCTTCCTGCCTTTTTCAAGATGTTTTGTAGTCTGAGTACTGATTTTCGCACAGTGCTCTTGACATCTTGACTTAGTGTGGGTTTTTTTTTTTTTTGAATACCTGTTTCCCCATTAATGGCACGGAGGGCCATGTAGGGTAGTTCTATATCTGAAAGATTATATAGATTCCTGGGAAAGGTAGAAAACCAATGGAAAAGACTCTGATGGGTTTGGGGGGGGCCCTTTTAGTTTCTGTTGGGTTAAAACAAGTGCTATAGTAGATACTTTGCTACCCTGAGAGCTTTAATAGTCGGCAAGGCCTGATTTCCAAAGGGAAAATTGTGAGTGGGGACAAAATGAGCCATTATCAAAAATCCTTTCCATTTAAACTCGGTATTTGTTTCAGTCCAGAGCAACTCATAATTAGATAAAATAAATCTGTCTGTAAAGCAAAGCGAAAGGCTAAACTAGTCAAGCTACTCTGTGACTTGGTTGTTGGATGAGGTGGGGGGAGGTGAGAATGTGGCACAGCTACAAGGAAAAAACCAGGGTTATGGGAAGAGAAAAAAAAAAAGAACACAGGGTGTTCCAAAAGCTATTAAAGCTTAAAACTGCACTAAGACTTATGGGATGTCCAGTAGCATGCAGCTTAAACTCAAATATAAGTTGTTTTTACCTGCAGTTTTAAGTAACTTATGGAGACAGTTAATTCTTATGCATGTTGTTATGGCTGAAAAGAATTATTTGAGGCCACTGGTCCTTTCCTTGTGACTCTGAGAGGAATCATTTTGGGAACAAAATGGGAGCAGCAATAGTGGTTAATGGAGGGATATTTTACAGGAAATGAATCAGGAGTTCTCAAAGGTTTCTCCCAACTCTAAAATTCTACACTTCTAGGAATCAGTATACCAACAGTTAGTACCAACTATTCCTTATTTTGATATTGCTGAGTCCCTACTGAGAACCATTGCACATTCCAAGAATCCTTAGGGCTTCAATCTTCCAATATCTCCCAGTGCCTTACTCATCAAAGTGATTAGTGAATTATTTTGGAATTTTCTGTCTCTCGTTCTCACCTGAGACTTTGGATTTTATACAAAAAAAAATCAACAGCGTACAAAGTGGAGAATTAATCCAGGATACTCTAGGAAGCTAGATAAATAGAGCAAATCCAGTATATTCTCATCATGTCCTGTGCTCTGTGGACAGGGCATGAGAAAACCATATTCCTCCAGGACATAACAGCTCTAGTTTCCAGTTCATAATTTTCTTAACTCTTCTCCCAAAGATCTGTCCAGTGGAAAACAATGCTTGTTTAGATATTTTAGGAACAAGATTTCTTTTCATCCTAACAGGTTTTTTTTTCCCCATACATTGGTCTATTTTGAGTGAAACAAACATTAACTATTTTACTTAAGATAACCCATGGCTAGAGTAGTAACTGTTCAAATCCTAATTATTGGCATTTATTGGTCTTTGTAATTAGTATCCAGAGTCATAACTAAGGTGAGATAATTGGGGCTTTGTTTAAAGGTGCTGAAATTTAGAGGGTGCTAATAGTACTTGAATTCCTTTAGCAGGTAAAAATAACTGAGCAGCAGAACAAAAGGAAAAAAAATAGGAAGCTCCAAGATCCTTTCTTTATAATACTCCAGGTGAACTCATTAGCCTGATCCAACTTCATTTCTATACCCAACTATGACTTCTCCAACTAAGATCTGTGTCTCCCTATATCACTAGGTAATGTGTCCCAGGGTCTTTTCTTCCATGAGTTGTTGTGTCCTGAAATCCAAGGTTTTTCTCTGAGGTTTCCACACCCACTGACTTTCATCTTAAAAAGTTGACCTCTGTGATGCTTGCCCCATGCAGGTTTTTAGTGTTTGCTTGGGCACCAAAATTGATATTTACAGCTTTGTTAATATACACAAATATGTAGCATACTTCCAAATCAGACTCCTAAAAATCTTGACAAAGAGGGATTTCATATTTTTTAAGAACAATTTTCAGAAAAGCTCTGTGGTAAATGGCAATGGAAAAGGCAAAGATTTTGTGTGCGTGTGCATTGGGGGAAGGTGAAACAAAACTAATGGCTTATGTACACATTAGTAATACATTACCACATACATACATGATTAATAATAATAATGATAACCAACACTTATATAGCGTTTCAAGGACTGTAAAGCACTTTACAAATATGATCCCATTTTATCATCACAGCAACCCTGAGAAATAGATGTTATTATTACTCCCATTTTAAAGATGAGGAAATTGAGGAAAACAGAGGTTAAATGACTTGCCCAGGGTCACACAGCTAGTTAAGTATCTAAGGCTGGATTTGAACTCACATATTCTGGACTCCAGTTCCAGCCCTCTACACATTGTGCCCAAGGAATTGATTGTTGAGCAATGACAAAAACAAATGGGTGATTTTACAAGTTTCCAGGAGAATGCTCAAGGCAATTCACCGACACAGTTAAGTTGCAGACAAGGTACCAATCTACTTCAGTAGAGGGAGTTTCCTCACTAGGGTATTGCCCATTCTTCTGGACCAGCAGAGAAGCAAGATGCCCTGTGAGAGTTTGTTCTATATAAAGCAGAAGAGTTAGAGTATGCTTTCTGGAGAAGGAGGGTGCCGTGACCTTCTCTCGGTTCATTGGCCTCTACTTGGTTCTTGATCATCTCCATAAGCACCATTTCCCTACAGAGCAAGGCAGTATGGTGCAGTGGGTAGAAAACTCAGAATCAAGAGGACCTGGGTTGATATCCACTGACTATGTGATGCTCTACACTTGGCTTAACCTTTCACTGCCCTCATGCAACTCTCAGAATCCAAGTTATGGAGACTTTGACAGAGCTACAGGGTAGAAAATTTTCCTCTCTGTGAGCTCCCATGGCCACAGAAATCACAGATCCTAACAAGCAATGTGACTTAAAAAAAAAACAACAAAAACAAACAAACAAACAAAAAACTCCTGGTACCTCACAGTGAGGCAGCTAAGGAGAATGTGACAATTGTTCCCTAGTCTTGCAAAATCAGATTGCCAGTTTTATATAATATGAACCACAGAGCCCTTTGAACTGGGAAAAACCTAGGAAATTCATTTTCCATTAAACCTGCAGATGAAGCCCAACAGGGAATTGAGAGGTGAAAAGCCCGACCATATCCACCCACTCACCTGGGCTCTCCACTATTTCTGCTTTTCATGAATTTCAGGGCATGTGTTTTCTCTTTTGGGGGGAGAGGGGTGGAGGTTGGGAATGAGATCGTAGAACAAAGGTGGGACATATTTCTCTGCAAGAGATTTTGAGGCTCACAAAACTAAGGGTGATGCTTCTCATTAACAAACTGTGTCCTTTCCTGAAGATAGGATAGGAAGGCTGGATGTATGGGAGCCGTGGCATTATACCTTCAGATAACTTGAATCATACTGTGAATTTAATCACCCAATATTTATAAGATTGAATCAGGAAGAAATTCTTCCCTTAGAACAGCTTACAGATTTTCAGGAATTATCAGTGGGAGGAATTAGGAAAGAGAAGAGAAATCAAGGAATTAAATTTTCTAAGATGAACCATCCTTGGAGAAATGAAGGTAAGGCTCTATGTCTGCTGGAGCCCTGAAAAATCAAGCATTGTAAGCGAATGCATTGGGATGCATGATTTCATCACTTTGCAAATGCAAATTGTGGGAATTTCTTCAGGCAGCTGGATAAGCCTAAGGAAGAAAGGTGGCAAAGGTCAAGTGCTGCCCTTGGACTCATGAAGACTTGGGCTCAAATTCTGCCTGAGACACTCAATAGCTGTCTGACCTGGATAAATTATTTTAACTCTCTGTGCCTTATTTCCTTATCTGGGAAATGAGGGAACTAGATTCTATGATCTCTTAGGTCTCCTCCCAGGAGAACTAGGTGGTGCCATAATTGATAGAGTGCTGGGCCTGGAGTCAGGAAGATTCATCTTCCTGAGTTCAAATCTAGCTTCAGACACTTACTAGCTGTGGGACCCTGGACCAGTCACTTAACCCTGTTTGCCTCAGTTTCCTAATCTGTAAAATGAACTGGAGAAGGAAATGGAAAACCATCCCAGTATCTTTGCCAAGAAAATCCCAAATAGGGTCACGACAAGTCAGAAACGACTGAACAACAAAAAAGATCTCTTCCATCTTTAAACCTATGACCTGTAAATAAGCAAGTCAGCTAGGCTTGAAACCTCATAGTCAACTTTGACTCCTCCCATGGATTTACCCCACATATCCAATGGGTTGGCACGTCTTACTGTTTCTACCTTCATATCTTACATAAATATACATACACATATGTGTGCATACATATACACATATATGCATGTATGTATATACACACATGCATATATGTCTATGCAGTTTTCTACTATGCAGATCTGTCAAAGTCTCCATAACTTAGATTCCGAGAGAGTTGAATGAGGGCAGTAAGATAAGTGTAGGGCATCGCATAGTCAGTGGGTATCATATATATATCTACACACACACACACACACACACATGTGTGTGTGTGTGTATATATATGCTTTCCCTCTTAACCTCTGTCTCCCCATATCTTCCCTATCCTTCTTCAAGACAGCTTGGATCTCGCCTTATGCAAAAGGCCTCCCCACTGCCACTCCCTTCCCTCTGAGACTCCCTCCCTTTTGCAGTGTATGTGTCTTGTATGCATGTAGTTATTTGTGTGCTCTCTCCACCATCAGAAGGAAAGCTGCTTGACAACTTGTTCTTTCAGTTGTTTTCAGTCTTGTCCGACTCTCCATGACCCCATTTTGGATTTTCTTGACAAAGATATCAGAGGAATTTTCCACATCCTTCTCCAGCTCATTTTACAGATGATGAAACTGAGGCAAACAGGGTTAGGTGACTTGCCATAGGTCACACAGCTAGTAAGTGTCTCAGGCCAGATTTGAACTCAGGAAGATGTGTCTTCCTGACTTCAGGCCCAGGGCTCTATCTACTGTGTCACCTATGTGTACTTGAGGGTAAGAACTGTAATTTTGCCTTTCTTTGATTCCACACTAGTAAGCACATTTCTTGGCATATACGAAATGGCTGTTGACTGATTGATAGTGACAATAAAGACTATCATGATTTAACAGATAAGTCTTAGAGAATTGCCTTGGGTACCTAGAGGTTAAGGGACTTAACCAAGGTCATATAGTTAGAATTTCCTACAATGTCATATAGGTGAGATTTGAATCCAGGCCTTCCTGATACTATTTCCAACACTTGATCTACTGGACCGGGTTTGCCTCTTCAACATAAATCCAGACACTTTCACAGAATCACAGAATTTCAGAGTTGGAAAGGACTCTGTGGCCAGCTAGTCCAACCTGTGGCCAGGAAAAAAATCCCTACGAGAACACAAGTCGGCCATCCAGCTTTTGCTGGAAGACCTCCAGGGAAGAGGAATCAGCCATGCCTTATAGCAGCATACTGAACTCTTGGATAAATCTAGGGGGTAGGAAAGTTTCTCCTTAAGTTAAGCCTTCTTTTGCCTCTTTGCAACTTCTACTTATTACTCCTTTTTTTTTTTTTTTTTGCCTAGGCAATGGGGTTAAGTGACTTGCCCAGGCTCACACAGCTAGTAAGTGTTATGGGTCTGAGGCTGGATTTGAACTCAGGTCCTCCTGACTCCAGGGCCAGTGCTCTATCCACAGTGCCACCTAGCCGCCCCCTATTATTCCTAAGTCTGCTTTCTGGGACCAAAGAGAACAAGTTGCTTCCGCCTTCTACTTTATTTCCATCAAGGCTTTGGCTAACAAGTAGAAATACTGGCAAGGATTTCATTAGCTGACTTACAAACTAAACAGAGACTTTCTGTTTTGGAGACAATGCATTCAAATCGCACCTGACTTGGAGATGGAACTGATAGTTCCAGTGGTTCCTGCACCCATCGCCTTAAAGTCAGAGGAAGTTCGCATCTGACTTCCAATTTGCAAAGTGTATCTGCTTTATAGACCCTTTTTACAGCAACTTCATAATTAGAAAAACACAGCTTATATTTTTCTCACTTCCTAAGTCATAAAAACTGGCTTTATTTTTAAAATAATAATTACATGATGGGGAAAAGCCTCTAATTTCAGGGAACACACTCAACAGAGACAAATAATTTGTAAGCAGAGTAACAAAATTTTTCTGGTGGCAGAAAAATTAGGTGGTACTGTAAGTGGAATTTATTAAACAAACACATTTGTGCTAAAGATGCTGCTTTTTCCTGCACTTTGGACTCACTTCAGGTTCTCCTGTCTGTGTGGGGTAGCAAGGTGGCGAGTACCAGGCCTAGAGTCAGGAAGACTCATCTTTCTGAGTTCAAATACAGCCTCAGATATGTGTGACCTTGGATAAGTCACTTAAACTTGTTTGCCTTGGTTTCATCATCTATAAAATGAAATGGAGAAGGAAATGACAAACCATTCCAGTATCTTTGCCAAGAAAACCCCAAACGGGGTCACAAAGAAATGGATGTGACTGAACAAATTAGTGGGTAGTGCCTTAAAACAAATTGTTCAGGGGGTTAGGGGCTTTCATGATTGGGGCAGGATTATTATTACTATTATTATTGTTATTATTATTATTATTTGCAGTTAAGCCCATTTTGGACATTTTACCTCTCCTAGCTAATAAGCAGCTGGCCTAAAAAGGACAACATCTCCTTGTGAGTGGATTTTGTTTAATTATATACCATATGGATCCCCATAGATCTTCTCAGGTTACAAGATGCGCTGCATTTGGAAACTGAAAACCAAATTGTAAAGGAAGATTTACACAGTGATATGATCCCAAAAGATGATAAGAATGAAATGACAAGAAATTTCTGCCTTGGTCACGAGTCCTTCCCCTCTCCCTTTTTTCTTCCCGTGGATAAAGCTCTGTAGTGTAATTATTTACATAATACAAGTATTCTCCTAAGTGTCTGGTGTCATAAGTGCCTATCCTGGGATGTCAAATGACTGTTAGAAAAAACATAGTATGACATTTGCCAGGAACTGGGGTGTCTGCACATCCCAAAGGGAAAAAGCAAGATTTCACAATGTGATCTTCCCCTATTTATCTGTGAGGAGAAAACAAATTTTACTATGAAAAAATAGCATTCAAAAAATAGATGTCCAATATAATTAGAGGTTAAAGGAAGGGACACTAAATATAATTCCCTTTAAATTTTGGGCTTTCTCAAAACCCTCAATTTGAAAAAAATAACATGGTATCTAAAATATATGAAGCAGAAGTATGATTGTTGGTGAAAGAATATAAGAATATCAAAGGAATTAAGAGCAGGCAAACCCTTATGTAAAAGGACATTGGTTTTTATAGTGTATTGACATCCTACCATTAAGATTCCTATAACAGAACTGCATTTCCAAATGGTAAAAAAAAAAAAAAAAAAAAAAGGCAGGGGAACTAAAGAATAGAACTAAATTCTGTTGTAAAATGCAAACACTCTCTAAGATTTAACTGAAGGCAATATACTTGCTGAATTTGGAGTCAAAGGACCTGGGTTCAAATTCTAACTCTGATTCTTACTAATTTTCTTAACATCTCAGAACCTCAGTTTCCCCATCTGTAAAATGTCAAGTGGGATGGTTTAGATCATCTATAAAATCCCTTCTAGCTCTAAATTCTATGATTCTAGGTGTATTCATCAATCTGGCCACACCAAATCCAAAGAATTTGATTCACCCTGGATGATAGGATGGTTTCAAGTATTCTCCCCATTCTGCAGTTAGGGAAAAAGAGGCACAGAAAATGAAATGACCATCTCAAGCGTAGGCAAGTAAATGGTAGTGCTAGGGTAATGACTCAGTTTTTTAAACTGTGACCCTACGGCTTATCTTAAATTTCATGTGACACTTCGATCCTTCCAGTTCCATGAGTTCATGATGATGGAGTCATTTTTCATTTATTTTTCCTTTGCAACTCTCCCTGATGTGCCTTCCTATCCCCATATAATCCATTATTGAGTGTCTGTTTTCTCTATTCCGTCTCTCTGATCCTTCACAAAGTCCTGAGAAGGCAAAAACTGAAAAATGAAAGTCCACAGGCTTTGCAAACTGTATTATGTTTTGCAAACTCTATTTGCGGTCTTAAAAGCAATGCTAGCAGAGTATAAGCATTGGCATTTCCCATGCTGGAAAGAGTTTAAGTATGGTCGATTGAACTGAACAGATTGAGCCTGTTTGCAATGACCCAGGCTATCTAAGTATGGAGAGGTTCATCCCAAGTAGGCTAGCCACACGATGATGAATTTTTTGGACAGCTATGGAAAGAAAAAAATTAAAGTGGTGATCCCCCCTTTCTACTGTGTGGTCCTACTTCTGCAATAATATAAAGGTGGGATAGGAATAGGTGAGTATGGTGGGAAATAGATAGGCAAGCATGACTTAGGAAGAAGAAATAAGAGAGGCCAAACACTTAGCAGGTTTCTCAGATACATCATGCCTTTATAACATGAATACTCATCTCTGTGATCTGCTCTAGCCTTTTGAATTGCATGGCTATCACTCTGCTCTAATCCTTCATCAATTCAAAGACAGCCCTCTAATTTAGATACTATTGGAGCACAGCAGGAGTTCAAGAACTACTATTGATTCATCCCTTATGAACAAACTTAAAAAAAATGTTGTGAGGTTTGACCAAAGACCAGATTTGTATTTTTATAGCCTCCATCCTATGAAATAAAAAGGTATCAGGAGAAGAAATCTGTTACCCCATCGAAATGTTACCCCCTTAAAACTATGGCTGCTGCTTAGAGATTAGATTTCTCTTAAGTCTTAGAACATGGTCTTCAAGTATATCTTTCTATAAGAACATTCCATACCTTCCTACTCCCTATTTCTTTTAACCTGTGAACCCACGAGTTTCAAGTAAGTTCTGAAAATGGGCAAGGTCTTTTT
Organism: Vombatus ursinus; assembly: GCF_900497805.2. Classification (NCBI taxonomy): domain Eukaryota; kingdom Metazoa; phylum Chordata; class Mammalia; order Diprotodontia; family Vombatidae; genus Vombatus; species Vombatus ursinus. The sequence continues at coordinate 15,134,814 of NW_020954572.1, read as the reverse complement.
CTTACATGTTCTCACTTTTTAATTCTCTTCCGACCAGGTGGTCGGTTTAGATGATCCACTTTCTATGTTTTTACAACTTCTCTTGACTTATGCTAGACCAAGCACAAACCTTTTCCTTTAACTTTAACCCATGACCTCTTGTTAAATTTCCATACTTAGTATTTTAAATGGTCATGGGATGCCTGCATTATCCTTGCTTAACCAGGTCTTTATGTCTCTGTAGGTTCCTTTCATTTGCATCCAGATGCTCCTTTTTCAAATAAATTCTAATGCCACTTGTTAGGAGTTTTTTTTTTTTTTTTTTTTTTTTTTAAAAAGCAGGGGGTGGGGTGGAATGAGAAGAGAATATTTTCTCCAGCTAATATAGCAGATTTGCCTTTTTTTCCTAAAACCCCTGCTAGATTAAGCATTAATATTTGATATGCAGGCGGGCCATCTCTTTTCAACATATATCAGCTCTTTTACTGGATTATACTATATATTGTGTGTTGAAAGCTACCCCATATCTTTATTAAAAGAAAACTAAGAATACTCACTTATGCCAAGGGAGAATTTTATAGTTTCCCCAAATTTATTTCCCATCTTGATTCATACTAAGAATTTTCTCTCCTCACTCCAAGCTCTCTCCACCCCTTAACCCCCAATGAATTGCAGTTTTCAATTCTTGCTCGTTTGGCAAACCCCAAACACACAGTACTGCTCCTGTTGATGATTTGCTTAGCGGCTCTCGACACACTGAACAGGGCAGGTTTCAGGTTTGTTCGGCTGAAGACTTTATTACTCATCTGCCATCAAGCATGACTGTGATATAATTCATCACATTTACCCCCAAACCAAATCGAAACCAAAAATGACTTCTTATGCAGTGTTAGGAACAGTGGGGGAAAAACAGCCAGGTGCTTTATTGTTCAATGTCTTGTCAGCAGCTCATAAAAATAAATTAATTCTCTGAGGGCAGGGAGCATGCCTTCCGAAGTGGCATGTACAGTGCCCAGCACACTTCTGAGGCTGAATTCAGGATTCTTCTCACAGTTATTTCTATTAATGATGATAATAACCTCCAAGAATAACCACAATATCTGCCTTTTAGTAATAATGTAATAGAGCTAATATTTCTTCCTTTCAGCATACAGTAGCAAAGAGACACCCTTGCTTTTAGAATGCATTTATTTTTCAGCTATAATTAACTAGTCCACTTAGCTACCGTCATCACTTCAGACATCTGACACTCTATTTTACACACCCATTTGTACAGTCTGATTTAAGGTTTGGTTCTCTCCCTTCCATTAAACGTAAGCCTCCAGATCTACTGCGCCTGTTATATGAATCCTGTTTTAACTGTGTTTCTGTCATGTGAAAAATTAGCAGTAATATCCACAGTGAATTCTGCATTTCCCTGTGGATGGAGCCTTGGTGCTTAGAGGAGCCAACCTTCAAAACAGAGGCAGAGGAGCAAAAAAAGAGAGGCTGAAGGACAGTGGTCTCCCAAAAAGCAAGGGTTAGGGAGAAGCATGCTTTTAAAGAGCGTTCATGGTTGTTTTTTGCTTTCTACAATTTAGACAAAACCAAACAAGCAGCATGTGGGAAGTGAGCCACGGTGTATCAATATTTATGCTTCTTGGAATTTACTAACGCAGCAAAGCCTTATGCAAATGCTTAAGCAACAAAAAGGCAACTCTTGCTTCTCCACACAGCAATCTTTCAATCACATGATCTTTACAAAAGGTTACATTTTTTTTTCATCTTTTGGACCACTTTTCTTAAAAGCTAGAGCATCTATTAAAAACAAATACTAAAAGGAGATAGGTGGTTCAGTGGATAGAGTTCTGGATTTGGAGTCAGAAAGACCTGAGTCAAATCCAGCTGCGGATAATACTAGTCGTGTGACCCTGGGCAAGTCACTTAACTTTCATCTGTCTCAGTTTCCTCATCCATAAAAATGGGAATGATGAGAGCATTTATTTAACAGGGTTATTATGAGGATCAAATGAATTAAAACATGTAAAGTACTCGGCAAACCCGAGAGTGCTACATAAGTGTTTGCCATTATTATCATTACTTTCATTATAATGCAAATAAATTACCATGAAGAAAATCCCCAAATCATAACTTTTACTTTGTTGAAAGGGACAAAATTCCTCTTTCCCATTTCTCCCCTCAGGCCTCATCCTCTGAAGTGTCAGATTGCGTTTCCTTTTTTCATCTGTAAAGTGCTTTAAAGATCTTTAAAGTACTATATAAATGTTTTTGGTTATTGAGTTGTTTCAGTTGTATCAGGGCTCTTCCTGACTCCATTTGGGGTTTTCTTGGTAAGGATATGGAGTGGTTTGCCATTTTACAGATGAGGAAACCGAGGCAAACAGGGTTAAGTGACTTGTTCAGGGTCACATAGCTAGTGTCTGAGGCCACATTTGAACTCAAGTCTTCCTGACTCTAGGCCTGGTGCTCTATCCACTGTGCCACTTAGCTTCTCACACATTACTCCCCTTTATTCACTTTATATTTTAGCTAAACTGGATTTTACTTGCTGTTCCTATTCCATTCCATTCATTTCCCACCTTTATGAATGTACTCCCTCCTTACCTCTCTCAGACTCCCTACACTTCTTCAAAGCTCAGCTTTAGGTAGCTCACCTCCTATTTAATTCCTTTCCTGATTACTTTAGTTAGTCCTCCCCCTGAATAAAATTACTTTGTTTATTTGTATTTTTCTTTGTATACAATGGTGTTGCCCTAATAGAATGTCAGCTCCTCAAGGGCAGGGATGGTTTTGTTTGTCTCTGGATCCTCAGCTCCTAGAATCCCATGCATGCAGTGGGTACTTCATAAATGCTTTCTGAATGAATGAACAAATGAACTGCTGAAATACTGAAATGAGAGAAACAAGGCACTTCCTTTACACTGACACGCATGTCCACTAATTAGGTGCTTTCCCTGTGTTCATCAACAGCAAACTTCAGGTTAAGTTTCCCCAACAATTTTAAATAGTTCTGCATGGTCAATTTTCAGGTCTGTCAAGGAAAGTCAAGCCTAATATTCCAGTGTCGTGTTTACAGCCATCTGTGAAGAAACAAAATCAAGTTTGGACAGCTTTTATCCTGCTAAGGTTCAGCTATTTTGATGTGTGTGCTGACGACCATGGTAGAAGCACAAATAGATTCCTGTGTTTGGAGTTAGTAGGACGCGGGCAGCTTCTTTGAAACTGAGAATCCCAAGTATTGATGAAATAATTAAAGCAATTGTGGCCACCTTTGGGGAAAACACAACAAAAGTTTTCCTAATATGGGTCATGGCTTTTTTTTCTCTCTCAAATTTAAATAGAGATCAAAGGGATCTCTTCCCCTTCCCACCCCCTGCCATTTTCCCAGGAAGAAAACTGAGTAAGCCAAACTGTTTTGCTTATAGTCTAGCCCATTACATCTCCAGCCAATAAAGAAATAAGGCAGCAGGTACTATACTTCCTTGGGTGACTAGGTTTACTATCCACGCATATGCAGGCAGGTATGGGCTAGGGTTTAAAATGTCCTTGCATTTAAACCTTCTGACTGACCTTCAGGCATTTAAAACACACCTGCCTGCCTGGCCTTCACTAGAGCTGTATTGCTTTCTGCCCTCAATTTCTTTCCTTTTTATAACTACTCTTCTTACTACCTCCTAGGGTTCTTGTGGGGGATTAAGCAAGATAATGGATGTAAAAACATTTCATTAACGGTAAAGTGATACACAGGTGTAAGGTAGCATTTTTGTTGGTATTATGATAATTATTTCTATTCTAATCCTTATCAAAGTCCCTTTCTTCGCAGAATTGATCTTAGCCTCAAATTGGTAGTATCTCTTAGCAACCTGTATAGAAAGTTGATGGCAAGCTAGTTATCTAGTGGAAGTGAGCAGCTGGTTTTCAACAAATTCATTGATAGTTAGCTATAATAATAATAGCTAGCATTTATACAATGCTTTATGGTTCACAAAGTGCTTTTATATTTCCAACAGTCTTGGGTGCTAGTATTATTTTACAGATGAGGAAACTGAGGAGAAAAGACTGAGTGACTTGCTAACAATCACACAGCTAATAAGGGAGGCCATATTTGAACTAGGGCTTCCTGACTCCAAGTCAATTAGCTTCATTTCAAGACACATTTATTAAGCACTTACTATGTGCCAGGCACTGTGCTAAATGCTGGGGATAGAAATAAGAAAAAGAAAAATAGTGCCTGCCCTCGAGGAGCTTACAATCTAATGGTGGAAGACACAAAAGGAAACTAAAAAAGCAGGGTTCCTGGAGGAGTAGGAGCAATCTAGCACCCAGGGGCAAAGAGGGCATGAGCATGACATTCATGGATTCAAACCCACCAGAGGCACTGACAGAAAATAAAGACAGTTTCCAGTTAATAGTTTCATCCCTTTACCCAACTGACAAAGAAGGCCTTTAGATCCAATCCTTATAGTTCCGGGATGGAGACTCTGTGGGCCAAAAGTATTTCAGTTCACCATTTTCTCAGGAATTTTTCTGTACTGTCTGAGTGAGTTAAGGTTCTGGAGACTGGCAACATAGAAAAGAGTAGTTAGGTGGTACAGTGGATAGAGCACTGAGCCTTGAGTCAGGAAGACTCCTTTTCCTGAGTTCAAATTCTGCCTCAGACACTTCCTAGCTATGTGACCTTGGACAAGTCACTTAACCCTGTTTGTCTCAGTTTCCTCATGTGTAAAATGAGCCGGAGAATGAAAGGGAAAACCAGTCCAGTGTCTTTGACAAGATAACCAGAAAAGGGGTCACAAAGAGTCAGACAAGACTGAAAACAACTAAACAAGAAGAATTCTTGCTACTTTCACTCGTCAGTAGATATACTGTACATTGAATATAGTAATAGAAAGCTATAATAGAAAAAGAACTGGACTTGGAGTCTAGCCACCACATACAGATGTTTGGGGACAAACAACTAGCTTTCTTTCTTCTAAGATGTGGAGGGATTGTAATCTGTGTCTGTGAAAGAAATATCTAACTGACCACAGTTAGAGATATTTTGAAGTAGCATCATTGTTACTCTTGCTTTCTTACTAAAAAAATCCTAACTAGTTGTAGTAATATAATACATTTTGTTGATTTGTCTTGACTTAATGTCTTCCCTTGGCCTAGGCTGAGATAAAACTCAGAAGTGGATGATACTGATAAACGTTCAGATATCTCTGATACTCTGAGCAATTGGCCACAGGTGTGTACTTCTCTGCCTATTAGCTTTTGAAGGACTGAATAGAACCCATCCTTTCCTAGATCAACTCTTTTTGAAATGCAGGATGAGTTTTTCTGGCCTTGTTGGCTAAAGAGACAATAAGAACAGATTCTGAGAAATAGGTGTTCATCTGAGTTAGTTAGGAAAGAAAAAAGCAAATGGAGGATGATTTTAGAAGAAGGGGGAGTGGTACATATGTAGTCTGTACCTTCTCATGGAGGAGGCCACTGGTGGGCCATGGGCGACATCTGGGCCAACTCTTAATTTCAGTCCAGATATTGCATCTGGACAAAAAGGATGTCTAACGACAGGTCCTTGAGGAATAAATACCTTTGGGCTGTCCCTAGTCCCTCAGTAGAAGGAAAGACATCTTAGTCTACCTATGGGTTTAAAATTGGACACTTTTTTATGAGGCCAAGAAAGAAAAACTGACCAGATAAATTCAGAGGACAAGAAGATAGTATACCAAGAAGGCAAAGATGTGTGTTCTAGGCTAGCACTACAAATACACAAAACTTTGCAGAGTTCTCTTCCTGTTAGCTGGGGGCTAATCATTTAGTCTTTATTGGTATGATTTCTTTTACTGCAAACTGAAGAAGTTGGACTTATGTGATGAAATGAGGATATAAATTCCTGCTCTGCCTTTCAAACAGCAGGGTAGATCACCTCAAATACCATTCCCACATTAGGTCTCTCTTGATCCCCTCCTCAAATGTTAGTGCTCTCTTCCTCTCTCTCTCTCTCTCTTTCTCTCTCTCTCTCTCCCTCTTTCTTTCTCTCTCTTTTTCTTCCCTCTCTTTCTCTGTCTCTGTCCCTGTCTGTCTCTTTTTACCTATCTCTGTCCGATTGTCTCTCTCCCTTCTTCCCTCTTTCTTCCCTCTCTTTCTCTCTCTGTCCCTGTCTGTCTCTCTGTACTTGTCTCTCTGTCTCTCTTCCTCCCTCCCTCTCTCTTTTCCTCTTCCTCTCTTCCCCCCTCCTCTTTCTCTGTCTTTCTGTCTGTTTGTCTCTCTCACTCACTCATACACACACATCCACCAAAACGTGTGTATTTTGTGTGTGTGTGTATATATATCTTTACATTTTGTCTCCTCTAGTAGAATACAAGCTCTTTGAGTACAGGGATGATTTCATTTTTTTTTTTTTTTTGTCTTTGAATCTCTATTACCTAACACAGTGCCTGGTATGTAATAGGCATAGTAAACACTTTCTGATTGACTGATTGATCACTTAGTTTCCTCCTAGCCCTTACAATCTCTGATTCTTATTCTCTCTGGAATACAGGGAAAGTGATTCATCAGTCAAATTCTGACCAGGCAGGGCAGCATTACTGAAGACAGGGAAAGGGAACTTTAATTGTCACTAAGAAAATGGCTCAAGGAACACAACCTGTATTGTTGGTATTCAACAATTCATTTCATTTCATCTATTCCTACTAGGAAGAAAGGAATTCTGTGTCAGGGATAAAATGGAGAGTCAATCTAGGCTGTGTGCTATTGAAGAATGTTGTATTATTCCACACAGCTTTTTATTCTAATGTTTTTACTTCCCAAAGACAACAGGAAACTAATATTATTATTGTTAAAGATATAAGCATTTTTTTATAGTTGCAAAGAACTGGTAAACCAAGTTTGCCCCGGGGTTTGAGGATGGCTAAACAGGCCGCAGTACATAAATGTAATAAAATATCATTTTGCTCTAAGAATCAATGGATAGGAAGCATACTATTTGCTATTTTTTTCTTCTGTTGAGTTTTATTTCTTCTTTTTGGTGGTTCCTCCTATTGGTTCTAATTTTTCCTTACAACATCACTAATGTGAAAATATGTTTAATGTGTATGTATATATATAGCCTGTATCAGATTGTGTGCCGTCTTGGGGAGGGTGGTGGGGAGGAAGGGGAGAAAAATTTTAAACTCAAAAGCATATGGAAGTGATTGTTGGTAAATCAAAATAAATTGATAAAAAAGACTACAAAAAAGCACTATATCAATGTGATCTATAATTATTCCTTTATTCGTTTCCCATTTTTTGGCATCAACAGCTCATCTTAATAGGATGAGTTGGAGCTTAGGCAACTATATACAATTTCTTCTGATCTTTATACTTTTCTTTAATTTAGCGTTGATTTTTGTCTTAGTTCTAGCAACAAGGTGGTATGACTGCTCACAGACAGATGTTTCTGAAATGACTTGTATATCAGTAACCAGTCATTTCTTAAGATTTAATCAGTTTGATGCTGAGTGGACTGAGCAGAACCAGAACACTGAACACAGTAACAGCAACATTGTGCAATGACCAACTTTGTCAGACTTTGCTCTTCTCAGCAATGCAAAGATCTAAGACAACTCCAAAAGACTCATGATGGAAAATGCTATCCACATCCAGAGAGAGAAGTATGGAGTCTGAATGCAGAGCGAAGCATACTACTTTCTCTTTTTTTGTTGCTTTTTGTTTTTTCTTTCTCATGATTTTTCCCTTCTGCTTTAATTCTTCTTTCACAACATGATGAATGTGGAAATGTTTAATATGATTGTACATGTATAGCCTATATCAATCAGGTTGCATGCTGTCTTGGGGAGGGGGAAAAATTTAGAACTCAAAATCTTATGGAAATGAATGTTGAAAACTAAAAATAAATTAATTTTAAAAAAAGAAAAAAAAAGAATCAATGGATAGGAAAAATACAGAGAAGCCTGGGAAAACTTATATGAAGTGATAGAAGGTGAGGTAAACAGAACTAAAAACAACACATGCAAAGACCACAACAATGTAAATGGAAAGAACAACAAAAGAATGCTGTAAAATTATGATGACAATCTTAACCCTGAAGAACAGCTCTAAGAAAGCTCCTTTCCAGAGGTGGGGGCGTTACAGATGGGGAATACTATAGGTAATGTTGAACTTGATTAATCTATCAGTCAGTTTCTCTAAATTGTTTCTTCTTTTTTTCCCCTTTGTTATAAGCAATGACTCTGGAAGGAGAAGAGGAAGGATATGTTGGAAATTCAGGTGAGATAAAAACAATAGATAGCAATAATTTTTTTTGAAAGAGACACATTGAATAATGAAAAGGAAAGAATATTGGTCTAAGTAAAAGGAGATCTGAATTGTAGAAGCCACTCTCTTACTGACCCTGTGACTGAATAAACTGTCAAACTTCTTGGGATGTCAGTTTCTCTCTCTGCTAAATGGGGATTTAAAATACACTTCCTGCTTTTTCTACCACACACATTTCATTTGAGGATCAAATGAAAAATGACAAAAAGGCTTTGAGAGCTGTAGAACAAGCCTCATCTGAACCCAGGACTTCCTCATTACCTCTGCGTCAGATAACAAAGGATATATAAACATTAAAAAATAAAGCAATAAATTTCCACAAATCCTATCTAAGCATAGTAAATTAATGACTCTGATCAACAGCTTTAGAAGGGAGATGAGGAAGAAATGTTTTAAAAGTTTGTCATATGGGCAATCTGGAGAAATGTAGGTAATTCGCAATGTAACTATTTCTAAAAGTGACAAGAACGAGACGTGCTTTGGAAAAAAAATGAGCCCTGTGCTTCCAATTGGGGGATTGCTCCACTTTGGCAGTGTTGTAATTTTAATTGGAGAACACCATTTTTCATGATGTTTCTTGTGTGCACAAATTAGATCTGAATCTAACTGGCTCAAAGTTTCCTTAGCTATTGTAAGTGCTGTTCACATTGTGACAAGTAAAAAGCTTTACCCTCTGGCTTGGGACCTGCAAATTGAAAAGCCCAAGTGACAACAGCATTTGACATTTTCTTTTAAGAAAGATTAACTTGAAACATGATTCTTCCCCCAAAAAACATTCATTGTTCATTCTTACTTTCCAACTATCCTCAGGGCAAGGGGAAAAAAAACCCTAGGGAAAAGGCAACTCAGCCCTAATTTTTCCACATAGAAGTCTTCTGAGGGTCAACTTTTCATTTTTTTTATTGGTATTCATGATTTTTAAAAGATACATGACTTCAAACCAAAGCCAGCCTAGGTGGTCGGGGCAGGAATCTAAACAGAATGGCGGGTAATGTTTGATTTTGTGCTCATCTTCCGGATTTATGACACAGGAGGGACATTTTCAAGTGGCCTTCCCCAAGCATCATGTAACGAAATAAATAAATAAAGGCAAACATCTGAAGCCTGCCCTCATCCATTGTAGGCAGGGCTATTTCAATTTTTGTTTTATTTATTGAGAGCTCCCTCCTTCCATCCCTCCCTCTCTCTTACTTAATGTACAGAGCCAAGTTATTTCCCACTGCCACTACTGCGGGAGCTTTTTCAATGATTCAAGGAAGTATAGCTTTCATTTCCGTTTGTGCCCTCCAGTCTGTTTATACTGGTCGATACACTTGTCTGAAAAATATAATGGATTAGCACATCATTCAACAAACTAGTCAGAAGGCAAGCTCAAGGCGACAGACACCCAAAAGTAAATTACAGTCAGTGGTTGGGGTAGGCCATGCCTGGAGCGAGGAAACATCCTATCAGTAGAAAACCTGCATTCTGGGAGAATGGAAGTGGAAGTGAAAGGGATGAAAAATTCCCTCTCCAATATAATAAAACAATCAGCCCTACGAATGTGGACAGCACCATAAACTGTTTGCTTGACAACAGCTAATGTGAAAGAAATCTGGCACTCCTAACCACAAGACACACCTCAGTCTGAAACAGGGAGTAATGGTGTTTGGTTCGTGTAAAAGGGTCACTTTTGCACTTTTGAGACATCTTGGGGCTTATTTAATACACATGACATTTACATATTTGCAAAATGCCAGTTTGCAAAAAGGTACATACTCCAGAAAAACAAAAAAACAAACAAGTGTGAAGGTGTCAGGGCCAGGAAGGAGGAAGAAAACAGCACGCATGTACACTAAAGGAAAAAGAAAATCCAAACAAAACAAAACCATACAGGAAAAGCTCCATGCCTGAGATTCAGAAAGGGGATTTTCTACATTACTCTGAATGAAGACCAGGATGTTTCAAGTACCAAAGATCTTGCTCCTGATCACTGAATTAGAAAAGAAAACAACAATACCCAGAGACTAATTTAAAAAGTCAAAGAGTATCTTTTTTGTCTTTTTTCTTCACTTTTCTTTTTAAAAAAATTCTACTTTATCTTACTAATGCCTTACCATCGGATTATAATTTTTTCTACAATAACATTTCCTTATAATGCTGTTTTCATTATTTGAGGGGGACAGAGATAGAAGAAATAGTGGGGAAATAAGGATGACGATGATGATAATATATTTACATAGACTACATGCTCCCTATAGGCAGAGACTATTTCAGTTTTTAAATTTTGTTCTGTTTTTGCATGTCCATTGCCTGGCATTTAATAAATGTTTGTCAATGAATGAACAGCAATCTGATTTCCCTCATAACAAACAGTATATGTGATGCTATTCCTTTTTAACACACAAGGAAACTGAGGCAGAGAAAAGCAAAATAGTTTATTCATAGTTACACAGAAAGTCACGTTTTCTGACTTCTCTGATGCAGCACCTTTTCAATGATTAAACAGTGCCACAGAAATCATAAAAAATAATGCTTTTAGTCAACATTAAGTGGTGCTTTAAGGTTTATAAAACACTTCACAAATATCTCATTTGATCTTCATATGGATTCAATTCCACATGAATTTGTTAAGGAAGTCATCAATTCAGTAGATGTGATCTATTGCATTCAATAAATTTGTATTTGTATCCCCTAGGTTCTGAAGATACAAAGCTGAAAAAATGTTATAGGTCCTACCTTCAAGGAGTTTACCTTCTTTTATGAGGAACATTCCATAAACAAGTAAACATAGAAGAAAGGAGAATAAGATGGAGGTAATAAAGAGATACATACAATATGCTTCAGGGAAATCTAAGGCAGGAGAAATAATTTCTACCATGAAAGAAGGAAGTTTAGGAACATTTCTTGGAGGAGGCAAGACTAGAACTGGGCCTTGAAAGGAAGGGAAGGATTTCAATAAGCAAGAAGGGAGTGTATAACAGGCTTTGGGAGTAGCCTAGGTATGAATCTGCCACAGAGCTATGAGATGGCAGAATAAAATGAAGAATCACTAATAATCAAATTAGGTTGAAGGTGAGTAATGTGAAATAGGTTTGAGAAGGTCTGTTGGAGTCAGATTGTTTATGCTTTAAATACTATGCTGAGGTTTTATTTTTATCATCTCAGGAAGAGGGAGGCACTGAGAGTTTTTGAGTAAGGGAGTGACTGTCAAACTTGATTCTTGGGGAGATCATTACAGCAGTTATGTGATGGATAGAGAAACTGGAAGGAAGGATGCCATTTGGGAGGGAATCACTTAACCATACTGACTATCTCTCAAAAGAACTTCAAACTACCAAAAATTATATAAAAGTGATCTAAATTATAAGAGAAATGAAAATTAAAACAATTCTACATTTTACCTTGGCCCCTGGAAATTGTCAAAAGTGAAAAAATATGGAATTGTCAACAATAGTGCATAAAGGTACAGTGTTGGTTAAGCTCTGAACTGGTCTAACTGTTCTAGAAAGCACCTTGGGATTATGGCCAAAAAAATGACTAAAATGTCCATAACCTTTGACTTAACCATCCCACTGCCAGTTATATTCACTGCCATCTTTGACCAAGGCTATCAAAGACAGAAAGAAGGACCCCACATTTTGTGGTAGCAGAAAAATAGAAAAGAAGTATTTATTATTGGGGAAAGGATAAGTAAATTTTGGTACATGAATATGAAGGAAAATTGCTATGCCAAAATGAACAATGAATATTAAGAGAATACAGTAAAACATGGGAAGACATATGAGCTTGATGCAGGGCAAAGAGAAGCAAGAAAACAATATACAGAATGGAATGCACAAAAATGCAAAACTGAACTCTAATTATAATAACTAAGTTTGGCCTCAAAGAAAAGTTGAAAAAATGTTCTTCCTTCCTTTCATTAGAGAAGTGAGAATGAGTATAGAATATTATAATGGTTATTAGACACAATATATTGGTTGGTTTTACTGAATTTTTTTTCTTTTTTAATCTTTGTTCAATGGTTTGTTGGGTGCAGGAAAGAAGGGTCTATTAGAGAAAACAATTTGATGTAAGAACAAAAAGCACCCATTTTTAAAATGTGGTCTGCCACGTCTGAAATGCATTTCCTCTTCACCTCTATTTGTAGAGGCTTCCTTCATAGTCCAACTCTATGTGTGCCACCTTCTACAGGAAACACTTCCTAATTCCCCCAATTGCTAACACCTTCTCCCTCTTCAAATTATTTTGCAATGTTTATGTATATATGTATGTATGTATGTATGTACATATATGTCTTCTTGTGTACAAGTTGAATCCCCCTGGAAAAGGTAAACTTCTTAAGATGCGAACACTTTCCTCCTTACAACTCAATCACCCTGAAGTATGTTCAATTGAAATGAATTGAATTGGGGGGGGCAGGTGCAACCGTTGCTTCTCAAAGGTAATGACAGTAGGAAGCCTCTGTTAGGTCCAACCAAAGTAGAAATAATTCATGTGAAGGACTACCTATCAACTGCAGAAATCCTAGCTATGTTCCAAAAGTCTCATCACCAGAAGTTTGGCCACAGGATTTATTTAATTTATTTATTATAATCTTGTTGTTGTTGTTGTTGTTGTTGTTGTTGTTGTTGTTGTGATTATTCTTTTTTGGCTAGGGTGACTCAAGGAGTACCTTCTATTACAAGCAAGGAGGGTTTGTGCTCTGCTCCCTAGGACTATCCACTCACATATCATTTGAAGCAGTGATGCATTCATTATGCCTCATAACCTGCATCTATCCTGGAATTAGCAAACTTTTACAACTTTCTTGACAGAAATTTTGATTGATCTTATTAGCCGTGATATGTCCATAAATGTATAGAATTGGCATTACTGATGCTTCTGTGTTTCTTAACATCTATCCCCTAGAATCGATATAAACTCTTGATCTGGTAATAACAACATTCTGATTAAAATCTTCATTGGCTTAATATCTATAGAACAAAATTCACATTCTTATGTCTTCTATTCAATGGCTCTATAATGGGTAATGACCTACCCTCCCAATCATATCTCAGGACGTTCTTCCAGGAAAACTACTCTCCATGTCCCATCTCTGTACCTTTATACTTGCTGTTTTATGTTTGCAATGCTCTCCCATCTTACCTCTGCCCCTTGGTTTTCCCCAACTTTCTTCTAGACTCAGCTCAAATCTTACCTTCTGTGCGAAGCCTTTTCCAGTCCCTAAGCTTGCCTTTCCCCATCAGAGTACTTCTTATATGTACTATATTTCTAATATATGTGTTTACATCTATATCTATATTTATTTCTACATATCTATATCTAATTGATTACATGTTGTCTCTCTCATCAAAATGTAAGTTGTTTGACAGCTGGACTGTCTTTCTGCCTTTCTTTATATCCTCAGTCAATCAGTACAATGCTTGACACATTCTAAGTGCTTAACAGGGCAGCTAGGTGGCACAGTAAACAGAGTGCTGGGCCTGGAATCAGGAAAACCCATCTTTTGTGAGTTCAAATCTGGCTTTAGACAACCTACTAGCTTTGTGATCCTGGGCAAGTCACTTAACTCTGTTTGCCTTAGTTTCCTCATCTGTAAAATGAACTAGAGAGGGAAATGGCAAACCAGTCCAGGATCTTTGCCCAAATAGGATCATGGAGAGTCGGACACAACTGAACAACTAAACTACAACAACAAGTGCTTAATAAATGCTTGTTGAGTTGACTCACTCAAGTCAAACTACTATATTTTGACCACTGAATCCTTTACGTATTTCAGCCTCCATACCTTTGTTCTTTCTATTCCCTTTACCTATATTGCCCTTCTTCTTTTTCACATGTTGAACTCCTATCTCTCCTTTGCTGTTTTATGTTTTATGTTTGCAATGCTCTCCCATACTCCACCTACTCCACAAAGCCTTCCTTCATCCTCCAGGATGGCAATCATCTTCCCACTTAGACCTCTCACATAGCACTATCTGTTGTTACTCTCTAGCACACTCATCATTTGTTAAACCATGTATAAGATCCCTGGAATACCAGTGCCCCCAAACTACCAGACCAGCTTCCAGGTCAGTCCCCAAAGCTATTATTGATGAGAGAAATTATTGTGGAGAATGGGTCCACCTTCTTCCTCACCACCAGAAATAACTGCTGACCTACTGCCACTAACATTAAGAGAGCTGTGGGAATTAAGAGCGCTTGAGAATTAAGAGAGCCTTGGAAATTAAGAGAGCTGACCTACTTCCACCAACATTAAGAGAGATATAAGAGCCTTGGGAATGGCAGCACCTCTCAGACCATTGCTCCTACTTCCAGCCCAACCTTCATAGCCACCATCCAGGGAGATAACTGCTGGAGAAAAGGTCACCCCCACCAACTCTCAACTAAGTGTCACATATAAGACAGGGGAATCAGCCTCACTAAAACATCATGGAACGCATACTGAGGGAGAAAGAAGAAGCAGCATGTGCCAGGCAAGTCCACCTACCACTACCACTACCACCTTGACCATCATTTCCCCTTAGACCTTGAGAGAGACAGCCTAGGACCCAGAACCCAAGAGCTTTGGGATTGGTGGTGCTTCTAGCCCATTGCCCTCTGCTATCGTCCTAGGAAGAAACCCTTATGACCACATAGCCTGATAACTGTTCCTGAAGGTATGGCAGCCACAGCTACTGAAGACCCAGAAAATAACATTTTTTGCCATCAAAGTCCTTGGCACTGCCCAGTGGTTCAACATCAGAAATTGATAATTTAATAGTGGAAATGATTTAAAACTGTTTTAATGTCAGCTTTGCCTCTGCACCCTGTGGACCATGGGACTTCTCCACCTGACTCACAGCCGATACCTTCCACATATGTTAACTCTCCCATTAGAATATGAGTTCCTTGTGAGTAAGAACTGTCTTACTTTTCTCTTTGTATCTTCAGCAATTAGCCCAGTGTTTTTCACCTCCAAAGCAATTAATCAATGTTCTATTCATCCATTCAGCATGTAATATTGTACATTATCAACTGTTGCCTATATATAGCTCTTATCCCCCTCCTGGATGGGCTCTGAAGTTCCTCGAGGGCAGGGAGCTTGTCTAAGCTCTAAATAGCTCCTGGTCTGTGTGTAGCACAGTACTCTAAAGCCAGGAGGCAATTTACAAAATTTGTTATCTTTTGTTGTTGTTGTGGATTGTCTTGCACCTTTGTGTTACATTCTCAGCTTTGCCGCCAGCCGTATTTCTACACCACTGAAGAATTTGGAATTATCCCGATTATCCTGGTGTCTCTAACTATTACCATCTCACTGCTCATTGTTGTGTACCTATGGTTATGGGCAAACTGCGGTTATCCCAAACGTCAGTTTCTCATGATTTGTATGTATGTATGTACGTATGTCTATGTATGCATCGTATACACAATAATACATGCACATACATGTACGCATATATACATATATGCATACACATAAATACACATACTATATATATGTAACTCTACTTATTTACATTGTCAACAGGCTGCAAAGACAAATTAAAGAGGGGCAAACAGGGTTTTCAGACTTTGTGACTGCTAGATACCATGGTAAGGCGATCGTGGTTATTATAACTTACATTTATACTGTATTCTCTTCTCTTCATAGATTTTTCCTTTAGGGTAGGGGTTCTTAACAGCATGGGGTCTGTGAACTTGAATGGCAGAAAAATGCATCTTTATTTTCATTAATCTCTAATGGAAATTGAGCATTTCCTTCAATTATTTAAAATTTATTCTGAGGTGTTCATAGCATTCACCAGACTATGGAAGGGCTCCACAATACAAAAAAAAAAAGGTAAGAACCCCTTTTTTAGGGAACTTTATTGTGTTTGCCATCAACTCTGGGATGTGTACAAAAGAAAGAGTCATTATCTCCATTACTATATATTCTGTATAATATGTATTATTATATTTAATATATATTGTTTAATAATTGAATAAATTATCAAATATAATTACTGAAAAAGTTTTAAAAGTTGAAACAATATTTATCTATCACTGATAAGAGGGGGAGCATGGTGATATGACTAGAGTGCTAATCTAAAAGATGGAGATCTGGGTTCAAGTTTCACCTCTAATACATACTAGTTATGTGATTCTGAGTAAACTGACAGCCTCTCAGGCCTTGGGCAACTCTCTAAGACTGTAAATTGCAGAGGCAACTATGAGGCAGTGAACAGAGCACTAGACTTGTAGTCAAAAAGACCCAAGTTCAAATCCAGCATTAGATACTTACTAGCTGTATGACTTTGGGTAAGTCACTTAAAATTTTGTTAAGCCTCAGTTTTTTTCATCTGTAGAATGGGGATAAAGTTAGTACCTACATCTCAGGTTTATTCCAAGGATATAATGAAATCATATTTGTAAAGTACTTTGTAAACCTTAAAGATCTATATAAATCCTAGCTATTAATAATTATGATAATAATGGTTGATAATGATAATCTGCATTCATAGAGAGAATTTACACACTAGGAGTTCTTTCACTGTGAAATTCACTGGTTAGGACTTAAAAAAAATAAACTCTGCTAAATTAGAGCTCAATTTCTAATTCAGAGTAGTCTTGTTAAAAATTAAATGCACATTTTCTAGATCTTTCTAGGAATAAAAGGGAAAGGATGAAGTGACTATAAGAATCATCATTATTGACACTCCTGGCCCCTTCAGCTTGATATATTGCATTTCAAAAATTCTTATTTTCATATAATTATTATTATAAAAATTCTTCCAATTTCAAGTGCTAATACAACTGCAATTCACATTTCAGAAAATCTTCCTGAGAGTAAAAGTCAATTTCAAAATATTTGATCATAAAAGTTATCCTCCACTTTTGCATAGATTCTTTAGTCAAATAATATCTGATAATCTGAAAGTAGATTCTGCAGGAAATTGCTAGGGCCTCCATCTAAGCAGCCTCCATTTGCACTTATATAAATGTACTGAATGTGTAGGAAGACTTTGACAGCCTGCCATATGTGATTTCATTCCATAGCCTACCTACTTTACCATCAAAAGTTATATCCTTTGAAGCATTGCCAGCATTACTCTCCCCCAGCAGATATGCTAGATGTGCCCTTTAAAAGCCACATCTTTCCTTTCTACTCTGACTAGTTCAATGTAGCATTTGCTCAACTCAATTCCTTTGAAGGTTAAAACCCCCCCAATAACCACCCCCCTTCTTCAGACCCCCCCCAACCCACCTTCTTACAGTTTACTAAGATTCTCAGTGCCGAATGAATGAATCAGACATAGCCCCTTCTAATTTTAGAGTTGTAAGAGACCATTCAGATTACCCCACGTTTGGATCTTAATATAGTTCTTTTCCTTCCCACTACCCCTTCTGACTCCACCAGCCCCCACCAAGGGTATATCATACAGTCCTTTGTTCAAAGGATGTGTAATTGGATTAACTAGTACTAGTCTTTGTTAAGAGGGAAAAAACCCAACAGTTAGGTAGGAATACTGAAAATATGCGTGCTATAATATTAAAATTTGAAATTTGAGTTAAGGACCATTGATGTAGTCTGATGCTCCCAACCCTTTATTTTAGCTTGTGAGGAAACTGTGGCCCAAAGGAGAGAAGTAACATATCTAAGCAGCATGGTGCAGTGGAAGGAACTCTGACCTGACAGTCAGAGGATGTGGGTTAGAATCCTAGCCTTGTCACTTTCTACCTTGGACAAGGGTTTTCTCAACTGTAAAATGGGGAGTTGGATTAAACGTGAAACTCAAATAAGTACCCTTGAGGGTTACTTAGAAAAACCACATATTAACATTATCTGTGTTCTGTTGTATTTTTACTTATTTTTAAAATACTTCCCAATTACATTTTAATATTGTTCAAGCAGCACTCCAGAGTGCTGTCAGCTGCAATGCTACATCTCTGCCCTAGATGACCTCTAGTCATCAAAGTTCAAAGATGGCTAGGTGGCAAAGGGAATGAAGCACTGCACTTGGAATCAGGAAGACTCATCTTCCTGAATTCAAATTCAGTCTCGGACACTTACTAGCTGCGTGACCTTGGGTAAACCACTTAACCCTGTTTGCCTCAATTTCCTCATTAGTAAAATGAGTTGGAGAAGGAAATCACAAACCATTCCAGTATCTTCACCAAGAAAAGTCCAAATGGAATCACGAAGAGTTGGACGCGACTGAAAACCAATGTTCCGTCCCAGCTCAAAATCAATGGTTCTATGTTCCCAAGGTTACACAGCTAGTAATGGTAGAGCCAAACTTAACATTTATGTCTTCTGGCTCACTGAATCTTGGTCTCCTGGCTCTGAGGAAATAGAACCCAGGTATTCTAGTTCCTAGGTTCAATGTTCTTCCCAATTCACTTGACACAGGGTCCTTCATTTGGGAAAGAGTGACATTGGAAATGGACAAAAGTAATTGCTAGTGGGCAGTGTCTTAATTCTTAATTTTACTAATAGAAAATGAATGCTGGGATTTCCTCAGGAGAAGCATTCCTTTTTTTTTTTTTAAAGAAATCATATTCAGCAGTCACTTCTCAATGCTGCTGACAGTTGTAGTCACTCCTTACACTGTTGTGGTTTGGATACTGATGCCCGCAAACAGATCAAAATTAGTAACATCATGATTCGGGATTGTCTAGCTTCTCCTCAGCTTGGTAATCTATGCTTCTTTTATAATTATTTTAAAAGGCACTATCTGATTTCCTGAGCACCGCCCCAGGTGTTCTCAGTGATAATGAATGGATAAACATATCATCCAATGTCACAGAGCAGTTGTGACATTTTCGAAATATCTTCAGTTTGACTCCTTTAATTTCAATGTATGCTACCCAAGGTTGCAGGCCTGTGTTTTTACTAAAGAGCTGAATGATTCTCAGTAATTACATGATTTACTTGTCTTCTCAAGTGAAAAGGTTCTGAAATGTGTTGAAATGGCACTGTCCTTTCTTGGTCTTTGCAAGCCATGCAATGTCAATTTTAATTAATGAACTGGAAAAATTATGGTTTTTTAAAAAAAAATTTATTTATGGAAATTTGTTCCTAGTTTTACCTATTGTTTTTTCTGAATTTGCACTTCAAGTCATTGGTGATGGGTAGACTTTTCTAATGCAGCGAGAGAGTTCTGTACACCAGAAGCATACAAAAGCTCCCTCACAATGATTTGGAATCCAGGTTACCAGTGTTGCATGAATAACTGTGACCTCTCTGGGCTTCGGTTTTCTCATATATAAAACAGGGAGGTTAGATTAGATGAGTAGCATCAAACTCAAATAGACTCATAAGTAAGTATCCCTGAGGGTGGCATATTGATTTAGAAAACCACGTATTAACATTATCTATGTTCTATTATATTTTTAATTTATTTTTGTTAAATACTTCCCAGTTACATTTTAATATGGTTCCAGCAGCCAAAGCCTGTTCCCTTCTCCATGATATTACAAGAGGATGCTTAACACGACTGAACAACAGGCACTCATTAAGTACCTACTATACGTTAGTCACTGTGCAGTTCCTGCCCTCAAGGAGCTTATATTTTATGGAAGGAGGTATACAGTATCGTGGATAGAGCCCTGGACTTGGAGTCAGGAAGAATTAGGTTTGAATATCACCTCAGGTATTTACTGGCAAGTCATTTAACTTTTTTGAACCTCAATTTCTCCATGTATGAAAATGGATAATACTAGTGCCTACCTTTCTTGTGAAGCTCTAATAAGATAATATTTATGAAGCTCCTTGCAAAACTCAAATGTGAGTATACAAAATACCAGTCATATATAGTGATCAATCACACATTGCTTACTGGCACAGCTATACCTCACTTGACTGAGCTGTCCATGAAAAGTCATGTGAGATATATTTCCTATTGTCCTATAATTTCAAAGATTCTTTATTTTCATTCCTAGTGGAAATAATTATATGTCCCGATGGTTCCTAAGGGATATAGTGGCTAAAGCAGAGGATTTGGAGTCAGCATGAACTGAAATCCAATCCTGTCTTAGACATTTACTAGCTGTGTGACCCTGGACAAGTCACTTAACCCTGTTTGCCTTAGTTTCCTCATCTGTAAAATGAGCTAGAAAAGGAAATGGCAAACCACTCCAGTATCTTTGCCAAGAAAACTCCTAAAGGAATCACGAAGAATCAGACACAACTGAAAACTAACTAAACAACATTTCAATCAATCAACAAACATTTATTAATTACCTAACATGTATCAGAGGCAACATGGCAGAATGGATATATATCTCTATATAATTGATATCTATATATGTATGTGTGTATAATGCATAAAATAAATACAAGGTAAAGTAAAATAAAATAAACACGAAGTAATTCTATATGTAAAATTGTATATGTCTACATGGTAAACATATACAAAGTATACAAATATGAGGTAAAAATGAAATAAATACAAAGTAATGGGGGAGGGGCACTAGTGGGAGGATCATGAAAGGCCTCCTATAGAAAGAAATATTTGGGCTGAGCTTTGAAGAAAACTGGGGATTCAGAGAGGAAGCCGAGGAGATGCCAAATTTCAGACATGGGTGGACCAATGATGGAAAGGCCTGACAGAAGGAGTTGGGATACTGTGAGGAAGAGTGTGCTGATAAATGTTTTAACAACCAGATACTGGTAAACATTTAACAACGAGATACAGGACACACTTTTAAGTTTAATCTGCATTATTAACATTTTTCTCCTCACTTTCTTAAGTCTAGACCAGGGGTGGGAAATCTGCTGCCTCGAGGCCACCTGTGGCCCTCTAGGTCCTCAAGTCCTTTTACTGAATCCAAACTTCATAGAACAAATCCCCTTAATAAAAAGATTTGTTCTGTAAAACCTGAACCCAGTCAAAAAGCTGCACTCAAGGACCTAGAAGGCCACAGGTGGCCTCGAGGTCACAGGTTCCCCACCACTGAGCTAGATAATCAACAAAACAATAAGTCAAGCCCTGATTTGTTGCATTTGCTCATTTCTAAGATGTAAATGCCAACACTGAAAATTTAATAATTGTGGCTCTAGCAGGCTCCAGCATGGCCTAGTCATGAGCAAGGAACAAGGCAGGAAGGCCAGTCTGGACCCAAGTATTTCTGAAGGGAAGTAATATATAATAAGGCTGAAAAGGTAGGCCAGCTTCAAGTTATGAAGACTTCTAAAAGCCCTACAGAGGACTTTGTATTTGATCCTGGAGGTAATACAGAGTCACTAGGCAGAGGCCACATATGGCCTCAGAGGCCACAGGTTCCCCACCTCTGCCACTAGAGAATAAGATTATAGGGGCAGCTAGGTGTCGCAGTGGATAGAGTACCGGCCCTGAAGTCAGGAGGACCTGAGTTCAAATCCGGCCTCAGACCAAACACTTGACACTTACTAGCTGTGTGACCCTGGGCAAGTCACTTAACCCCAATTGCCTAAAAAAAAAAAAAGAGAATAAGATTATAAACTTCTTGAGAAGGGCATCTGTGTGATATGTCTTTGTATTTCTATTATGTAGCAGTACTATACTTATACTAAATAGGTGCTTTAAACATGTATGCTAACTTGAATTTTAAACTCATTTTATCTTTAAATGGGAACCATTCTTAACATTTTAATTTCAAATTTCTTTCTTTTTTGTTCCCTTATTCCTTCTCCCCAATTCTTTAGTCAATAAGTTAATAAGTTCATAAGGAGATATTTTTGAAGCAATAATGAAATTCACTACTTAAAACCAACCCTTCTGTGAATCCTTTTGTAGTGAAAACAACACTTCATTTTACCCATTCTGTAATTTTCAAGCAGTTTGTCATCATGAAGAGAATTCTAGATTTGGAGTCCAAACACCTAGGCTCTACTATTTATTGTGTGTGAGAGACCTTAGGTAGGTCATCGAATCTCTCTAGACCTCAATCTCCTCACTTATATAATGAGGTAGGTGGGTGTGGTAGAGTCTCCTTTCTGTCTCTAACTCACAATGCCCTGGGTTTTCTTAGATAACACCTATCTTTTTTTCATGGGCACCAATAATGCACTAATCTGGCTATATCTTATTTTGCAGTCCTACCCTTTGATTTCTGGAGACAGTTCTGTATGTCAGTACTGAGGCAACAGCCCACTGTGAGGACTTTTTAAACTCCTAATAATAATCAAGTTTAGCAATTAGTGACTTTGATTTACCACATCTGAGCAACTAATAAAGTGCAGTTGGATCTAAGAGCCGACAAAACACCTGAAAGCAAAGGCAGATGACATCATGGCAATTAAGACCCTCAAAGATTAATTAAACTCTACCCCGTGTTTATAACATCCCACAACAGCTGCCTAGGTTCTCTGGACTGACACTCTGGTGTGGATCTTTACAAGATGGTTAGGGAAGTCTTGATGGAGAGACTTTCTGAATACAGTCTCTTTCCAAAGAGTTGGGGGCTAGGGAGCTGTAGGTTTTGGGAGTGGGATCAAAGGCACCTTTGTAAGTTTCCCCTGAGTCACAGTATAAACCAGAACAGGCATGTTACTGTCATTAGTGACTGTGCCCAGTAATACCTTCTTGGGGTGGGGGTAGAGGTGATGCTTCAACATTGGTCTGCCTATGTATGTTAATTCCTGTCGTTCAGGAAAGAAGTAGATACAGTGCCTAAGATTCTGTATCCTGCAGAATGTTTAACTGAGGAATGGCCAAATGGTCCACAGGAATATAGCTCTGGAGCTGGAAGAACTTCAGAAGCTGTCTCGTTTAAACCCCCTATTTTACAGATCCAACTCATCCCAACCATGCATTTTAAATATGAGGAACAAGTGGAATTTGAAGCTGGATCTTCTCAACTCCACATCCCTCACTCTATCTATTATGTAAAAACAAGCAAGTAAGGAATCAACATATATTTATTAAGCACCTACTATGTGCCAGACATTGTGTTAGGCACTAGAAATACCCAAAAGAATTTGTAGAAGGTAACTGTTGTCCTAGCAAGGGACCTGCATAATTATTTTTACCATGACTGACAAAATTAACCCAGTGAAATGTACCTTGATCTTATATAGGAGCACTCAATTATTGACAATCTCCACCCCCAAAAGTTAATAATTAATTGGCCCCTAGTATTGTAAGAGAATTATTCTGAGGGTCAAAATACTCTTCACAGAATCTCCAATTCCTCAAGCAGTTATTAAGCACCTACTATGTGCAAGGCATGATACAAGCCATTTCCTCCCTCTGTAGGGAGGCAGAAAGTCATACACACAGGTGCGCACGTGCACACACACACACACATACACACACATGTTCTCATACTTATTGAAAAGCCACAGATTTAATCTGCCAGCACATTAAAAATTAACAACTTGGGAGAAAGTTTTTTTGTCTTATTATTGACTGTGGTAAATTTGCTGCTGCAGAAAGCTGAGGGGAGACAGGGAGAACCAGAGGAGAGCCTAGTTTATTATTTTAGTTAAGATTTTTTAAGTACTTTTAAAACTCCTGACTGGAAAACAAAGGTAGCTATTTTGAAATATGTATTATATATTTTTCAAATATTTATATGTGGTGAAATACTGGAATAATTTTCATTGGTCCTTTATTTATTTGGTCATATGAGAAAAAGGAGGTTGCATCTTTGGACAATTACAGACAGAAAAAAGAATGACTAAATGTAACAGGGTCTATCTGTTGTAATATAAAAACGGCATCAATTTTCAAGCTATCAACCTATTTCTGGAACTTATGCAAAAAGCTGAAGTCAATTTCCTTATTATACTTCAACTAAACCACTGAAATTATCACTGGAATTGTTGCCATGTTCCTCCTGTCATGAAAACCATGTCTTCTTAGGTAAGAGCTAAAACCCAATATAGATTTTTTTTTGTGTGTATAGAAATGAAATTTGGATTTCACATGAATTTAACGACTTT
>NW_020954572.1:15088160-15105660 GCF_900497805.2 Vombatus ursinus | reverse complement strand
TGCAAGGAAAACATCATTGACTTTGCCTGTATCTAGAGTTCTACCTGCTTACCTTTGAGAATGGTAAAGGCATTCTCTACTGGAAAGTCAAATCAGGTCTCCCAAGGAAAACTGTGGAATTTATGGTGTTGGTGAGATTGCCTGCATTAAATGATGGTGGTTCATGCGACCATTCTTATTTCTCAGATAAAAGACAGCACTGATGGAGGCAAATCAGCCCATCTTCGCCTAATTCTTAGCCTCACCTGCAGGGCTGTGGAATGGCTGGGCTGTCATTGCTTTTGGCAGTGGAGCACTGGGTGGGAATAGTGCTTCTTACCACGTGTGAAAACTTGGGCAAGTCACTTAGTAAACTAATATGCAGCTTCTTGTGTCTTCTTTGGGGTGGGGCTCCCTGGTTCCCTTGATTCTTTCTGGGGAATTTCACAAGATAGATTATTATTCACACTCGCAGTCAAGCTGAATCCACTTGTTTTCCTTTTCTTTCTCTCTTAGTCTGTCCTGTTTCTCCTAGTTGTCTCTAGTTAAGGTGAGAACCCTGATATTGCTCTGCAATAGCTGTGAATGCCACATCAGGGTGAAGTACCTTGGACAGAGTAGTTTGGTCCTCATGAATGCTAACTACAGTTGATGTCTGGGGATCTTCCCTTTAGATCAAGCCTTGCGCTGAGTCATGGCCCACAATGACAGAAATTACTCTTGTTTCTAATCTGCAATCTACTTATTAGAAGTTAGTTTAAATATATAGCTACAGCTATACAGATATGGATATATATGTATGACATGCATATATTTTATATACATATAAACACACACATTTATATTTCATATGTGTATATATGTATCGATATATACATACATACATATATATTACAATGTTAAAAGGGTAGCAAAGTGGTTTCCAACATCATCAGAGTCAATTTCATTGACATCGTCATAGTGGGACCAGCTCTGGGAATACTTTAACGAAAATGACTGTCATGAACATTTCTTAGACATTAGCAGCTGTTGCTCTGGCCCAACAGAGTGTAAGAGAGAAAAACCAATTTGGCAGCGTTTGCAGTAATGTAACAAAGCATGACTCAATGGATCTTTTCCCCATCCTTTCCTAGGCATATGGATTTTAAAAACCTGTATACCTCTAAACACTTCAGAAAAAAACAAGAAATTAGGAAAAGATAAAACTGGTGGTTTAAAATGATAGTTGCAATAACATATAACAACTTGCCAATCTGTCCTATTATTCTACAGAATCCGTGTAGGGTCTGTCTTCAACATCTGAATTTGCCACTCGAACTAACAGCATCATTTACAAAGGAGAGGACTGTTCATATCTGCCAATCCTTCTTGGTTCCACATGAGTGTCAGGAATTCAACAAACTACTGTCTCTTCCTCCTCTAATAATTTTCAAAAAAATATTGATGAGAATGGAATTAAGGAGAGATTGCTAAGACATTTGGGATGATTCCTCAAAAAAGAAAAGATGCTTTATGAAGCCTAACTGAGATCTGCTGGAGTAGCATTTCCTTTAATTTCATTGATGAACCCCTAAGAGCCCTGAAGTGGTCACTGAAAAGATATGAGGGGTATTTCTCAATTACTTAATTAGGATTCCAATTTTTCTCTAAGCTTTTATTTTATTATATTCAAATAGCTAACATTTACATATTGCTTTAAGATTAACAAGATATTTTACATACATTACTTCATCGATCTATCCCCAAATCTTTGTTTAGGATTTCTTCCCCCTAGCCCACAGCATTAGTATCTGAGACTTAACATATTCATCTAATATTCATATGACCTCAATCTTCTCTTTGATTTTTGTGCCCCAGATATCCTGATGATCATATATGTAAAGAAGCCCCAGAAGGTAGTATAGACCTTTTTGCTGCTTTACATTTCCCTGTTCTATCCGCTTAATGCTGCCTAATAAAAACTGATGCTCTACTTTTTGTCTTTACCTGTTCATTTGACAGTTTCCACCAAAGATTCTGAATGTGGCTCAAACCAATGAAGGCAACACAGTACATGCAGTCTATATTTTCCTGGACAGTCATCTACTTTCAGGAGCAATATCCAGAAACATGTTTTATCTAAAGAGTAGGATTGCCTATGCAGGAGATGCCAAATACTGTAACATGTCCACATAACTATTTTATTTAGCAGAAGTTCAACAATTTGACACAGATTTAGGGTAAATATAGACCCGATGACTATGGTTGAAAAGCAATGGAATAAAATGCTTTTAAGGAGAAACTAGCACAGGGTTAAAGCCAAATTTTTCTTGAACAGATGATATTTCAGATGGCCACACTATTCCAGATGCATCAATTTCCTCGAAAATCCAATCCATATATGTGCATATGCTGTGCTGGCAGGAGGACTGACTGAAATGGCCAAAACCCAAGAGCTAATATTCTTTTGGCCAGAATAATGCAATTATTATTTTCCTAGCTATCAGTCTAAGCATACAGAGCCATCTGTTATGCAAAGCAAACATACACATCTCAATTACAGAAAATGCAGTTGCCTTGACAGAATTTGGATTACACCACTAACCAGGGCTGTAAAATTTGTTTTAAGCGACTGTATAATGGATGCCTTTCAGGAGTTCCATAATTAGCATTTACCTGCTTAAGCTAATTATTCATCCTTCTTCTTTACTGGCTTATTAAACTTTGTTGGATACTATGCATAAAACAGATTAATAGAAGCGTAATATAATCATAAACACCCCAGTTCTGGAGGTTGACAGTGTTAGCAAGATGGTGGCGCACCAGTTCAAAATTGGAGAGCCTTGATACTGAGTCCCAAACAGATTAGGGCAAGGATTAAAGCCTATTACAAAACTAGGGGCTTTAATGAGATACAAGAATACTAATATTGAGTTAACAATAGCTCAGTTTCTATTTCTATGGTTTGGCTTGCTAAATCCTGAAGAAAATGCCATAATGTATATAATACAGGCATGAGTTAAAAAGATTCATCCTGATTCTTACCAGATCACAACTTCCCTCCTCCTACCTCACCTCCCACTCAAATATCAAATATCCTTCTTCATTATTTTGGTATGTCTTTCTTGATATATCTATTACACAGCAAATTCCCTGGCAACCAAGAGGTTCCAACTGCACTGGTAACCTCCTTAAAAATGGTGCCAACTTTCAGGAGCAATGAGTCCAGGGGTGGGCCACTGTTTAAGAAGAGAGAGACAAATCATATCTCCTTCTCCATCTCCACGGGGCAAAGGGGTTAGAAGGAGATGATCCAACTTGGCAGATCATTACACAAACCTGCACGTATGTGTGTGCACATGTTTGCACATACACACATCCTTTTCCCCTTTGGCTGTGACTCCACTCTGCCAAGAATCAAAACGAAAAGGGCCAAATTCAGCCAATCACCCTGACATTTCCAAGTATCCAGATGTTGGGCATTGCAATAGATAAAACATCCAGATAATTAGCTTAATTTTTCACTTTTTGTTAGGACATTTTGGCATTCTGTTAACACAGCCTGTACTCCTCACTTAAATCATACTAAATTTCAACTTTTTCATGACAAAAGATTAAGAAGAGGCAATGTACAGGGGCTCCCCCTCCCCCTGCTGTGCTGCCCCCACTATTTCCTTTTCTTTTAACCTCTGACAAACATGGGTTAGTAATTAAACAGCAAAAACAAAATGAATAACTATCTTATTTTATCAAATTGTCTTTCAGCATTAAGGAACATTTGCAAAGGCAGCAAAATATGTCCTTGCTGAAACCCTCCCCACAACACATTTTAATGGTCTCTTTCAGCATTTCTTGACTCCAAATGACTCTCTGTCATTGTGTCAGCTCCCAGGATAATGCAGGGTACTCCATAAACATCCAGTAATAGGACACCAGGGAAGCACTATTAGTGTGTCCCTCTCCTACTGGGCACAGAGGTTTCAAAGTTCAAAACAACTGAGGGAAGAAACTCCATTTGTTCTCAATAAATTAATAATGATTCTTTGGGGTGGGGGGAATGTGGGGGGGGGGAAGTTTTCAAGCCCAAGTTTATCTCAGAACAGTCAGTACAGACACCCCTGCTTCTCAATGAGCACGCAAGAAGAGTTGGGAGATGCAATTAAATAATACATTTGATAATTCATGCAAAGCAGAATTTTCCTTGAAGAATGAAAAAAGCCTAAGAGTGATGCCATTCACACAATCACCTTTCAGAAGCTATTTTTGTTTTACTTACTTGGGAAAGGCCTAGGTAGATGGAGACAGTTTCTGAAATGTACAAAAATTTTCCTTCTTGATTTAGTGCAAATACGAATCCATCCAGGGACTGCAGAAGAAGAAGAAAGAAAGAAAGACAGATATAAATTGACTGATATTTAGTAAAGGGTCGTATTGGTTGCAGACTAAGACAAAAGCAAGACAGGCCGATTTCAGAGCATTGCTTTCTTTGCTCAGTAACTGTTCGTATTTGGTATCCCCTCACATCTTTTTGGCATTGTATGAAATGTGAAGGAATAAAATGCCTGAATTTACTGTAAAAATTCTTTTATTGGGGGGGGCTGGGAGGGGCTCCTTACATCTCTGCCATGTTGATCATGAGATATTTCACAATGTATAAAAGTGAGAAATTCCAGATGCTATGAAATACTTCTCTTGGATTTTGGGATTTCAATTGTTACTCAGATGAAAATAGCCACACTCTGTTAGTCAACTTTAAGAGGAATAGAAATTGTCATAAAGGAAGTCTTGAGTAAATGGAAAAAAAAAGAAAATAACTAAATAAATGGATGACTATATGTAGAGAATGTTAAATGTCCACTTGAGCCACTTTGCATCTCAACAATTTGTTAATTAATAGAAGGTTATATGCCATTTTCTCCATGTTTCTATGGTGCAATAACTAACAAACCAAGTCATCAGATTAAGGACCAATGTGTTGATGGGTGGCTCCATTACAATCTCACCAGCGTTATTCTTTACATGTAAAACTCTACATTAAGGTTGAGATCTAGTTTTCATTACCACTCCTTAAATGGGAATGGGAGTAGGGGTGGGAGTGGGAGTAGGGGAAGGGAGAGATACCACACATTAATCCGTAAGTCCTGAAACCTCACTGCAGTTTCCAAATGAAGGGCTGCATTTTCAATTTGATGAATGGTATAAATCACTGTGGACTCAGATGGGAATACACCACTAAAATTGAGAATAAACTTGCTTTAAATTCTTGCACTGCAAGTAGGGGGTGTTTTATGCTCTGAATCACTTCTGCACCCCTCATTTTGTGTTATTTATCTAACAAGGTGCCATAAAGGTGAACACGCTCTACTTTGCCATGGGAAAACAATAATTATGAAGTTACAAAGATTGGTAATATTATTAGAGGTTGTGAATCTGAAAATATTTGGAATACCACATTGGCTGGAAGAGACATGGAAACCCACATCTAGTGAGATCAAAAGGATTTTTTTAGTAAGGGGAAGATGACAGAAGTATATGCAAAATCAGAAAGAAATATACTGTCCCCTAAATCCCTGTCATAATTTTAGCCTCTTTAAAATATTGAATGGTATTTTCTGAGCAGTTTTATTGTTTTGCTTCCTCCACTTCCTGATTAATTTCTGCCCCTGATGCTGGTCCCCACCTCTGGTTTACTAGTTGGGAGAAACAATTTCAAGTCTGCATTTGGGGGTGAGAAGTACAAAAGAATAAGCCGCACGAAGACCAATTACTTGGCAAAGCGTTTAAAAACAAAGACTCCCTAGTTTATATTTATAAAGTTATAAAATACAAATCTACCTAGAGTTTCCTTGTTACAACATCTGTACTGTTAAAACAGCTTAAAACTTCTTAGAAAAAAAATCATTCTTTTCAAATGATTAGCATGTGTGGTAGACTGGAAAGTGTGCTGATTGGAAGCAGAGGGCCTGGGTTCAAAATCTACCTTGACTGATTACTATGTATATGACTTTGGACAAGTTGCTTAATTTCACTAGGCTTCAGTTTCCTCCCCTGTAGAATGAGGGTGTTAGACTTGAATGCTTTTGAGGTACCTTTCAACTCTGCATCTATGATTCTATGATTCTATGTATCAAATCGAAAATCAATAATTGGAGCTAAATCCAGGACATGATAATGATATAATCCATATGTACTCATACTTCTAAGGTCCAAGTGAAGAAGGCTTGGCTTTCTTGCATTAAAAAAGATCTGCTGTAGAAGTCTTGGGCAACAGAGACAGAAAAAGGAATATCAGGAAGCAGAACATCAGAATCTATTAAAAGGAAGCCGTTTAAAAACCTTGTTTTAGCAGCAAACAAACAAAACAACAACAATAACAACAAAGCAGGCTTAGACACAGGTTCTAATTTCCTGGGGAGATTTCAGTGAAGCTGTGTCCACATTGTACAAAAATATTCCATCATCTAAAGTCGATAAGTTTGGTGAAAAGGTGGGTCACAGATTGTTCAGATATTACATAGACTGCTTGACTGGATTTTTCCCATTTTAAATGAATAAAAAATTTATTGTCGTTATTCGGTCATTTTTCAGTTGTGTCCAAGTCTCTGTTACCCCACTTGGCGTTTTCTCGGCAGAGATACTGGAGTGATTTGTCATTTCCTTCTCCAACTCATTTTACAGATGAGGAAACTGAGGCAAACAGAGTTAAGTGACTTGCCCAGGGTCACACAGGTGGCATCTTACCGACAAGCAGCATCTTGAATTTCTATATCTCAAGTTTGAGTACCTTCGAAATAATAATGATAATGATAATAATCATAATCATTAAATTATGTGTCTACTTCTATTAATAAGTTTTTATTTACATAAAGCTTTAAGAGGTACAAAATACTTTACAAATACCTCTCACATCTGATCCTCCCAAATACCCTGGTAGGTAGGTACTATTATTATATCCATTTTACAGATGAGGGAACTGAGGCAAATAGAGGTTAAGTGACTTGCCCAGGGTCACACGGTTAATAAGCGTCTGAGGCAAGATCCACAGTTAGGTCTTCTTGACTCCAGGCCCAGTGCTCTAATCACTGTGCTACTTAGCTTAATAGCTCTAAAGGAAGAGTTGATGGGCTCACGAATTTAGAGGAAGAAGTAACCTTAGAAGTCTTGTCTGACCTCTTCATTTTATACGTGAAACGAAGCCCAGAGAGGCTAAGCGATTTGCCCCAAATTATACAGGTAGTAAGTGGCAGAGTCAGCATTTGAACTCAGTCCCTCTGACTTCAGATGCTGTTTCCACTAAGCCACGCTGCTCACACTGTCACGTGTTTTCTCTATTGTGGAAATAAGCATTACTATAATTACCGTCACCCCCACCCCCAACCCTATGCCAGATTTTTTGGGGGGAGGGGCAAAATATGTTAGGTAGATCCTGGGAGAAGTTCCAGAATGCCTTCAAAGCTGGTTAGAATTTGGATGTCTGTGATCTCAAGAGGGTAGGTAGGGGGAGAAAATATTTTCATCAGTTAGACTCAGGAACCAAGTGTGATTAATCTGAACATTCTGTGGCATTAATTTTTTTTTTGATTTGAGAAAGCCATTATGTACTGTGCTGTTTCAATCACTGCAGGCTACTTTTTAATTTTTTTAAAACTGCCCACTGTTTTCAACAGGCGCCAATTAAGATTCTGAGGTCAAAGGGTTAATTACATCTTCTTACCCACTATGTAGAATTTTCTGATTATTATCCAAGGTTGGATTAAGATGAAAAAGAACCAACACAAATGTTAATGCTAGTCCCTCCTCCAGAAGATTTATTATAATACCATGCTGAAATCTATATGCTTTCCTCAAAGCAGTTAGAGAACAAAAAATCTTAGCAGAAACGGTAAAACAGACTTTTAAAGGCATACAGTAGCTGATTTATCAAAACAGTTTTCTTCTTATTAAAAAACAGTCCTAAGCTATTCAGAGAGGGCTGATAGATGTCCTTTGTCCCATCCCAGTTAAGAGTATGTGGTGTCCACGGTGGAAATGAGGTTGAGATGTAGACATCATTGGCTATGAGACCTCCGGATAATAATGCCAGTAATTACAATTTTATCCCCTGACATTAGTGTAACATACAAAATGTAAGGTAACAGTTCTTAACCTCCCCTCTCCGTCCTGTTCCGCCCCCCCACCCCACAACAGCTGAGTTCCTCTAACTGTATCTGTCAGACAAGGAGTTATTTCCTCAAAGTCTATGAGACTTATTGTACCATTATGATTAAAGGTATGCTGATGTTCAATGCATTGCTTAATGCATTGTGCCAAATGACTTGTATTTATCAGAGTTTTGACCCAGCTATTTTTATATATTCCTTACAGCCAAATTTCACACAGTGAAATTTTACTCTGGTGCCCGTAAAGGGGGAAGGACCCCCATCTGTTGAACTATCCCTAAAATCCCCTAATTCTTTCTAGTGTATTCCAACGCAGGGGAAAAAAAATCCTGTTACTGTGACCTAACTCCAGTTAGAGTGAAGAATTACCAGTAGGCTAGGTTATTTTAATGACAGATTATTTTAAACTAAGCCTTCACCATCTGTTCCACCCCCTAATTATGAATGCAAAAAGAACATATTTCACAATTACATCAGTAAAAAGTAAGATATACGTGATTTAAATGCATGCATGTGTTCTTTGTCCAATGCACCATGCATCTGTGATGTTCTTCTTATAATTTAGCCTCATAGTTGTCAGGGATTCGGGGGAGTGGGGGGAGGGAATGCCCATACATGATAAAGTAGATTCACTGATATACTCAACTTTTTCCCTGGCAAACACATCTTCTTAATTAGAGTTTTTCACTGTTATGACATAATGATATTATGACAAGAGCTGAGCATTAATTTGAGGATGGTGTCTATCATCCAGCAGATATGCAGTATTAGATAACTGTTACAACAGTTTTTGCTATCATTAAGGCAAGGCAGTATGGCATAGTGGATAGAGGTCCAGTCTTGGAGCCAGGAAGTCATGGGTTCAACTCCTGCCTTGGGGACATACTATAGCTATGTGGCCATGGGCATATTACTTAACCTTTTAATGTTTCTAGGAAACTCTTTAAGTCTAGAACCTACAGAGGAGATGTCTATCTATATCAATAGAGGGAATTTACATACTGGGAGTCCTCCCATGCTGATGAAATCAGAAGTCCAAAACAACAACAAAAATAGAAGTATTGTCCAAAAAGGGCAGCTAGGTGGAGCAGTGGATAGAATGCCATGCCTATAGTCCGAAAGATTCTTCTTCATGAGTTCAAATCTGGCCAATGACACTTACTGCCTGTGTGACCCTGGACAAGTCACTTAGCCCTGTTTGCCTCAGTTTCCTCATCTATAAAATGAGCTGGAGAAGGAAATGGTCAATCACTCCAGTATCTTTGCCAAGAAAACCCCAAATGGGGTCATAAAGAGTTGATGTGACTGAACAAACAACATGATATAAAAATCCTTCTAGCCACCTTAGCAAAAGATTTTCATCAGAAATACACAACATTCAGACAGCTCCCTTGGGTTTTATTAAAAAAAATAGGGCTTGGGAATGAGGGAAGGGAATAAGCATTTAGTTACTATGTGAAAATAGCTTTATAATCATGATTTCATTTTATCATGCCTTAATCACTGAATACCACAGCATTATATGGTACTACTATGTGGAATTAGATCATACTCTACCCACTGTGCAACCTAGCTGCCTCTAACCCAAGCCTGACAAACACAAAACATCACTCGTCTGTGCACAAAGGTATTCATTTCATGACATTGTTTCTACAACAGATAAAACAGGTGAGGCTAGAGAGAGAGGAGTTCCATGGGTTTCATGAGGATGAACTATAGCAGTCCTTTTCGAGACCCCATTGTGTTACCATGTATATCCCATTGTAGCTTTTAGGAGGTGATGGTAGGCCACTAATACAAGTCTGCACTCCTGGCAACTTCAAGGAGATATTGGCCTTCGCAAGGAGCTAGGGACTGGACCCTAAATGGGTTGGCTTGGAGTTGGGGTTCCCAAATTATGTTTCTAAATTCTAGGCTTTAACAGTCAAATAATGTGCAAAAATGAAAGCTACATTTATGGAAATAAGAATCCAAAAAGAGTGTATTTTTCTTAAAGTAGGTAAGAGCTGACATCAAAAAGGTTTGGGCTTTTATTTAACTCTTAGGAATCTGTAAAAGCATTCTGTTTCCCATGTCACTTTCCTTCCCTGCCTAGTGAGCCAAGTATACAAAGGATGGTAATTTCTTACCTTAATGCACAAACAGCTACCTGAAAATATTGACCAAGGTTGGGGTTCTATGGAGCAAACCCTGCCTAATCACATAACCAAACTGCTCTAACTTGGATTCACAGATCCTACTTTCCCATTAATAAAGAATGATGACTCTTATTAGGAACCTAAAGTAGAGAACTATAACAATCTCAAGTCATCTTTCACTGTTTCAAAACAAACAAAAAACAATGGAATGCCAATTTCCTTATGGCAAAATCAGGAGGGCAGAGATAGACAGAAATGCATTCTATTCTTGAATAAGGGGCTTAAATGGTAGGGATGATGGTAAGATAGTGAAATGTGAAAATGGCTAAAAACCACACCAAATTAAGATGCCTGCTTTCTGAGCAAGCGAATCTGGGTGTGCATTTTATTCATTAAAATTCCATGTTGCAGGAGTGTGTACCAAAGTGTTGACCTTTCTTCTCTGGGATGCTAGTTCAACAGAGTCTCGAGTGATGTGTATTTTCTGGTTTTAGCATCATATCAAATGGACAACAGATTCCGCTATAAAGACACTTCATGCCATGTGGCTTAATCATACATTTCTTTGCTCAACCAGGATCGCTGTATAGTTTCTTCCTTTTGGGAATATATGACCAAGGACATACAAACTAATACTGCTTCAGGTAGCAAATATTCTCACTTTGCTTGGCATGAGATAGAGGAACAAAAAATACAGCTGACAAGACCACAGGTTAATATATAGACATATATCATCATCAAAATGGATGTCCGATTCTCTGTGACTCCATCTGGGGTTTTCTTGGCAGTGAAAGTGGAGTGGCTTGCCATTTCCTTCTCTAGCTCATTTTACAAATGAGGAAACTGAGGCAAACAGGGTTAAGTGAATTTCCCAGGGTCACACAGCTAGTAAGTGCCTGAGGCCAGATTTAAACCTAGGTCAGGATCTGGCTCTAGACCTGGCACTCTATCCACTGTGCCATCGAGCAGCCCTGAGGCCCTATAGGCACATCAAACTCAACATATCCAAAACATAGCTCATTATCTTCAGCCCCTTTACATCCCCAAAACCTTCCCTCATCCTATATTTCCCATTGTTATTGAGGTCACCATCATCATCATTAAGGTCTGCAGCATTGGAGTTATTTTCTACATGTCTGTAAGTTCCTCCACTCTCCCTATAGCTCTCACATCCAATTAAATGCTGAGCTTTATGGATTTCACAATATCTCTTACATCTGTCTTCTTTTCTTCACATATATGGTCACCACTCAAGTTCAGGTGTTCAACTACTTCTACTCAGCAAGTTGTGAAACCTCAAAGTTATTCTCCCTGCTTCCAGTCTCTCCTTTCTCCTATCTGTCCTCTACATAGCTAAAAAATCTTATTTCCTAAAGCAAAAGTCTGATCATATCACTCCTCTGCTCAAGACATGAACTATTTCGTTATTTAAAGTCCTTCAAAATCGGGCTCCAATAGGCCTTTGCAAACATATTGTACATTTTCTCCTTTATACACTTTACATTCCAGGCAAACCGGTTTACTTAGTGTTCCCTGTACAAAATATTCCATCTCCCTTCTCCATCCATGCCTTTGTAAGAGCTGTTCCCCAGAAGAGCAATGTACTCCTTCATTCCTTCTGTCTTGTAAAGTATTTAGCTTCCTTCAGCACCTAGCTTGAGTGCTATCACCTACATGAGGTCTATTCCCCTTCCCAAGGAAATTACTATTTACTTTCCACATATTTTGCATGTACTTATCCATGTCCATATCCATGAACATATCCATGTCCATATTTTCTCCTCCAAGTAGAATATAAGTTCTTTGAAGGCAAGGACTTTTAAAATTTTTGTCTTGGATCCCTAATATCTAGCATAGTGCCTAGCATATAGTAAAAATGTTTATTGAATTGATTTATTCTGAATGTTTATCCTATATATTCTTATCCTTAATCTCTTGAGCTCTGAGTTTTCTATTAAGTGAACAGGCTTAAAGATGGCAGCTCTATATTTTTAGTATGTGCGATTCTCAGCCATGTACTCTGGCTAGCTCTTGCTGTCATTTAAGCTATTTGTAGGGAACAAAAACATACCACCCATAGCCTATTTGGATAAAGATTCTCTCTAAGCTATAAATGCCTTTAGAGAAGGAGTTATTTTTGGTATGTGCTACAAAATGCCTTCTATAGTACCGACTGTCCTCAAATTTTGACACTCTAACTCCTGTTATAAGAAAAAATTAAAATTAAATGAAACATTTGGAATTTACAAAATCAGTAAAAAAGGGAATTAATAATTAATTTTGATAGAACTTAAAGCCTTGAGGTTAAGAAATCTTCAGGCTGAGATGAAACAGATGTCAGATGGTTGCAACTGCTTGTGAAATAGAATACCATTCGATTTTGTTCATTTATTTGCATGGCAGGGAAAGGATCTAAGCTAGCCTATTTGTATAAAGATTTAGTCTAGGAAAGTTAGAGAAAACTTTGCTCCAGGGAAGATATAGCCATTTATAAGTACTAAAATATTTTTAGTCCTTGTTGGGTGATACTATAGTAGCAGAAGATGGAGGGTGAATTCTAGAATTCTGGACAAAATGGTAAGGGAGGACCACCACTCCCTTCAGGCATAACATTGTTGCTAGATGGCTATGCCAACCATACCACATGCTCAGCTATCACCTTGACCTCTCATCTTTGCCTAGTGATTCCAATTTAATCAATTGGGGAATTCTTTTTTATCCAGGAAAATGCTTACAATGATGTAATGGAAATCAGTAGAGAAATATGATTTGCTTTGTAGAAATTCACTTTATAGTGAATTTAGTGGCCAACATATATTACATAATGTGAAGGATATCTGTATTCATTGATAATGGCAGAAGTGATGCTGAGAAATAGGACAAATGAACCATGATGAAGTACATTAATGTTTACAGGAGAGAGGGTAATTCATTCTATCTCTCTATCTCAATCTATCTATCTATCTATCTATCTATCTATCTATCTATCTATCTATCTATCTATATTTTTGAGGCTGCATCTTCCTATCTTATGCAGTTAGGTGATACAGTGGATAGAGTGCCCACTCTGGAGTCAGGAAGACTCACTTCACATCTGGCAGATTGGGTTCACATCTGGCCTCTGACACTACCTGTGTGACCCTGAATAAGTCACTTAACCCTGCTTGCTTCAGTTTCCTCATCTGTAAACATGAGCTAGAGAAGGAAGTGGCAAAATACTCCAGTATCTTTGCCAAGAAAAATCCAACTGGGGTCGCCAAGAGCTGGACAAGAGTAAAAAACAACTTTTTATTTTACCCAGTCTGGAAGTGCAGTGGCCACTCATGGACCTGATCCCAAACTGGAAGTCTCAACTTGCTCTATTTTTACCACCTAGGTCAGTTCACCCTTTTTTAGGTAGCTTAGTGGCCCTCTACATCTGGGGGCTATTGGCACTGAACTTAGTGGAGACACCTAATCAGCTTTAGCCTGACTCAAGCTATCCACCATACTCATCCTCTCCAGCAACAGGGAACTATAGGCATGTTCCACCTAGAGTGACTTTAAAGGCATGCTTTTTCCAAGAAAATAAAAACAAAAACAAAACCAAAAGTTTTGCTCATCTATTCCTACAGATAAAGAGTTTGTAGAATAAAAAGTAACAAAGATTAAAGAACCCTGTAATGAATTTAGCACATTAAAAGACCATTTAAAGAACTGAGATATTTATCTGATGCATTCATATGAGTTTCCATTCTGAAAACTATTAGTATATCTAGGGGAAAATGTTTTTGGTTTTTTTTTTAAATCTGTGGACAGAAGAAACTGATTGTTACAAATGTGGTTTAGAAATTCTAGCTCAGGGTAATGACTGGGCCAAGAAAATTCTCAATTTTCATTTAAAGAAATGACTGTGACTCTGTTCTTTATTTCCTGTTTTATCTAGAATTCCCCTAATTAATAACTAATTTTTCCTGAATCCATATGAAGCTATAAGTAACATAGACCTATAGTGGAAAATAACATTTAATTTCAGAAATCCACAAAGCCAGAGATTTTTTTTTTAATTTCTCTCCCAAGTAATTGCTCTGTTCTTTTGTGGTCTACATTTGTAATGTTGATATCTCTATATTGGTTTTCTGTGTATTCCAAGTGCTTTGAGGCTGCCTTGCTTCACTGCCTTAGCTTCAGAGCTTATTCCATACAAAGCAGGGATGCACATTTCTATGAAAATCAATTATTCTGATGGAATCTGAGGACTGGTCCTGAATGATTTCAGAATAAACAACTCAGTTTACCACCAGAAAATACTGCTGCTCTGATGACCTTCTACTTTTATTTCTTGACCAGATGAGGGGTCCAGGTAAGAAGACCCTATATAGATAAGTTGTCAACAGAACTCTATTCCCATTCTAGGATCTGAGGCAATATTAGCTATGACTTTCTCTCAACCTCATTCTTCCTCCCACTCTCCTCCATGATTAATTACTGAATTCCTGTGGTAAAGAAGACTAAATTCTTCAGTCTGATACCATATCAACTTCTCCTTCTTTTTTTTTTTTTTTAGTCTAGACCAATGGTTTCATTCGTAGAGGGAATGAAACTTCCTTTACCAA
Organism: Vombatus ursinus; assembly: GCF_900497805.2. Taxonomy (NCBI): domain Eukaryota; kingdom Metazoa; phylum Chordata; class Mammalia; order Diprotodontia; family Vombatidae; genus Vombatus; species Vombatus ursinus. Next base: position 15,090,810 of record NW_020954572.1, on the reverse strand, counting down.
TAATAGATTGGTACCCACTGTGTAATTTATAGCCTTAGAGAGTTGCCTGGGGGCACTGAGAGGCTAAATCCCATAGCCAAGATATGTCAGAGGCAAGAGTTGAACCCAAGTCAGCTTTCTATCCTCCACTGTGCCAGCTTTACCACACAACCCAATGGCATTAACCCAAACATTGTGCTCTAATGCTGTAAGACAACTTCATTTAAGAAATAGATGGTAAATGACAACCTATCCTGTGAATTTTTTTTTAACTACGAAAGAGATAAACACAACAATGAATAAAGTATATGTTAAATAAATTCTTGAGTTTAAAGAACTAACTCGTGGCCTTGCATCTTATTGGCCTCGATTCATATTGGCATAGGCCCTGGTCTACTTTAGCTTAGAGAAAGGCTAAAATACCTATCTAGAGTATATAGTGTCTCCAATTACAGATTTTATAGAAGGGAAGCAGTGAGCAGAGGGAGAACAAGGTGTTGGCAATCTCTACTCCCTAGCTGAAGTTTTTTTTTTTTTCCTTCATTTTTAAAGTAGCTCTATTAAAGGAAACCTCCCTAGCTCACCCTTACTGCTACTGCAGTTGTAATAACTCCTGCTGGGTAGTTCAGCCATCTTCCATTGCCATTACCAGGTTGGGAATGACCTTTTTAAGTCTTAGCTTTACAGCATACAAAGATACTGTAAACAAAATCTAAGTAAGATTGAAGAGGTGCCATAGGACATAAAGTACCATTAAAGTAGGGAATGCAAGTGATAATAGAAGTGCAAAGAAACACTAAAATCATTTTGTTGAATGTAAAATTAGAACTGCTCAGGGTGGTCTGAAGTAGGTAAAGAACTTAGGTAAACTCCTAAAGGCTTTGCTACACTCACATCTTGCTGGGCAACTAAATCATATGGCAATATAATGTCAGTTTCCAGTATTTGGGGTTTCAGTTTTTAAAAATTTTACTACCAATTCTTTCCTCCCTCATTCCCTTCCTCTTTTCCTCTGATCCTTCCTCTATTTTCTCCATCTTTGTTTCTTTCTTCCTCCCTCCCTCCTTCACTTCCTTTACTCCCTTCCTTCCTTCATTCTCTCCTTCCTGGATGTCAATTATTTTTTTAAAATTTATTTATTTTTAGTTTTCAACTTTCACTTCCATAAGATTTTGAGTTCCAAATTTTCTCCCCATCCTTCCCCTCCCCCCACCCAAAGATGGCATGCAACTTGATATAGGCTCTACATATACTTTCATATTAAACCTATTTTCACATTAGTCATGTTGTAAAGCAGAATTAGAAGCAATGAGAGAAACCACGAGAAAAAAAAGAAACAAAAAACGAGAGAGAGAACAAATAGTATGCTTCAATTTGCATTCAGACTCCATAGTTCTTTTTCTGGATGTGGATAGCATTTTCCATCATGAATCTGTCGGGGTTGTCTTAGATCCTTGCATTGCTAAGAAGAGATAAGTCTATCAAAGTTAGTCATTGGATGTCAATTCTTAAGCAGCTGGTCACTATGGCACCTTGAAATTTCATCATGATACCTAGTGCAACCAGCTATAATTATATGATTGCAAACTGTAACCCCGGAGTTGAATCTTCCATGTTAAATTACATGCATTAAATTCCTCGCTGAACATCTGGGGTCATATCTTTCCAGAGCACATTGGGTCTGACTTCTGATGTAAGTAGGAGAGGAAAAAGGGAAAACTGTCCATCAGTCAGTCAGTCATTAGTTACCAGCAGGCTGTTCCACTATCCTTCCTCCCTTTGCTACTGTCTTATACTAAGTACAGAATGAAATAATACTCTGGCTTGCTCTGCACCTTGCTGCTCAGCCCCATGTAGCTCTAGGGTGAAAGGCAATGAAAAAAGATCATAGGATCACAAATTGTGGGAGCCTACATACAGAATAAAAATGAACCGTAGAGGCCAACTAATCTAACTTCTTTTTATAGTAAGGGATCTAAGTTCCAGACTTAAATGGTTTGCCTGAGGTCACATAGGTTCATAGAAGCATTTATTTAGATGAGAAGTTAAAGAGCATCTAGTTTACTCTCTTCATGTCACAGATGAGAAAACTGAAGTTTAGTGAATTAAATGACTCATCCAAGGTCATCCAGGTAGGGAAACAAGAGACAGGTTTTGAGACAGAAACGTTGTCCAAAGTCCTCTGACTCCACAGCCAGTGTGGAGTGGTACTACCGTACCATACTGCCTCCAGTGAGTATGTTCAAGTTTCTTCAGCATCACAAAAAGTCCATTAGAATCTTTAACTCACTTTGAGGGATTATCATCCAGCTTCTAGCCCCCTCCAAATAAAATCTTGTCTCTTTCTACTGCTTTCTGGAAAGAGGATCATCTCCCACTGGAGGAAAAATCCCAAAAGGGTGTGTGTGTGTTTGTGTTTAATTAGATTTTGAATCAGGTATACTGTGTCCCCAAATAGCCTTCAGCTTCTCCCATTGCTTTAAGAGCATACATGAAAAAAAAAATCAAAACATACTTGATCATTTGTAAGCATTTTTACAATGTGGCTTGTTTAATTAATCCAGATCCTAAATTTGGGGCTGACTCCCTGATCCAAAGAAAATTTGTCCAATCTTATATCGTTAAGGATGCTCAGTAGTGTTGCTTGAGTTAAAGAGCAGCAATGATTTCC
>NW_020954572.1:14955945-15088150 GCF_900497805.2 Vombatus ursinus | reverse complement strand
ATGATAACTATAACAAACAGGATTAGAAAGAGGGTGGTCCCATTGTTCTCTGCCCTGGGAAGACCACATCTGCAGGATCCTGTTCAGTTCTGTAAACCACATTTTAGGAAAGAAATTGATCAGCTGGAGTATGACCAGAGAAAGCCAACCAGGATGGTGAAAAGTCTCGCTTATGCCCTATAAGAAGTAGCTGAAGAAACTAAGAATGTTAAGCCTGCAGAAGAAAAGACTTAAAGGGCATATGCTAGCTTACTGTAAGAAACTGAAAGGCTACTGTCACATGGAAGAGAGAGTAGACATGTTTTGTTTTGCTTCAGAGGGTAAAACTATAAATAACAAGTAGATGTTGCAAGTGGCCAAATGTAGCCTTGATGGAAGAAGAAGAAGAAGAAGAAGAAGAAGAAGAAGAAGAAGAAGAAGAAGAAGAAGAAGAAGAAGAAGAAGAAGAAGAAGAAGAAGAGAGCCCTAACAATGAAATGTATCAAAGAGTTGAATGGGCAACCATCAATTTCCCTTCAGTGGAGATCTTCAAGTAGAGAATAGAAGGGGGCGAAAGTTGGAAGCTTAAGCATTTGTCGAGTATTTTGTGGAGAATTTTTGTTCAGGTATGAGTCAGACTGGGTAGCTTCTGATGGCTTCTTTCAATTCTGAAACTCTGTGATTGTGTAAACTCAAGCTATGGCTCTTCCTTCAATGCAGTTTAATGAATCTGTGAATCAAACACATTAAGTTTCTAGATGATCCAAGAATCTTGGAGAGACTACAGCTTATTGCCTTAATTGTCCATAGAGTAAGGGAATGCTAGAATGCATCGATAGGACTACACACTACAAAAGTACCAACATAACTTAAGCAATCTGCCATGTTGATAATCTACACATTAAGAAAAGTTGACTGGTCAGACTCTATGGTATTCAATTTTACAAAACAATGATCTATTTGCATATACTTTTTTCTCCCCTAACCCATGATAGGATGGACCAAGAAGGCTTGAAAACAGTTAAAATGAACTGATAAATAAATGCTCCATTTGCAAGTACCTTGTGAGCTGTTACTAGAGACAATTAGGGCTCCCCAGATCATACTGGGCCTGCATAATTTGCTTTGGCTCCACTCACATTTACCAATGTTACTTTCTTTCCCTCCTAGATAGTGTTGTATGTTATGACCATTCCTCAAGCCGTTTTACTGGAAATATAGACAACTGCTTCTTGAAGATATCTATTCCAATTTATAAAAACAAAATGTAAATAAAAAAGTGACACATTAATTTTCTCATTAGGTTCCTGGTCTGATCTTTATTAGGTCCGCTGTCTGACTTGTTTTAAGTCTTGAGAACAGAGGCTAGTGTCTTTTTCCCCTAATGGACAGATTATCCTTTAGCATAATGTAACTAGAATGAAAAGGCAATTGAATTCTTAGTCATATTTGTGAATTTCTCCCTTTGATGATTAATTTGTCACCAAATAACTCTTTTCTCCCTCCTAGAAAATGAGGATTTTCTTTTAAAAATGTTTTTATTGATATCTTTTGTTTTTACATCACTTACATTTCCCACTGCATTCCTCTCTGTTCCCCTCCCAAAGAGTAATCTCTTAAAATAAAGTATTTTTTAAAAAGGGAAGAAAAAAATCAGGAAAACTAACCAACTTGGTAAGAAATATATCAATGAAGTCTGACAGAATATTCAATGTTCTCACCCATGGTCCCTTACTGCTGGGGAAAAAACAAGGTGGAAATATCTTCTTATATTAAGAATGAGAAGATTTTTTTTTTAATGAAATAGTTCTTAACTTTTAAGTAGTGTTAAATTTTCCTGGAAAATTATAAATGGCCCCTGAAAAACATTCACAGCCCGTTCCCCATATGACAGGCCTCCAAGAAAGTAGGCTATTCCGATATAAAATGAAATGACACCTTGAAAACCTCATTAAAATAGTTGGATTTTCATAACAGCTTTTTCTCAGCATTGTCTCTCTCATTTCTTTCCTACTGCTCATTTATCATTCTCCCTCCTCTTCTGATTTCCTCTTGTTGTTGTTGTTGTTGTTTTATAAACATCAAATAATATAAGACCTCCCTTACACCCACTTCCCAAGTTGGCATTTGAAGTCACAGGTTGGGTCCCCAGAGGCAAACTGGTTCTTCCAGGGTTCTAGAGAGTGATTCTGAGAGGTTGAGGTTTCTAATAATGTCAGTCACAGGCCCCCATCTAGTGTGTTCTGCATTATCAGTGAACCATTAGAACTCTATTAGTTTTTAGAAATAGATATTTAATGAGATATAGCAAAAACAGTAGTTAAAAAACATTCTCCAACTGAAGGATATACTTTCCTTTTGTACTGTAGGCCAATATTCTCAGTGGCTGATTCCTGATTTTATATCCAACCTTGGACAATGAAATATCTCTAATTTGGTTTATAAAACTGCATTATGGGCATGTAATATCATCTTCACTCACTGAGGCAACAAATCATAAACTCCAAAAAGAACTCCACCTTGGTTCTGTTTTAGAATAAAATATCTATGGAGTGTGTCTGGAGCTTGAAAAGCCTTAGCAGTTAACTAAGCTAACCTCCCACATTACCCCATAATTTAAGAAACTGAGGTTAAGGGGCAGCTAGGTGGCACAGTGGATACAGCACCAGTCCTGAAGTCAGGAGGACTTGAGTTCAAATCTGGCCTCAGACCAAACACTTGACACTTACTAGCTGTGTGACCCTGGACAAGTCACTTAACCCCAATTGCCTAAAAAAAAAAAAAAGGAAAGAAATAAAAATGGGAAACTGAGGTTATGACTTGTTTCTATGACTTGTCCAAGGTCATATATGTGAACTAGTGGAGCCAGCATTTGAACGCATGTCTTGACTCAAAATTCAGTGTTCTTTCCATAGGATCATGATGTCTCAATCAAGCCATGGAGAGAAGGCAATATGTTTCCTCCAACAAGATTTGTTTATCCTAGCACTGACCTCTGCCAACAAGCAGATTTGTTCTATCTTCTTGCTTGGGGGTAGCGCTTAAGTAATAGGATTAACTACTTTGATTTTTATTTAAATGCTTAATAGAATGGAAAATGACTTCCCTAAAGGACTGAGCACCCAAAGACTCAAATTGGCCTCTGAGTATCTAGGAATGACTTTTATCCTGCAGCAAATTTTAAAACAAGAGTTTTACAAATACAACCCAGTGAACTTTATCATTTTCCATATATCCCCTCTACTTTCATTCTAAGTGGCTGTGCTTGCTTAAGATGTTTGCAGCTCACACTAGATCTTTACTTTGGCTTTAATCCTTAGCAGAGTTCTTTTAGCATAATGTATCTAGAATGGCAGGGCAATTGAACACTTAGAAATATCTGTGAATTTTCCCTCTTGGTAGCTAATTGGCCACCCAATGGCTCTTCTCCCAGGAATGGAGAATTAGGATTTTTTTTCTTTATTTTTATTGGTATCTTTTTTTGACATCACCTACATTTCCCACTGTATCAATCCCTTATTCCTTCCTTCCCAGACAGTCATACCTCATAATAAAGACTTTATTAAAAGAGGAAGGCAAAAAAAAAAACCCAACAAAATTAGCTAATCTAGCCTTAAAGTCTGCAATTATAGGTCATATTCCACACCTGTGGTTCCTTACTCCTGCTAAGAACCTGGGGTAAGTATCTTCTTATATTGAGAATAATTTCTTTAGAAAAAAATCCTTGACTTTTAACCTTTAATTACTGTTGAAACTGATGGCCCTGATGCCAACAGACATCACAGGCAGTATTTGTCCTCAAGGAGCTTACATTCTAGGAAGGGAAATGATACACACACACACACTCACACACACACACAGACCATAATAGATAAAAAATAACACAAGGTGATGGAAGGCTGGGATGAGGAAAGAATTCACACAGAAGGTGGTGCTTAGACTGAGCTTTGAAGGAAATAAGGATTTTTAAGAGGTAGAGATGAACAAAAAGTAGATGCCAGTCAAAAAGGACAGCAGATGCAAAGGTAGGATAAAGAGTGAGAAACAGAAAGAAGATTAGTCTTTCTGGACCACAGAATATAGAATAGAAAGTGATATAAAACAAAACTGGAAAGGTAGATTGGGGACAAATTGTCAAATTCAAAGATAGAGAAGGACTTGTGAACAGACATATGAAGTTATCAACATCATTGTCATGTTAATTTTTATATTTAAGCTGCACATTGAATCCTACTAGGTAGTTCTAAGTTACTCTGCATTTTGCCTTACACTCTTGGGCATAGATCTCCATAGTTAAAGAGTAATTCTGACTCATCAGCTGAGAATGTCTAGCTGATAAAAAGATGATTAGCTTTATGAATGAACACAAGCATGGAACAGTGGATCAAGTGTTAAATGCAGTGTCAGGAAGACCTAGGCTAAAACCCGTCTTACTAGCTGTGTGATTGTGAACAAATCACTTAACTTGTCTTTGCCTCTGTTTCCTCATTTGTAAAATGAGAATAAGAATACCCACAGGACCTACTTCTTAGTGTTTTGAAAAAGATACTAAGCTGGGACAGATGAATTGCAAGAGAAAGAGAAGGTGTGATGAGATGGAAGAGCCCATTAAAGAAAGTAGGGGAGACAATCAGGTCAGACATGTAGCCACATTACCTCACTTCTAGAATAAGAATATCTTAGCTCTACTTCATTGAAAAATTAAACTCTAGGCGCCTTCAGAATGGGGTTTGTATCTCATTTACTTCAGTTTCCCTGGAATCTAGCATATCTTGGGATATTATGGGAAAAGCTAAACAAACTCTTGTTGACTTGAATTGTTGACCACGTGGCAATGTGGGACTTGATTCTACCCTAGAAAGATACACAGAGGCATTATATTAATATGCTACTTATAAAGAGAAGTACAAATTATGGAAGGCTGAATCCATGATATAACAGAGGAACAGACTAAATAGAATCAGTCCTGGGACTCCAACCTACACTGTTTTTGTTTTGTTTAATTTTTAATCAGTATAGTCAGATAAAATATTGCCAGTATGATCTTGTGCAGATTCAAAGGGACTTCAGTGCCTGAGTGAGACATGTAAAGAAGACCCATTGTTTTCAACTCCTTGAGAGAGGGTTAGGAGCCTCTGGAGATAGACTTTTAAGCTCTGTATCTGACTTTAGAAATGCTGACCAAGAATATTCCCAGTTTTTTGATCATAAAGAACAAGTCTCTTAACCACAAAGGTTTAAAAAAAAAAGGAAGAAAGAAAGCATACCCGGGAAGACGTTAGACTTGTCCTAATTAGAATACTTAATTGATTTGGGACAAAAAAATGAATCAAGTTTAAAAACTGAAAAACTAGAAAAGAGCTTTACTTTCTGTATAGCTGTGGGAAATCATATCTGTCACTTGCTACTACTATTGAAAACATCATCATAATGATAGTCACAAACTTGGGAGGTGTTTCCATGCTAGAGAGTATCAGAATACAAATTGGCCTTGGCACTTTGAAAACTTTCAAAAATAAATAGAAGGTCAGGAAAGATAAGTAACACAGGGCTTTTTGGCAGGAAAAAAACAAATGCTACCAATATTAGCCTATGAGGATGGGCTCAGTAGAAATAGGACAGAAAAGGATCTTGGTTTTATGCAACACAAAAGTTTTAACTAATAAGCATTATACTGGGGATGTATTCATAGGAATAAATAAAGGATTCAGTTTATAAATGAGTTAGGTTCCAAAAAGTTTGTTCGGGACTAAAACCACATTTTTCTACAGCATGACCTATATTTATATCTTGTTGGGTTTTTTTTCTGAAACTCCACTTCCCCCCAACTTTTCTTTTCCCCAAGGCCTTAATGTCATAGTTTGGTAAGGATGGGGTTGGGGTGAAGAAAGGGATGAATGTATAGCAAAACTGCAAATTCAGCATGGAAGGGTTACCAATACCAGCAGTGCACACCTTGCTCTTCTCTACAGTTATATATGGATGAGAAGCTGGCACTCTCCTCATAACCACTGTCTGCAGCTAATGCTTCCCTGACCCCTTAATTCAGTCGCACTATCTTCCATGCTGTGCTAACATCTTTCAAAGTAGAATAATAATTCTTCTGACAAGGATGGTGGTGGGATGATCCTGTTGCTATTGCCGGTGTAGCAGTGGTGTGGTAACATATGTGTATTGCGGGAGAAGGGTCAGAGAAAAAGAGAGAAACGAGACCAAATGACCTCTCATTTCAGAATTCTAGGTTGCATATTGATTGCCTAGGTAGTAGAATAAATCTTTAAAGAGATATCTGCCAATTGAGTAGGAATTTGAAGCACAAACAAATAAATAAAAACTCACTTCACCTTGACATCAAGCAAATGATTTAAATAAACACTCTTAAGGGTGAACCTCAAATGTGTGGCAGCTGCACAGGATGGTGCCTGAAAAGGGTCCCTAAAGATAATGCCTTTTCAGTGAGATTTTTTTAATATTATTATTAAATATGAAATTAATCCACAGGAAACAACGTTAAATCAGTTTACTAGAGACAGTGGACAGATATATACATTCTCCTAGGCATTCATTTGTCTGGCAGGCTGGAAACTATTGCAGATCCAACTTAAATCCATGGAGGTAGGGTAGGAAGATACTCATTCATCACCCAAAGGAGGAATTAGAGATATCTTCTGCCACTGGCTGATATTACTTGCTATGTGATAATCCTAGTTTATCCTTTTAGACAGTTTTTTTTAAAAAGAAAAATAACTTAATATATGCATTGATAGGCATTACTATATTAATTCTCCCATCAGTGTAGTGGTGTATAGAATATCCCCATATTAGAGATGGCAATACTGAGCCACAGAAATTGACTTGCATGGTATCAAGCACAGAAAGCCTATGTCTGAGCCAGCAGGAGAATGTCACTCCCTTTATTCACCATGCACGTGCATCCCCAGCAGAGCATCCCAGGAATTTATAACCTATATGCAATGATGAGTGATAGTTCAGATATCTTAATTATCCAACTACTTTAGAATCAGCTCCCTATCCCACCCCCATACTATCACAGCATAAACTGGGTCTTGCCAATATTACAGCTTTAAGCAACATTTACTCTTGTTGAACACAGCAGGTGGCAAAATGATTTAGCATCACAAGCAAATACATATGCTTGCTTGGGCCCAAATTCGAGAACAGATAAACCTCTTTTCTGGCCCATGGTTTAATGGACTAGAAACGCGCTAAAAGGCACCTAAATCATTGCATATGAACTAGCCATTCCTCCCTTTGTTGCACAAGTGAACTTTTTTTTTTTAATATCATGCACTGCATTTAAAACAACTGATGTCTTCCCCCAACCTGTATTTTTACCTCGTTCCTCTGGCTACCAAACCCTATCACATCCAAATTAGCCCCTGCAATATTTCTTTCTCCTTTGGAAACGGTATTGCCTCCACTTTGGGCATGGAGTCCGTGGTTGGTGGGACCTCGGTACCACAGAGGTAAAGAAGAACTTTGGAAAATCAATTGACTGGGACAAGATATTAAACAAGAGGTTAATAAAAACATGCTGCCCTAGACAGTCACAAGAAGTGCCGACTGCTCGTTCTTCTTCATAAACACCATTCTTTATTCCTAGTTCCCTCAGCTTGACAGTGCCTCCCTTTCCTTCACTCCTCCCCCTCCCACCATTTCCCCCAAAAGATACACACATCATTTTACTTTTAGTATTATTCCTATTTTATGCTTGCTTTTTATATTCTTGTTTTTTGCCCTGAATCCCCTTGTTTCTATTTCCTGCCTCCGTGTTTACAGAGACCTTTACTAGAATCACAGGGGTTGGAGAGACCTCCAATTTTTACGCTCTTTTCTGTAATGCCTACTCTCTTCCCCCTCCTTTCCTCCAGAACAGATAAGTTTACCCAGAAAATAATAATAATAATAATAATAATAATAATAATAAAAAGCTAACACAACCTTTTGCTCATCAACAAAGTATGTCTTGTTGTAGCCAGGAATAAGTTAATAAAACAGGGGAAAAGCTTAGTGGCTTAAAAATAGGTTCCTTGGGGTTATGAAGGAACAATGTTGTTTTTTCTTCCCAGCGTGCAAGGATTTAATTAAGTGATAACAGTCACCTTGGGGTGGCTGCGCAAGGCAATAATATCTAGGTGAAGAAAAATGCTGAAGAGAGTTGAGTACAGTCAATTTATCTTCAGAGAAGGCAATAAATGAACAAAGCGTAGGTATTTGGCTGATTGTTTTGGAATGTTTCCATTACTGATAAGCATCAAAATAAAAAAAGGACAGAGATTTGGTATTTTCAGCATCTGAAATGTATTAAATACAGAGGGAGGAAATGAAGAAATCTGCTGTGAGGTCACATCCTTAATATTCTAATTACAAATGGTCTGGTAATTATTTGAGCTAAACATAGAACAAGTGAATTTTGGTGTTGACACAAAGGATAGGAACACAGCTGAATTGTGTATTTATGGCAAACAGAATACATGATTTTATACTGGCCGAAAAAAAGGAGAGGGGGGAGGGAAGGGGAGGTGCCAAAAGGGTGGGATGGGAGAGGTTGTGAGTGCAATGCTGGTGAATTATTTTTCTGATCAGTCTCAGAAATTATAGAATCTCTCTGTTCAGAGGCCAAATTTAGGGATTTCATGAAAAGTTAGGCAGTATTTCTGTGATATGTGTGTGGGGGGAGTAGGGGAATGGAGAGGGTTTGACTTAGTGGACATGAACAGAAAATAACAAGGAAATTCAAGACAGTAACATTAACAGTCCTGAATAATATAATACAATCTGTAAGGGGAAAAAGTAAAAAGGTTTGAATAAAATCATTGGGAACTCGGGTCTGTGGAGAAATTATTGCAGCTCAAAAACATGTAGTATTTGGGCTCCAGAGAGAAGCTTGAGGCAAGGTTTGAATGAACTGTGCACAAATACTTTGTTGCTAACACCAAGTACCTGCCTTCAATTTATTCTGATCATAGAGACTCAGGGGTTGAAGGACTGGTCAAGGTAACAAGGGGCTTTCCTTTCATAGTAATAAGAAAAAAAACATAATTGAAGGAAGCCTCTTTCATTTCCATAGAGCCATTCATATAGGGATCTCAAAGCACTTTGAAACATGAATTAATTCAAACACTTTCTCAATGGTGGGGGTGGGGGAAGGAGTTTAAGGACAATGAAGCAATTTGTCCAAAACTATCCCACACATTCACTTCTGAGGTGTGATCTCAGATTCCCACGGTGTTTGGAGGTCACCTCATCCCCCTCTCCAATTTGTCCCACCACAGTAATGGGTAACTGTTGGCTATGATCCTCTTACTCCTTCTCTAATCTCTACTCTAAACACACACACACACACACACACACACACACACACACACACACACCTTCAGTGCAAAATGGTTTAGGATAACGTGTAATAGGATCTCTATTTCCAACTGGATCAACTAAAACTTACAATAGAAATTATACATTTGTCTCTTCACTCTTCTTTCAGATGACTGAGTTGGATTAAATGACCTCTAAGGTCCATTTCAGTTCTTCATCTATGATCTCACAGTATGCATACCAAATATAATAATAGATATACTGAAGCCAGTTCTAATGATATTCACAGCCTACTGTTAAATTTTCAGCGTGAGCCAAGGCTACAGAACGGGGCTTGATTTATTGTTTTGTTGATGGTTTAGACTTGAGAAACTGGTAATAATGTAGACTAAACTTAAAAGTGGATCATGAGTGAGATGGTTGTTAAACATTTACTAGCACCTCTCTAACAACAACTGACATTTATATGGCACTTTGCAACATTCTCAATGACTGACTGACATCTTACTTGATCATAACAATCCCATGCAGCAATTGTTGCAATTATTAGTTACCCTTATTTAACTAATGGGGAAACTGTGGCTTAGAGAGATTAAGTAATTTTCATAGGGGTACACGTACAGTATTTGGACCCCAAGTCTTCCTGATTCCAAACTCACTGTACCACCCAGTTGCCAAAAATGATGGAGGTGGTGGTTGGTGGTGGTGGTCATGGTAGTAGTAGCATTGATGATCATGGTATTGGTGATACCTTCCATTAGTTTAAGCATTCAAAAAAAAGTTTTCTTAAACACAGTTTGGGACTAGTTGCTGCTATCATACAAGGTCTTCCTTGTTACTACTTATAGGTCCCATGAGCCACACGACCCTGACACTTTTAAAATATCTCCAGCCACTATCCCCACCCAGAGAGAGTTGTTATAGCTTCTCCTCTGCCTGTGATTGTTGGCATATGGTCATCACTTCTCTTCTCCTTCCTCTGCCTCCCGTAAGTAGTAGCAGTAGAAGAGAGACTGGCTTCATGCAATGTTCCTTCTGAAAAATAGTTGCTTGGATAAAATAAGCCACAAGTCTCCTTGTTGTGATGTTCATTTTCTTTTTAATGAGAGGCAGTGTATTGCTGTGAATGATTGAGTGTTGGGTTCAGAGTAGAAGACCTTGTTTCACATCCCGCCTTTGACACTTATAAGCCATGCTTCCTTCCTACCTTTCTAATCTTGTTATACTTTATTCCCCACGAACTCCATCATCCACCTACACTGGTCCACTTCTTCTTTGCGCATAGCATTTCCCTCTCCATCTCCTATTTCCATGGCTGTGCTTTAGACATACCCCTCGTGTAGGGACCATCTCCAATCATCGTGATCTCTGTCTTGCCCCTGGAACCAGGTGGCTCCAGAGAGGAAAGTGAGGCTGGTGACTTTGCACAGCTCTGCTCACTTAAATCCAATTCACTTGCAAGTCATGGCAAGACCTTCCTGATGTCATGGTCCTCTTCAAGAACAAAGGACAAACAACAAAAACCCCGTCCCTAGAATTCTTTCCCTCCTCATCCCCAACTCTAAGTTTCCCTAGCTTCCTTCAATTTACAGCTTAATTCTAACATTTTCAGGAAGACTTGCAAGGTCCTCCCAATTGCTGGTGCCCTCCCCTCTGAGATTACAATCTTCCAGTTACTCTCTACATCTTGAGTATATCCAGTGATGTACATCTCATCTCCCTCATTAGAATGTGAGCTCCTTGGAGACAGGGATTGTTTTTGCCATTCTTTATAACCTGGGCACTCAGCACAGTTCCTGGCACATAGTAAGTACCTAATAAATGTGTTTTGATTGATTGATTAATGTGACTGTAGATATTTATTTAACCTCTCTGAGCTTCAGATAACTCTCCAAAACTAAGCTATAGATGGATTGCTATGTGCCCAGGTGAATAAAGTCCCTATAACAGGAGGTTCCAATGACAAAATCACAGGTCTTTCATATGCTATTTTTTAAATTGAAGAAAATACTGTTATGTGACACAATATCCCCTTATCTAGCAGGATGACACATTATTATTATTATTATTATTAGTGTGTGTGTGTGTGTGTGTGTGTGTGTGTGTGTGTGTATGTGTAGGGGACAAAAAGATCACATAGGCTCATAGGATCATAGTCCTACATCTGGTAAGGACCTCAGAGGTAATCAAGTTCACATTCTGCATTATGGATTTTTTGAAAGTAGTTTTCAAAAACTACTGGTGTTTATCACTCTTTGCTATGCTTAAGATCATATTATTGGGGAATTTCCAAAAGACTTTCCATCGACTATTACTCAATTCAGTTCAATTCTGCAAAAATTTTAAGTGCCTACCATATACACGGCACAATGTTTTTCAAATCACTTTAAAGAAAATGTATATATTTTTAAATGAATCTTCAAGAAAAACCATAGTACAAGGCAGTATTAAGCAGGTCAGGGAGTCTTCTCTTCCCTAGGCATTGGGGTATCCCTTATCTTTCTGAATACTTGTCAGTGCTTTTTAATATAAGTATTCTCACAGGTCCTATGTCAAGATTTAGGTGACAGATCCCTTAGTGACAGCAGATTTTAATACTAGATGACTTAGTGTTTACTGCTGACAGCTGTCCAATGCTGACCACCCCAAGAGCCAAAGTGCTTAAGGAATTATTTACTCTTGCATTCCAAAGAGATTTGTAAAAAGCTGAATGAAAGAATGATGCATGACACTGGGGCTTTTAAAGTTTCAGTTCTGGCCCTGTTGGGCTATCAGCAAAACAACACAAAACAAAAAAATGATTTGACCACAACAATATGCTTTGTGAGCAAAATGGTCCCTATATGTAGATTCTTTGGATTTTACATCTTTAGGACTTTGGGGGATGGAAAGTATTGTGTGTGATGTTTAATAATATTCTCTCAGAGAAGGACATGCATAGCATGGTACAGTGGCAAGAGCATGGGGTCTACAGTCAGACAACCTAAGTAAAACCTTCCTCCATTGCATACCACCTTATAACTTTGAGCAAATTGTTTTTAACTCTCCGGGCCTCGGTTCCCTCATCTGTAAAAGGAATATGTTGACTTAGATTGGGGGGTCTTAATCTGGTTTCTGTATACTTGTTTTAATATACATACATACATATATATGTGTGTATGTGTGTGTATGTGTGTGTTTGTGTGTATTTATACTTATATTCTAATATAATCAGTTCCTTGGTAATCCTATTCATTTAAAGACATTATTCTGAGAAGAGATCTATAGGTTTTACTGCACTATAAAAGAGGTCCATGGAGGAAGAAAATAGTTAAGGATCCCTGGACAAGATGTTTTCTCAAGTTCTTTCTGGCTCTACATCTCTGATCCGTTACTTCCAACAGACTGATGTGAGCCAAACTTTTAGCTTTTAGGGACAATTAGTAAGGACAATTACTTAGTACTGATGGTACTCAATAATGTCTGCCTTCTGACTAAATGAATCAATCCTGTACAGATGTATCTGTCAATTTTTGATGTTAAGATTAAGAATTGTGGTGAAGGTGAGACTTGGTTGCCCTTTGTGAAGAACTCATGTAACCACAAAATCAGGTGAAAAAGGAAGCTGAAGGGTTTGGTTATGCCCAAAAGATCATCAAACCACTTAGATAAGAATTGATGTGGGTAGGAGAAGCAGAAATCTGAGTTTCTGGTATATGCCAAGAACCAACAACTCTCTACATGTCCTAAAAGTTTTCATTTCTACAACCATCCATCTACGTCTCTGGGTGTCACTAAGCCTGCTATTAAAAAATGCTGTTCTCTCTTGCTCTCTTATGTGTCTGGAGCAGGGAATACTCACTGAAGTCATAGTCTTCCTTGAGTCAAGAGAATTGGGAAATTTTCCTACGCCAAGGCATTGGGGGCTACAGAGTAGAGTTCTGTGCATTGAGTATTGTAAAGTGAGAACAGTCGGGGCAGGGGAAATACTAGAAAGTTGTGAAGTCAGGTGGTAACATTCAATAAGTATCCACTGAGAGTCAACATAATACAATGTAAAGAACTTTGGGCTTGGACTTAGTGAGACATGGGTTCAAATTTTGCTTCAAACACTTACTAGACACTTACACTATTATATGTACGACCTTTGGCAAATTTCCTAACCTCCTTGGGCCTCAGTTTCCTCATCTGTAAAATTAAGAAAGAAACTCTAAGGTTCCTTCAAAGCCTAAATTTATGATCTTATGATGAGTTAAAAACTATTACGAATCATGATTCCTGTACCTAAACTTGCCATGCATCATAAAGATCTAGGGACATTAAAATAAGATAAAATCTTTTCTATGCAGAATTAGCATTCAAAATGATTTTATTTGGTATAGAATGGTTACAGTCTATGAACTTGCTAATTTAAATAATAATCAGTTAATAAAGGATGTGTATGCTTGTGTTGACCTTTCTATTTTCAGTCTAATAGAGTTTATTTTATAATTGCCTATAAAACTAGTGAATCTAGTTGAGCCTGACAAAGGGATAAATTGTAATATTTAATCATAGAATCGTAGAAGAGGGACGTACCTTGGTCATCATCTAGTTCAAATACTCATTTTTATAGATAGAGGAAAATGAGATTTGAGAGAAGAGAAATGATTTGTCCAAAGTCATATAACTCAAGAATGGAAGAGATGAGATTAGGATACAGGAATAGAATACACTGAATGCCAGTCCAGTGCTGATGATCTTTGCTTGCAAAATTAATTAACATCCTTTTGTTGGGCTCTGAGTTCAAAGGGAGAGTATGACGCATCAGTTAAATAAACAACCCAATAGGTAGAGAATAAAAGTATCAATACTGGAACAATATACTAGTTTATTGATCCTTGAGAGAGAGCAGACAATTCATTGACCACCAGCAACTCAGATATCTGTTTTTCTTTTTATAGTACATCTACACCAACTCATACTAATGAAGGAAATGCACCTCTTTTTGTTTTGTTTTGTTTTGTTTGTTTTGTTTGCTTCCTAGAAGTCTCTGCACTGTTGATATGGTGTGAGTAAGAGAACGCAGGTGTCAGAGGACATGGGCTCAAATGCTAACTCAACTACTTATTGCCTGAACAATGGGGCACATTACTTAATTGTTCTTAGCTTCAGTTTCCTCATCTTAAACTGGGAGTTGAACTAGAGACAACTAAGGTCCTTTCCAGCTCCAGTTCTATGCCTCCTCTGATATGTTTATTTCCAACTCATGCTCATTATGTGTACAAGCATTACAGAAAAAGTTATTAAGCACCTACTAAATGCAAGGGACTGTGCTAGACTTAGTGCATACAAAGACAAAAATGAGACAATTCCTGCCCTCAAGGAGCTTACAATCTGCTATATGATATAACATGGACACAAGTAAATGCAAAACCCCTACAAAGTTATACAAAGCAATTTCAAGAGGGAGACAACACTAATAATTTGGGAGATAATCAAAGGCCAGAGTTGTGAAGTGATAAGGAAGCTAGGCATGGAAGAAATCAAGGTATTCTAAAAGTGGAAGGTGAAGATAGAATTAAGGAAGCATAACATATCTACAAAATTTGCCAAGTCAAGGAGGTGGATGATGGGATGCTATATATGAACTGGTGGGCAGCTAGGTGGTGCAGTGGATCAAGCCCTAGGCTTGGAACCAAGAAGACACTCATCTTTGTGAGTTCAAATCCAGCCTCAGACACTAGCTGTGTGACCCTGGGCAAGTCACTTAATCTTATTTGCCTCAGTTTCTCATCTGTAAAATGAGCTATAGAAGGACATGGCAAACCACTTTGGTATCTTTGCCAAGAAAACCCCAAAATGGGATCATGAGGAGTCAAATACGACTGAAGTGACTCAACAACATGAATTTGCCGGTCAGTTTGAGTGGAACAAAGATCTCCTTGATGAGAAGTAATGCAAGAAAGGACTGGAGTATGCATGATTCTAGGGAGTTCGTTATTTTTTCAATCTTGTTTTGCCTATATCCTGTGAGGACTGGGGATGGAATTGAAATGGTTATGGGAACAAGTGAAGGAAGAAAAGCTAAAAAAACAAAGAAAGAGGCAACTGGACTTCCTGACACTCTTGTGGGCTCTAGGTGACTAACATCTTGGCCAAACCATAGTGGCTATTTTAAAACTGCATGCTCTGCTCAGTATATGGGTTTGTTGGTGAAGGTAGGAATGCTCGTCAATGTCATTTATGCAGTGTAAAAAAAATTTCTTTTTCCATATCAGAAGGGAGGATTTAAAAAGCAGATAACCAGCCCAAAAGGCATTCAACAGCGATGAACCTGGTTCTAAATAGACAGCTTTTCAAATCCTCACATTATAGTCTCAGTTTTCACCCATGGTGTTTTAGCCTTGAATCCCCTATTAACATGGATGGAAACTGCATAGCTAAATCCACATGCATTAAGTTGAAGAAAACATTCCTTAGTATTAGTTTTGACTCCAGTGTTACAACACAAATCATGATAATATTCTTATATCTCTGTATCTCACAGCCAAAAAAAAAAAAAGAATACAATCTAGTGCTCTACCTACTAATAAATTATGACTTCCACCACAGTTTATGATTATTACCCCATTCCATATAGATAATAAAGTTCTTCTTTATAATACTTTATGTAAAAGTTTGTTAATAAATAATGATAATTGTAGTTCTATCGTGCCTTTCATTGAAGATATTTTTAAAATTTATAAAGAGGAATTCAATCCCTTTATGACCTCTTAAGGGAGAAATCATTATACCTATTTTATATACCTATGAATCAAATTTATGTGTGCAACTTAAGACTGTGTGTCAACATAATCCAAAAAACAAATTGGTAGATAAAATTAGGGAAGAAGTTTGTTAATCTACTCTCCTAGGTTATTATAAAGTCTAATTAATAAATACTTATTATCAGAGCCCAGTTCACTCAATTGGTTAGAACACTGTGTTAATGAGGCAGGCCAAAGGCACAAGTCCAATATCCATATGAACCAGTTAAGTTCACTTTGTTCCATGGCCACAGACTCCATCCCTAACTCCCTCTTGCCATTGACAAAAAATTGTAACTCTATTTCAGTATAATTAATTTCCTTTGTAATCCCATGTGTTTTATTTTATACATTTAAAACATTATTCTGATAAGGGGTGTATAGGCTTCAGGTGACTGCTGAAGAACATCAGGACCCCCCCAAAAAGGTTAAGAACTTCTACTCTGTGGTGATGCCACAATATCTGTCTCTGCTTATAAATATTCTGAGTAGTCTTTCCTGTTACTTCCTGTGACATCAAACTGAATATACATTGCCATATATCTGTGGCCAAATACTCTTGGAATCTATCCACAAACATATTCTGAAGAAATTCTAACAGAAAATCAGTGGAAAAAGAATTTAAAAATTACTTTTAGCCATGATTTCTTTTAGTGTTAGATAGATATTAACAATTTACTAGTGTTTTTATTATAATAATCTTTTGCTGGGGATAGTCAGTCTTACCAGAAAGGCTTAACTGGTGATAACCTATGAAGTCAGGTAACATGGTAAGATCTACAAACTGTCTTCATTTTAGTTTTTTTTTCCCCTAAATATACGACTAGCAAGTGAGCAGAATAACTGCCATTCACATGTGAGGTATGAGTCACTATCAGGGAATTAATACTTGAAAGTTTTGTCCCATAAGGTGAATAAATTACTATGAAACCTTGAAGAGCTAGTCACTCACCATTCATTCAACAGGCATCTATAAAGCATTTACTATGTGCAAAGACATTGATTCTGGGGATGCAAGGACAAAAATGAACCGATCCTGAAACTTAAGCAACTTACATTCTACTGGGTAGGGTAGGGTGTGGAGGATGCAACATATACACATACAAATAAATACTATATGTATGTGTGTGTATATATAAAGCATAGTCACATATATTCACGTATATGAATATTTGTAGGTAAAAAAATAGAAAGTTGACAGAAAAAGAGAAAGAGTAAATACAAAGTAATTTCAGAGCTTCCTGTATGGGATGGCACCTGAGTAGAAACATAGAAAATTTCCTTAAAACAAAGATATTTTCTATTCATAAAGGGTCTATGAATCATTCTTCAGTAAAAGCCTATTTTTGCCAAAAGAACAGCTATAGCATGAGGCTCTCCAGAAGGGCCCTCCCCTTTTTATCCTCCTTCTCAAAGGATGTGCTGGGTTTCAGAGGCCTGCTGCCTATTTGAGATTTAGGATGCTATTAGCCAGCTAGAGCAGGAGTATGTAGTAAAGGAATGCTGAGGAGTCCTAGTACTGTTTTTGTATTTATGTTTTCTGTAGGCCAAAAAAAAAAAGTACAGTTCTTAGGAACAGATTAAGTATAGACTGGCAGCCATTTTGTACAGAGTCAGTGGGTGAATTATTTTACATATGTTTAGGAAGGATCACACCCCTCCTTGATATGATGGAAGACGTTGATCATATCTCACCTGGATCAGTGTTAGGAAAATGGCACTCTGGGGCTATTTTTCCACTCAAAACTCTATGTTAGTCATATTCCTGGCTCCTTAACATGTTTCAACAATACCCAGCTCCTGGTGATAGTATTATTACAGGGATTTAGCCACATAAATCAGCCCTCCAATAGAAAGAAGTACATTTTTTTTTTATCATTTCCAGTATGGCTTTCAGGTCAGTCAACAAATAATGTCCTTTCAAGAGCTTGTGTTAGTATTTTTCTAGTTATTGCTGGAAGCATTGCACTTCAGCAAAAACTATTATAAGGCAATGTAGTCTGTATTAATTTTATACACTTAACAACACACTGCTAATTTCACTTCATTCTGGTCAGAAAACTAGTGATTATTGAACAAGATAGACTATTTCCAAGTTTTTATTAATTTGGCTATATTAACCAATATAGTCCCATGCCACATACTACTAATACTTTATGGAACTGGTAATTGTGTCATGAACTAAAATGAAGCCAATACATGAAGTTCATGCCACGGTATTTACCTTCATAAGGAAAATGACACAAAATGAAGATGAGCATTGTGATTGTCCAGGTTCCTCAGCCTCTGACTACAAAGATTTCACAGTGTCTGAATGCTCAAGTTAATAGGGAAGGGCTTCGACAGTATTGTCAAGGATGCAGGTATTAGCATTCTTGTGACATGGCCAATATCACCAAAATTTCATGCATATACACCTGTGCACGAGCACACACACACACACACACACACACACACACACACACACACAATACAAACACGCACATGCGCACACACACAATTTGGGTTTCCTGCCTCAAGTTTTTCCCCATTTCATCTTCCATTCAAATATAAAATCTAATTTCTAACACACAAATGTGACCATATCACCCCTTCCCTTCCACATTCAATCAAGTCTAATGGCTCCCTATCACCTCCAGGATCAAATATTAAATCTTCTGGCATTCAAAATCCTCATAACCCATCCTCCTACTTTCTAGATTTCTGATGCTTTACACCCCCTCCACACCATCCCAAATACTTTTTGATTCAAGGATGCAGGTCTCCTTGCTGTTCCTCACACAAGACACTACCATTTTTTCCATGGTTATTTCCTGTAAATGGAATTCTCTCCCACTTCATTTCTACTTCCTAGTTTCTTTGGCTTCCTTCAGGTTTCATCTAAAATTCTACTTTTTATGACAAGCTGTTCCCCATTCTCCTTAATGCCAGTGCCTTTTTCTGCTGATTATCTCCAATTTTATCCTGTACATTTCTTGTTTTGTAGATAATTGTTTGCAGGTTCTCCACCTCTGGTCTACCCTGTAATATTATGAGCTTCTTGAAAGTAGGAACTGTCTTTTGCCGTTCTTTGTATCACTGGCACTTAGCATAGTGCCTAGTATATAGTACATGATTAATAGATGTTTGTCGACTGACCGATTGGCAAAGGACACCATGGAATACTAGACCCTCATTGTTGCACTCTTCACTAGCTCCCTTGCTCCCATTTTTATTAAAACATTCTAATCTGCAACTACATTAATAGAGATCCATTCTGCAAGTCATCTCAGAATGGGAGAAATGCTAGTGCTCTCCTTTAAACAATTGGCAATGACTAGTCTTCTTGCCTCCACTGTTCAACTGCCCTCGCTCCATGATTGTGTTAATAGGGATAAAGGGGAAAAAAAAGACCTCAACTATAAAGGGGAAAAAAAAGACCTCAACTATCACAGAACAAATTTAATTTGAAGATAATCAGTAAATTCCCTTTAACTTGAGTGTCAAAAATCATGTATTGACTCTCACCAAGAGTTTAGGAAGACCTATTTAAGAAGGAGAAACAAATGGTGGGAGCCAACATCCCACCCTCTATAGTGTTCAAAGAGGTTTGCTGAGAAAGCACCTAACTTTGTATATCTGATTAATAAACTAGCAATGAGGAGGGAAGAGGAGGAGGAAGAGGAGAGGGGGTAGACTGAAGCTTGGGGTAAAGGGAAAGAAGCAGGCAGTTTCATGGATAATCCATCCCTTTGGGCCTGTGTGGAATGAATGAATGAGAAGCATTTATTAATCCCTTAATATGTGCCAAGCTCTATGCTAAGCGCTACAGAGATACAATGCTTGCTAGTGTTTAATCCAGTTTAATTTTTAAAATCCAAAGATTCACTACTGAGAGTACTGCTCTATAAAGTTAAGGAGGCAGGCCAGGTTTCAAATTCCTAAAAACTAAGTTTGGAATGAACATAGAAAAAGGAAGATGACTACTGCTTTTTTTCCCCCCTGAATCCATATGGATGGATATTTAACTTACAATTAGAAATTTATGGGGGGGGGATGAACATTTTGCTGGGTTAGATTGAGCATAAGCAATTTTCAGAAGATAAGAAGAGAATATTTCCATCTTATCTCAGATTTGACCCTCTGGACCAGGGGTAGGGAACCTGTGCCCTCGAGGACACATGTGGCCATCTAGGTCCTCAAGTGCATCCCTTTGACTGAATTCAAACTTCACAGTACAAGTCTTACCACTTAGTAAAAGGATTTGTTTGGTAAAACTTGGACTCAGTCAAAAGGCCGCACCCAAGGACCTAGAAGGCCACATGCGGCCTCAAGATCAAAGGTTTCCTACCCCTACTCTAGATTTATATGTTTCTAGATTGACTTCACATTACTCCCCTCGTGTACACTTTGTTCCAACCAAATTACTCTACATTTCCTGCTCTGACAACAACCCTGGGAGGTAGGTGCTACTATTATCCCCCATTTTACCAAGAAGGAAACTGAGGGATATAGACATTAAGTTACTTGTCTAAGGCCACCCATCTATTAAGCATCTGTTATAATATTAACCGTATATTAACCTAAATTTGAACTCAGGTCTTCTTGCCTCCAGGTACAGTGAGTGCCATATCCATCTAGCAGCAACAGCTGAGATGTCAGGGCATTGTCCAATGTGATTCAAGAATGATAGAGTACATTACTTAATGGCACAAAACTCCTTGAAGAGACAGAATTAGACTACCTACATCATCCATGCCAGAACCATCTTCTCTACATGGTTCAGTTCCACATTCTCATAGGAAGGTATCAATGCTGTCCCCTTCCTGTAGCCCATTGAAAAGATAATCTCATCATAAGGCAAGGCGTTCTTCCCCCCTCCCCTGAATGTTACCATTGGTTGTATTATATATCACTTAGTATTAGTGAGAGAAACCATTTTTAGTACAGAGAATCTTTTCCATGTCTCTCCTAGCATCTTGGTAGGTAATTATGCTGTACTCTAACCCTCAGCTATACTGGGCAGAGTACCTGCCTTGTTTCCCTGATCCTTCAGAAGCAGCATCTCAGAGGTTGCCACAGCAGATCCTCCTCTTCCTCCACACTCTCCTCTCTCCCTCTCCCCATCTTGGGGAATGAGTTCTCTTTAACCCTTCGACCCAATCTGATGCCAATGGAAATAATTAAGGCTGACATTTCTAGGGTTAAACATCAAGTCGGAGGAAGAGCTGAGAAAGGAAATTCCCCAGCTCCTTCAGAATGAAAAGCTGAGGGTATATACCTTCTGTGGTTGTCTGTGAGATGCTTTCACATCCATGTGTCAAGGGTTTTTCAAACTGACAACTTGCAAATTTGAAATACAAAAATGCCCAGAGCGATATTTTAGTGGCTCAGGGAAACTCTTGTATGAGAAAAAGAATTCTAAAGTGGAATGTCTCTTGAAATCACACAGGGCCTGACCACGATACTCTAATTATGCTAATTGCTTCAATGCCCTTGCTTTATTTATGCTGAGCAGCTAAGATAAATAAAGGGAAATTGCTTTGGATCTAACTATATTCATATCAGAATGCAAACTAGCCCGTGTTTGTTATGTGATTGCTGATCTGTTTACACTAAATTCTGCAGGTAATTGCAGTTTTGATTACACATTTATTTCGAACTGCACAGGTCCCAGGACTAGGTCTGTCTGTTTTTATAATTAAACCGTTTTGTAATATCTAAACTCACTAAAGAGCAAAATGATGCTTTAAGAATTTACATATTTTATGCATTAAAGAAAATACTTTGGTGAGTGGTGACAAAAGGAAAGAAACAACAAAAGAAAAAAAAAACTATGTTTATCACCTAAAAAAATGGACAGCATGTTCCGGATTTGAAGAAATCGGAGACATCTGTTCCAAGGCCTGTTCGCTGAATGGGACAGATGCCCCACGAGTCCCTCTAATCTGTTACACAGAACATAGTTTTTGAACTTTCAGTTACAACTTTAATATTAGCCCAATATACTAACAGAACATGCTGCAGCTTAGCAATTACCAAAATGTTAGAATAATATCCTACACCTCAGCCTAGATCTGGAAATGGTTCCTCCCCACTTCTGTTTTTCTCTCCAGAAACTAACATTTTTCAGAGCGCTAACCTGTCCATTGTTATTTTGTGGGGCCCTTGAGTGTGTTTATTTTACTTCCTCACACCTGCATGCTGAGGGGGGAAAATCATTTCTCTTTCTCTCTTTAGCAAATGTCTGTTACTTAACATCACAAGGTGGGAGAAAGTCTTCTGATGGCACTGCTACAAATTTAGGGGTGTGTCATCTCCATATTGCCTCTTCATCCACATCAGCTTCTGAAGTCTGAAATTCAGCCTGCTCCACTTGATTGGAAAGTTAATATTAGTCTACGCAGACTAAGTTAGAAAGCTTCTTAATCTAGATTCTACTAATGGCAATTTTTGTGTTGAGAGGCAGAAGGTTGAAAATGGATCCGCAGTTCTATTTTGTCTCTTGAAGCAAATGTGGGGCAACGCTTCCTTCCAAAGAGAAAATAAGGGGAGTTAAGAGGTGATGAAACACTCCACACCTCTAAGCAATGTACTCATAGGAAAAAGTATTTCCTAAACAATGCTTTCAAGACTACTAGGATGCCATGGAGAGGTTGGAGTAGAAGGCAACTGGAGAATGAATGGTCTATTCCGGGGCCATCCCAGCTCTGAGGTTGCCTCCCAAGAGCTTACATCACAGGTCTCATCACAAGATCATAGACATATGTAGCAGCCCTTGCAATTATCCCAGGAGTTGTACTTCTAGGCCTGAGCTAACAGAAGAACTAAACTGGACAGATGGGTTTCTCCCAGTAGCAGTTTTGAGCTCTCCTCCCTTTATTTCTAGAGATGCTCAAAATTCCCTCCGGAAGTTAACTTATGTTAGTTTCCTCTCTTCCCAATCTGGGAAGAAATATACCTCCCAGGGTCTTTGCAAGAGCTGTTACATTCAGACCTAGAAGGGATCTTAGACTAGGTCATCTAATACAAGTCCCTGCAATTTACAGATAAGGCACTGAAGCCCACAGAGGCCCACAGGGCTAAGATTTGAAATCGAGCCCCCTTACTTACAATCCTCCACTCTTTCTATTGTACAAAAACTAATCTGCCAATCCATTTTTGTTCTCCCTCATTGACAGAATGATGAAGAATGGACAAAACCCAAAAGTATATTCTGGTTTTGAATTTCATCAAAGCTAAAAAACTAAAGAATAAAGATTATATATAATATTGATATATCTGTATAGATATGTTGCTATATCTATATCTATCTATCTAAACAGACAGATAATATCCTCTTTAATTTTAACATAGCAAATGATCTTATTTGGGGAATAAAATCAAGGTTCTGTGCTAAAGAAAAGGTAAAGGTAGGGTTTGGGAGTACCAGATTTGAAATCTAGTTTGCTTAGAATCGGATAAGAATCCTTTGATTCTTGCATTGTCTGTGTTCCAATAGTCAACCTCAACCCCAAGATTTCTTGCCACTCTCTGGTGGCATATCAGGATATAACATACTTAAGCCCTTTAAAATCCAGTTCAAGCTCACAGGTAAGTTTAGCTTGCCCCAAAGCAAGCTTGAAGTGCTTTCCCACTGAGACACTTGCCCATTGTCCAATCGTTTAGATTTAAGCATAGGCTCTTACACTTAATGTCACCCTTAATGTTTACCCCCCTCATCTAAAGAGATGAGAATGGATGGAAAGACAGAACGTTAATTTGCATTGCTCATTACTCTCCTAAGTTCATTTATAATTAATTTTTAAATACAGCATATAGTTTTCTCATCTGAAGAATTAGGAAGTTTGACTAAATGACCACTACAGTCTCTTCCAATTCTAGATCCCATGACTCTATAACACATCTTCTTTTCCTCTTCATCTTTTTTTGGGGGGGGACCCTCATTGTACTGAGCACATTAGATTATTTTGGCCTACACTTCCCAATCCGGGAAGAAAAACACCTCCTAAGGTCTTTGAAAGAGCTGCCATATTCAGACCTAGAAGGAATCTTAGACTAGATCATCTAACACAAGTCCCTTCAATTTACAAATAAAGCACTGAGGTCCACAGAGGGGTCATTTCTTTCCTGTATGGAATTCCCTGGTGGGAAAACTCCCTCCACTAATGCCAATCCATAGTTTCCCTGTAATTCATAATCTTAAAGAGTTGCTTGGAACACTTGGAAGACTTGAACTCAGGACTCAAAGGCTAATAATCTTCTATCCCAACATCTGTTAAGCAAATAGCAGGGATTCATTAAATTAAAAACTCTGCATTTGCACAATTTTTCCCTAATGATTTAATATTTTATTTTCTTCCCCAATTACATGTAAAACAATTTTTAACATTTGTTTTTTCTAAAATTTTGAGTTCCAAATTATCTCCCTCCCTTTCCCTTCCATGCCATTGAGAAGGCAAGCAATTTGATACAGGTTATTTATGTGCAATCATTATTTGCACAATTTAAGTGAAGAGGGTGTGTCAGCGGAATTATGAACTCCTGGAGGATACTACTGTCCTGGGAAGGGAAAGAGCCACACCCTTGATTCTACTACCGTCTCATACCCAGTACTTCTGGGTACCCAGTATTCCTGCTCTCCATTCAGAACAATTTGCCTCACTGTTGCCAACACTAAATTCTGACTTGGGTTGCTTATAAGAAAGTTACTAAATTATTGAGCCACTGGAATGATGCTCTGTCCTATATTGTATTTGCAAGATGGTTTAATATATATTCAGTAACCAGTGGTTTGATTTTTCCCCTGATCTCATTGCCACTTCCCTGTATATTGAACCTCTGGAGAACCCTATCCACTGATCCCCCCATGACTAACAAGCTGTCTAATTCACCAATGGTTTCCTTCATTATTTTACAAGTTCAGCTTGGAAAAGCTCAGTATATGTACTGAAAAGACTTTTACAAGGACTGGTATAATAATGCCACGATTATAGCATTGTCCTACTTCTGCTGCATTCATAAGTCTGCCCAATAAATTAGCTTTTTTATTATTATTTTAAAACAGGCTTCAGACCCTGTGCAACACAGAGGATATTTTATGGAAAAAGGAAAGGAAAAAAAGATTTCACAGGTTATGTCTGTGCATGTGAGAAATATGTATACACATATGTATGTATGTATGCATGTATGACTTAGACAGCATGTGAGTTTATCTACCGATAATTATTGTCCTTCAAATTCAGCAGAGGTATAAGTGAAAGAAAATCATTTCTACCCGACAGTTATGAAAGGTTATGAGTGAGGAAATACATTTTAGATACCCCCCACCACCAGTTGAGCTCTAGCCATGGGGCAGGGAAACAAGATGGAAACTCATATCTTATGAACCCAGGTTTGTTTTCTGAATAGAATATTTTTTTTTAAAAACCTTTTAGACTCTGCCTATTATTTTTCCTCCATTTTTCTACTTCCTGTCTTTCCTTATTTTCTTCCTGATGTTCTTCTCATTTCTTTTTTTGACCTGGTACTCCCCCAACTTATGTGCCTCTCACGTTCCTCCTTGTTCCATCTTTCCTAATCTGTTCCTCTCTCAACCATCTGAATATCTGGTCTGGGTGCCGAAAAGAGAAATAATTGCTCCCAGGCTCCTGTCATTGTTACATGCATAAACTTAGACAAAAGTGTAAAACATTAATAATCAATAGCATCATCAAAAGACTTTAAGACCATCACTAGAGTAATGTCTCAAGACAAGTGGCATAGAGCAGCAGGACTGGAGAGGCCTAATTGAGTTATGTTGTTCCATGTTGCAAACAGCAGATTTATTTTGAATACCTGCTATATGACTAACAAATCACCAACTTTGCTTTGCCTCAGTTTCCTCATCTATAAAACAGGCATAATACGATCTGCCCTATTGATCCCACTGAAGGTCATTTTGGTTATCATCAAATAAGACTATGTATGTAAAAGTGCTATGTGAACTATAAATTATATAAAGGATGATGAGGATTAGGATGAGGATGGAATAGGACCTTGAAAGTGTTTGAGGAATTTGAATTAATATTTGGGTAGCAGAGAGCACTTAATTTTCCATGGTCCAAAAGGAGTTGGGGAGAGTCTACATATTCCATCAGTTCTGGGATCATGTAAAAGTCATGCTAAGTGGAATAGTTGTAGCAAGTGTGCTTTATGAGGGCAGGGTTTAGTCACTGGGTGGGAGAATAGCCTTTGAGGCTGGCCATCAATAGGTGTAAGAAAGGAGAAAGAAATTTCCCTGTTCCTGCCCCCTTCTCTAAGATGTATCTTCTTACTTTGAGCTTACTCAGAGTGCACATGTCAGGGTACTGATTTGTACAGAGGGATGTGTGGTTTGGTCAGCTAAGATCCCAACGGTCCCCAAAGATCTGTGGTGGCACCTTTGCTCTATATGAGAGTTTCCACAGGTTTCTAGAGTCTATTTTCCAGCAAGAAGATCAGAGTTCTAGCCTCAGCTATGCCACTGTGACTTTTGCTGGTCACTGAACCTATCAGGGCCTCAATTTCTTTTTTGTTAAAATAACAGTGTTCAATGAATTGATCTCCAAGGTCCTTCCTAATTGTGAAAGTTGATGTAATATGACAAATCTTAAGAAAGACTGAACAGTTAGCACAGTGCCAGACTGATTGAAAGGGATGAGACCAGAGGGAGGAAGGTCATTTAGGAATGCAGATGTGAGAGGATGCACCTTGGACAATAGTTGTGGTGGGGCTGGAAAGGAAGAGATGAACATGAGAGATGTTTTGAAGAAAAAAATGGACAGAGCAAGGTAACTAATGGGATGAGAGGGATATATAAGATAAAGGTAAGCCAACAATTCCAAGAAGGTTTTGAGCCTGGAAGAATAGAAGAATCACATCTCTATAAATAAAGCAAAAGGGGAGATGATTTACAAATGAGTGTTTATACATAAGAGTGCCTTTGCCTTCAAGTTTTCAGTTGAAGGATTAAACAAGGAACAGGAGAGAATAACCAAGCAGTTATTATAACTCCAACTCCTAAAAGTTAGAGGTGAATTTTAAGTACCTATAAACCTACAGGCACTTCTTCAAAGGTGTGTGTGTGTGTGTGTGTGTGTGTGTACAAAAACTGCCCCTGGCCTGCTTAGAGCTTACATTCTCTATATTTTTTTTTCTAATTACATGTAAAAACAATTTTTAACATTCTTTTTATTTTTTAATTTTGAGTTCCAAATTCTGTCCCTTCCCTCTCATTGAGAAGGCAGGCAATTTGATACAGGTTATACATGTGCAGTCATGCAAAACATATTTCTATATTAGTCATGTTGTAAAAGAAAACACACAGACAAAACAAACAAACAAGAAAAATAAAGTTAAAAAAAGTATGCTTCAATCTGCATTCCAACTGCATCAGTTCTTTGGAGCAACTCCATCAGTTCTTTGGAGGTAGGTAAAAGTTTACATTCTAATGGAAGATATATGTATATCTCTGTCACACACAATTAGAATGTAAGCTCTACACAGGCCAGGGGCAGTTTTTGTCAAAACTATCTGTCTAGCTAGCTAGGTATCCAGAAGGAACAGTGTGGATGAAGCACTGGACCTGAAGTCCCAAAGACTTGAGTTCAAATCTGACCTCTGACACTTACTAGCTGTGTGACCCAGGAAGATGCTGCCCTGCCTCAGTTTCCTCATCTATAAAATGGGGATAATAATAGCACCTACCTGCCAGGATTGTTGTGAAATTAAAATGAGATATTTGTAAAGTGCTTTATAAACCTTAAAGCATTGTATAAATGACTAGATTATTGGTCTATGTACTCATATCCCCAGCTCTTAGCACAGTGCCTGGCACATAGCATGTGCTTAATAAATTCTTCTTGATTGCTGATTGATTGATGACAAGGGGGAAGGGGATTTGAAGGAGACACAGATAAGGAATTAATGAAGGAGAGGAGGAGTAAGGGCTGACAAACCCTCTTATTTTTCTCTAACTAACCCCCTAGCAATCAAGCAACCAGCAGCTCCTTTAATTTAACCCAAGTGTCTTGGCAAGGACAAACCACGTTCCTTTTCAACGAACCTCTGGTAGCGAAGTAGTTGTTATTTCAAAGCAGAAAAATAAAGCAGTGTGTTTTCATGGGAGAATTAAGTGGGGATTTTTTTTTTATTCTTAAAACCTGATCAGGAGAGGAAAATATGTGAGGGAATATAGGACAAGACTCCCCCACCCCTGCCTCCAGTGTGCTGCCAAGAAATCGATGACCTCAAGAAACAATGTTTACTGTGCCTCAGTGTCCACATCTGAGCAGTGGGGATAACTCCCAGACATCAAACATGCTCCAAGAGGCGATGAGACAGTAAACTCGAGCACATCTTCCCCAAGGAAAGGTGATAGTTAAGAGTGGAGGTGTTTGGGTGATCCCTTTACAGAACAGACTGTGCAGATGCCCCTTGCTGAAGCGACAGCCATTTGTCTAGGTACATTTCTCACCAAGAGGGATGCTGGCACCTGACTGCATCCAATTCCTGTTGAACTATGTATTGTGGTTGTAGCTCTTCAAATAATGGAAACTGTGAAGAAGAGAAATAAGAATGCTGAGGAAAGATTATAAGCTGAGATTTATAATTATGTTTTCTGGTCACCTCGAGTATGATGATATTTCAAACCTTAAAGTGATATCACATGTTGCATCAATTTCTGCTGAAATTCTCCTCTAAACAATTTTATCCTCCGTAAGTTTATGGATTTTTACCAGAAGGCTGTGTCAAATGTGAACACTTAATTCAGAGCCAAGAGGGTGTGTGTGTGTGTTTAAAAAAAAACGTTTCTGAACCATATTAAATTTTCATTCATATAGATGCACACTGATATGTATTAAATAAAACCTCTATACAAGTAACACATCCAGAAATGCAGCAGGAGACTTCCAAAAGGCCGAATTTATTGCAAATTAATCAAATAGGTAAGATAGATTGTAATGGCTACCCCAGCCAATGTAAACCCAGAGAAGAAAATAACACCAGCAGTAAGTCAAGAGCCAAATGTTTCTGTTTTGATTTATTCAGCATTTCAAAGATGTTTCTTCTATGGGGAACAATATGCAAGGCATTGGAAATTCAGAAGGCACATCTTTTGTGTACCATAAAAATGTGCTGCTAACCTACAATACCCTCATAGAAATACAATTCAATAAGAAACTCAGTTGGGAAGATGCCTCAATAGAACAACATGAAAAAAATGGTCAATACAAGAATGATTTAGTTTACTTTTACAAGGGATTTTGAAGCTGCAAATAGCAATGCCTTTGAAACTTTTAAAATCCAGATAAACACAGATCCACATTTTTAATTCTTGCCTATCTCTAATATAGTTTTTTTCTCTTTCCTTTTTTTTTTTTTTTACCTTAAAGCAGATCTTCTCTCCTATCAAGGCTATCACTTGAGAAGTCTTACAGCCCTCAGCCCTCAGGGCAAAGATAAGTCTTCGCCATTGTCACATAGGGCACACACATATTCAGCCATATTATGCTGAATGGGAATACAGTACTTTGTGGAAACAGTACTGATTCTTGTGGAATATCCTGAGATACTTATCAGGCTGTTAAAGGAGACATCAGTCTTTTGTCTGGTCTGCCCTTGACATATCCTCAAGGAAGTATCTTCAAATTCTTTGTCTTCTGAAGATCCCTCAGACCTCTTAGGTCTAATATAGGTTAAGTGCTTACTTATCTCTCAAGAATTTAAAAGCACCTTAAAAGCCAAAATCTGACTTACCAGAAACAAATAAAATGCAAGTATTAATTTCTAAGATCTCATCAGTCTAAGGATGTAGCAGCTGTAGCAGCAAAAGACAGAAGCTTCATACAATACTGGCCTTACACAGAAGGAAAACAAAAACAAAACCAAAAAACTAGAAATCTCTCCTCAAAATTGATCAGATGCAATGATCACCTCTAAAAGAGGGTAAAATGTATAAAGGTAAATTACTACATTATCATCCAATTATCATTGCTTTTTCCCCCAAAGGGTAAATGACTATCTAACAGCATTTAGCATTTGCTTATTGATTAATGCATATATACAGTACACAGCAGTCATCCTGGGAGTGAATACCCTCCCCCACTCCCACTCCTCTTCTCCTCCACTCGATATCTGCATTTATATTGGGCATTTGGTTACACTTTGCAGATGGTGTACAATTCTCTTTGCTCATTCTTTTTGGTAATAAATGAGACAGTAAATTATTAGGAATTATTGTTCAATGTAAAGAAAATAGCAAGGTTGCTGTATGTGCATGTGACTGTGTGTATGAATGTTTTTCCCCACCAGGGGAAAAAAAAAGACTGAGTTTAAATGTGGTCATAATTGAAACTTGATTCAATTCATGAACCCTAAAATGCACTTATCTCTTCCTCATCTTTCCTTCCTGTTATGCTCTCAACCACATCATTTTAAACAAATCTCCTAAGGATAAACATTTCCAGTCCCACTCCCAAACTCTGTACCTTCCCCAATCATGCCTCCCACTGTCCCCAGAAATTATAGTAAATGTGGATTTATTTCATCACAGATTTAAAAAAAATAACAAATACTTCTGGGCCGATTAACAACAAAATGCAGACAGTAAAGAGAAATGTACAACATCTGAGATTAATAGACCACATTTCATACTAAAGTGCTTTCCTGGCATAAACAATACAAGTGGGTCACCTTATTCACCTATTCCCTGTAGTCTCTTCTGAAAGACAAGAATAATTTAACACACAGCAAAACTAGTACTTTAGAATGAGAAGAGGGACCTTGAAAACTAAGAGCTGGGGGCAGCTAGGTGGTGCAGTAGATAGAGCACTGGCCTTGGAGTCAGGAGGACTTGAATTCAAATCCAGCCTCTGACACATAACACTTACTAGCTGTGTGACTCTGGGCAAGTCACTTAACCCTAACACACTCGCAAAACAAACAAACAAAAAACCCCAACCCTAGAGAGCCAGTCTTTTGATAGCTTTGGCTTAATTTTCCTCCTTCCCTAGCTTTTGGGATGTCATGGAAGCTTAGCCAGTCAGAGACAGCACATGTGAGCAGAGGGACGCTGGACACTACACCTCTCTCTCTCTCTTCATCCAAAAGGCAACATTTTATTTCAGCCAGATGTTGGAAAATTAAATGGTCGAAGTTGGCAGAGGTAGGGCAACATGTTGATGGCTTGGTCCCAGATCTAACTTGGGCCTCAGTCACATCTCTGGCTCTAAGCCTGCATCAATGATCTGAGTGAGAAAAGGCATCATAGAATAAAAGAATTTAGAGCTAGAAGGGGCCTGAGAGATCATCTGGTCCAATTTTTAACATAGGCAAGCCCCGAATATGAAGCAGGACACATTCCCATCAGGCTGGTGTATTTCTAGCCCTACTGTAAAGAAATGCCCCTTCTCTAATTTCAAGAGGTTGACTATGAAAACTTTGGGGAACCACTTTAGAGAGTGAAGGGCTGGGTAAAAAGAAGAAACTGAAGCTACTGGGATTAAACTCTAAGGGTAAGTTCTAACCATAGTTGAACAAGTGTTGTCAAAAGCAAGAGAAGTTTCTTTAGAAATGCAAATGTGCATTGTATCCCTAAGAGGAAGAAGTTGTAAAGGCATGAAGATATCCAGGTTCAGGCAAAGACTGAGTCAAAGGCAGGTAGAGAACAGATGTTGGACAAGGAAAGTGAGACCAGGCCAAAAGAGAGTATGAATAGAAAAGAAATGTCTAGAGCCAGTATGGGATAAAAGAAGCAGCATGATACACTGGGATGCCCAGTCACTGGTTCTGGAGGCAGCAGACTTGAGTTCACATCTTACTGATGGGGTATGGGCCCAAGCTGAGACCTGTGTCCCTTACCCCAAAAAGAATTTGGGTCCCATTTGTCTATGGACTCTCCTTGAACTCTCCTACTTAATCAAGGGAGTCTCTAGCATTTGCCTGAGGCTAGAATCCTATCAACTGTCTTTTCACTATCCCCCAATCTCCCAATTCTCTACTACCCCTAACCTAGCCCAGCCCTCCATTGTCCATTACCTCCCTATGGCCCCCAGCCACTTCCCATCCTTGATCCTATCTAGACACCATTCTCTGCCATAAAGATATCCCTTC
Source organism: Vombatus ursinus (assembly GCF_900497805.2). Classification (NCBI taxonomy): domain Eukaryota; kingdom Metazoa; phylum Chordata; class Mammalia; order Diprotodontia; family Vombatidae; genus Vombatus; species Vombatus ursinus. The sequence goes on along the minus strand of NW_020954572.1, from coordinate 15,055,955 downwards.
TCTCAGACCCCTCCTCTAGTCACTCCAAATTACTTGGCCACTCCTAGGTCCCTCCCACAGCCTTTCTGTATATAAGGTCCATCTGGCCTCCATTAAGGTGCTGAGATACTTAAAGTCTTCAAATGCTCAGATTCCGTAGGAGTCTAGCCAGATGTCTTTGCTGGGATCCCAAAATCATGACACGTGGGTCCTGACCAAATGAAAATTCAATCCAAGCCTTCTTTCAGCCAAAGACAAGGTTTATTAAAAATCAGCCATATTGGCCAGACTCTTAAGGAATCTAAACAATTGTGATGCTAGTGTTGACAAGGGGGCTTGAGCAAGTCTCTGTCACTAGCTAGACTCTTAAGGAATCCGAGCATTTGCCAGACTTTAAGAATCTCAGCACCCTAATGGAGGCCAGATGGACCTTATATACAGAAAGGCTGTGGGAGGGACCTAGGAGTGGCCAAGTAGTTTGGGGTGACTGGAAGAGGGGTCTAGGGAGAATCTTGGTAGGAATGACTGGAGGGTTGAGAATGGGGTCTGGATAGGATCAAGGGTGGGAAGTGGTTGGGGGCCACAGGGAGGTAATGGACAATGGAGGGCTGGGCTAGGTTAGGGGTAATAGAGAAATGGGAGACTGGGGGATAGTGAAAGGCCAGTTGACAGGATTATAGCCTCAGGCAAATGCTAGAGACTCCCTTGATTAAGTAGGACAGTTCAAGGACAGTCTGGACAAATGGGACCCAAATTCTTTTTGGGGTGAGGGGCATATATCTCGGCTTAGGCCTGTACCCCATCATTCTTATGAGACATCTGGGAAGATTACTTAACCCTTCTGCGTATCAGTGTCTTCATCTGTAAAATGGAGAGGTTAAACTGGAGGACTTCTGAGGTCACTTCCAGATCTAAGTTTAGGATCTTTACCAATATATTCTTTGGTATCATATCAAGTACCTCCTATTTTATCCACTTCCTCATCTCCCATTATCTATACTTTCTTTTTATTTCAGTCATATATGGGAATTGCCAGATTCTTGATCTTACCATCTCACCATCACCCATAAATAGTTTGCCTCTGTGGTCTGTTACTCTGAAATTCCATTTTCTACTTGAAGTCCTTCTTGATCCCTCCAGCTTCTAGGCCCATTCTCCCTACAATTTTCTTGTATTCATTTTGAAAATATTTGAATACACTTATAAATGTATGTTTTGTCTTCTTTGAAAGAATGTAAGTTCCTTTGGGGAAGGATAATTTATTCTTTGTTTTTAATTAATTAAATGTCTCATTGCTTAGAACAATGTTTTCACTCAGTAGGTACTTAGATATTTGGGATCCATTGACTGAGTGATCTCAACCCCCCCATCCTGCCATCTCATATTCTTCCTCTCTCTTCACATACTTCTTCATCTTCATCAGACCTCCAGTCACACCACCCCTTTCTGTCTCTCTTACTTTCTTTCTTTTTCTATACCCACTCAACTAAACATTTGTATTCCTTGGCATCTTCTCCTAACACCACTCTTGCCTTGCCAAACCCAAAGCTACCACTGTAATTCTGAATACCCAGGAGAAAGTCACAAAGCCAAGCTAACTGGGTTCAATTTACACTTTGATTGTCACCCCTCATCCTGCATTTTCAATTTCTCCTTTACTGGTTCCTTCCCTGCTTATTTCAAACATGCACACATCTCTGTTTTACTTAAGGGAAGGAAAAAAAACAAAAACCAAAAACCAAAACAAAACCAAAAAACCAAAAACAATTTTTTTTTGATCCTTCCACTCCCACAGTATCATAGAATATCAGAGTTGAAAAGGATCTTGATGGACATGTAGGATAATCCTCACCTGAAAAGAATCACCAACTTATTAAGAAGTGGCCATCCAGTTTTTTTGAAGACTTTCAGTAAGGGGGCAATATTCACTTCTTCCTAAGGTTGCCCACTCTACTTCTGGGTAGCTCAAATTGTTAATACATGTTTTCCTGACATTTAGCCAAAAATTATCTCTTTTCTGTTTCAACCAATTGCTCCTGGTTCTGACCTGCTGAATTCATTTTTCTTGTCATAGCCCTTAAAATACTTATAATAAGCTATTATGTCACAGTTCCTTTTCCTTTGCTTTCAATCTCTAACAATGTCTTACTCTTATTTAGGCAAACCATACCCAATTTCTTTAACCAAACCTCATATGGAATGAGCTCAAGGTCTTTCTGCGTATTGGTTCTTCTCTTTTGTATGGTCAGTCTTCAACTTATCAAAGTATCTTTCTTAAAATATGGCAACCAGAATAAAACACACTACTCTGGACATAGCCTGGTCAGAACAGAGTAAATTGGGACTCTTTCCCCCTTATCCTTGGAGGCTATTCCTCTCTTAGCCAAGATCTCATTCGCTTTCTTGGTTTCCATATCATATTATTGAGGGAGGCAGTCAAATAAAACTCCCTCCATTTTTCTCAGATGTCATTTAGCTTCCCACTCTCCTATTGCTGAAGTTGATGATTTGAACCTAACTGTAAAACCTTACATTTACTACTATTAAATTTCATTTAGTTTGATTAAGTTTATGTCCTAGACTATTGAGACATTTTTTTTGAACTCTAAATATATCAACCAGGGTATTAGCTGCCCTACCAACCTTTAGAATATCTCAACAATTTGATAAGTATGCCATCTATGCCTCTAGATAAGGCAATGATAGAAGTGTGAAATATTACAGGGTTCCCCACAGATCATTAGGGCTCACCAGAGAATTCCTTCCAAGTTGACAACAAACCATTGATTTCAGTCACCAGTTATCACTGTCCCATTTACCTTACCAGTGGTCCTATGACATCTTTTGTCATCTAAACTTATTTTATGTCTTTTCTCCATTCATAGCTAAACTTCTAGATGTAAACCATTTCCTGGTGGAATAACTGTAACCTATAAATGACAACATGAAAACACAATATACATCATCAATAGTAAGAGAAACAGACCTGAAGTTATACCTAACACCATGCAAAGTGACACAGATAACAAAAGATGGGAACAGTCAATGTTGGAGGGGCTGTGGAAAGACTAACACTGATGCTTTGTTGGTACATCAGTGATTTAGTTCCAGAAATTCTGTAGTTGATTTGGAATAATGTAAGAAAAACAACTAACTGTCTATTTCCTTTGATCCAGTAATACCTCTATGGGACATATGCTCCAAAGTGAGACAGAGAGAGATAAAGCACCAATATAGAATGAAATATTCATAGCAGCACTCTTAATGGAGGCAAGGCAATGGAAACAAAAGACTTATTCATCAATTGGAAAATGGCTAAAGAAAATATGATATATGAATATAATGGAATAAGGCATATAAGTGAATGTTGTTGTACACTAAGAAAGAGGATTATAATAATAGTTAACATTTATATAGCACTTACTATACACCAGCCACTGTACTAAGCATTTTACAATGATTATCTTATTTGATCCTCACAACTACCTTGGGAGGTAGGTGCTGTTATTATCCCCATTTTACAGATGAGGAAACTGAAGCAAATAGATTAAGTGACTTACCCAGGGTCACCCAGTTAGTAAGTGTTTGAGGTTACATTTGAACTCATGTTTTTCTAACTCTAAGCCCAGTGTTCTTCTTTCCATCCATCCTTCCTTCCTTCCATTCATGTCTGCCTCTGTTCTGTCTCTCTGTTCTCTCTGTTTCTTTTTGTTAATCTCTCTCTTTTCATTATTATCTTAACCATATCTACTATTCTACTCCAGAGTTCTAAACATAGTACATGCACAACAAATACTGTCAGTAACTCACTGACACCAGACCTGGGTATAAGGCAAAGACATATGGATGAGCCCTGAGCCAAAATCAGGCCATGACCTTCATTTCAATAGGCTGGATGGGAAGAGGACCTTTGGGAATGTTTGCAGAGGTTAAATTTAGTCCATTAGTCAGAGGTTGCTGACCCCTGCTTTAGGACAAGAAGTGAAGAACCTATCAGAAATCCAATTAAGATAAGCAGAATATAATTACATGATTCAGAAGTTGGCCAAGATTACTAGCACTGATGTGTTTACACTTACAGAAATATTACCAATGGGTTTTCAATTTAATTCAATTCAATTCAGATTCATTAGGCACATATTATGTTCCACTTACTGTTTTAGGGCATGGGGGATATAAAGACAGAAAATGAAACATACTTGTTCTCAAGGAGCTTATCTTCTTTTGGGGTGAAAACAACATTTATAAAGGCAAGTAAATCCAAATTTGAAGAGTATAGTGGAAAGAGTACTTAATAATTAGAGGTTGTCAACAATTAACATCTTATCACCAAAACAACATTCACCCATCATCAACAAAGTCATCATTGTCTACTATCTCTTTGTGGATGGGATGAATAAACTGAGTAAGATGGTGTTTGACCTCTAACGGTATAAAATGGAAAGATGCTAGAAGATGAGAGAAACAAAGAGTATTTATTAATTGATATGGATATAGCAACTATGTTGGGAGATGTTGGATCAGGTAATTTGCCATATGGCCACTCCACCAATGCATTGGTATTCCTTGGTCATGAAGCCTAGGTCTAGACAGGGCATGATGGGGTAGGCCTAGGAAGCATGACATGATTCTTCCATAGTTTTCCCTAGCTCTTTGTGGAGGAGAGATGAATGATGACACTTTTTCTAAACTATGTATGATATGATGAGGGTGTTTTTCTTGTGAGGACGGGGGGTGGGGACGATGAATATGGACATGATTAAAGGAAGATTATGCAGCCATTAAATGGCAACTCTTGGTAGTTGGGCCATTTTCTGATGTTGCTAGGACAATGTATTAGATCAAAGGGGAAAAGGTCCTAGTGGCTTAAATCTATAGTACCTACATGGTTAAGTCATTGTTATCACCTCCTGATACCTAGTCATGTTTTGGGGAGGCAGCATGGTACATTGGGAAGCAGGCAGAATTTGGAATTAGAGGAATGTTGTTCAAATCTTAACTCTGCCACTTACTACCTGGGTAACTGGGGGTCACTTAACCTGTCCAGGTCTCATTATCTTCCTCTTTTCAAAAATGAATGCCCTTTAGAGTCCTTTTAATTTCTAAATCAAAGATCCTATGATTCTATATAGGAAGTCAGAAAACAAGGCTTCTTTCTCTTCTTAGATCCTGAAGGGCTAGTAGGAAGGTGAGTCATGACTTCTCCAGGCTTAAATTTCATAACCTCCAAAATGATGGGGTTGAAATAGATGGCCCCTGAGGTCCTTTCCAGTGCTATACCTATGAGCTAAGGTCCTTTCCAGGGTTAGATCTATGATTTATGCAACTTTCCTGAATGTAAAGACAAAGTAAATAACTCAAGATGACTAACTCATAGTGTCTACCAGTGGTGACAAACTCAAATAGAAATGTGGGCCACTAAACCAATATAAGTTTACCTGAGGCCTGAATACTGTTGCTTAAAAAATCACATATACACATTATTTAGATTCTATTCTATTTTAGTTTTTTTTGTTAAATTTTCTTTGTTACATTTTAATCTTGCCTTTGGCCCATGTTTGACACCTTTGGTCTACACCAATCTCTGATTGTGTAAAGAACCCAAAATAACAAAGTGTTTCTGGATGAATCCAGGGAAAATACACTAACAAGGAAGGGAAGAAACCTCAGTTCCAGTCCCATCCTGGCCCATCAGTTAATTAATCAACATTTATTAAGTAACTGGTACAAGAGATAGAAAGAGAGAAGATAACGCCTGCCTGCAAGGATCTTACAATCTAATGGGGGAGTCAACATATAAACAAACACATACAAAGCAAACTACATACAAGATAAATAGGAAATAATTAACAGAAGGCATCGGAATTAAGAGTGGTTTGGGAATGCTTCCTTTAGAAGCTGGAATTTTAGTTGGGACTCAAAGAAAGATAGGGAAATCGGTTGTCAGAGTGGGGGACAGAGAGCATTCCAGGAATGGGGGAGAGCCAGAGGGAATATGCAAAGCTGAGGGATAGAGTGTCTTGGTCATGGAATACTCAGGTCACTAACAAATATGTATGTTCTCGGTCAAGGATAACATACGGCTCTTTAAGTCACTTAACCTCCAGGTTAGGACTAGGTCTTTAAGAAATGGAAGATATCATAGAGCTGTCTTGTAATTTGAGGATCTAACCAGAGGGAAGGAATCATGTTTATTTAACTCTCTTCGACTAGCACTAAGCTCAGATCTTAAGCATATTTGCTAATGAAAAGTGTTTGCTGTCTACTATGCATTGGACATGACACCACTCTGGGGGAATCTGAAAGAACTGCAAAATAGATATAGTTCATACCTCAAACCTCAAGTGGTTTATAAACCAGTTTCTTAAGGTTTTTGAAGGTTTTTGTTGTTGGGTGTTTTTTTTGGGGGGGTAGGGTGGTCTAGACTTGTGATTTAATTGGCATAGAAAACTTCTGGGGATTGGCAACTGTTCTGTAAAATATAGTCAGAGAGCTATCTGGACTACTGAAAGATTAAGTGAATTAGTCAGGGTAAAATAGCCAGTATGCAAGACGGTACTTGAACCCTGGACATCCTGAAGTTCTCCATCCACTATCATGGAACAAAAACAAGAGAAACAAATAAGAAATCCTTGAGAACAATTATAAGGTAACACAGAAACAATGAAAGCATAATGCCTCCTATTTATAGAGTACTGAGTAAAAGAGGGATAGGAGTTAGGATTAATCAGGAAAATTTTCCTGGAGGAGTTGAGTGTCATGCCACATTCTGATGGAGGAGACATCTGTGGATCAGCACAGAGAGGAAGGGCAAGCATTGTTAATGGAGATATTGGCAGAAACAAAACCATGGGAGTAGGAATAAGAGCCTTATATATGGGTAAAAGTAAACAGACCACTTTGTTCGAACAAGAATGTTTATCAGGGAAGGAAAGAAGAGGTTGGAATATCTATTTTGCACAGATTGGATATGATGAAAATGCTGTTTGAGGATGAATATTTGAGCATCTATATGTTGAACGAGAGGAGAGGGACAAGACAGGACCCAGGGAGATAGGAGGTTATGAATGAACTAATCTAGGAACGACTTTACAAGATTTTAAACTATAGAGGAGGCCACAGAAATGAAAAGAATGGGAAGAAAGTCAATCAAGGGAGAGACAGATTGTGGAGTAGGATTCATCTAGACTTTGCAACCAATTGTATGTATGGAATGAGGAAGAGAGGAATACAGCCTTTTTACAATAATAGGGAAGCTGGGTAAGAGTTTGGCAAAGAAAATCAAGAGGTAAAATTTCAACATCTTAAGTTTCAGGTGTTATCCAAATGGAGATAAATTTTAGACATGCAAATAAGAGGACATCAGGAGGATAAGAAGTCAGAGCTGGCAGACTGGGGAGTCATTCACATATAAGTCAGAGTTGAAACCATGCCAGCAGCCAAGCTTCCTGATTAATGGGGTGGAGAGAGAGAAAAAGCAGTCCAGGACTGAATCCTGGAGGATGCTCGTGTACAGGGATGGAAATGAGGAAAGAGGAGAAATGATTTAGGGAAAGCAGGGGAGATAATGGAGACCTAGGAGAGTCCTGTGTCACAGAAGCCAATCCAAGAGAGAATTTCCAGAAGGAAGGGGTGGTCAAATTTCAAAATCAGCTGCTAAATCAATTCAAAGAATGACAAGAAAGCATTTGACCAGAAGGAGGTAATTGGTGGACAGAGATTTACATAACGCTTATTTGTGATGATTTGGTTAGTTGCATTAAGTCTTCCCCAAACTTCAAGCTTGTGACAGGCAATTAGTCAGTACTTTTAAATACATTTAAAAAGTCACAGGTGTATCAGCTTGGACTTTGAGGATCTCATCATACCCTTGTAAATGATCAAAACACTTTCCTTCTGTGAAATAACACCATTTTTGTCTATTTCATGGATGTTCGTTTTTTGTCTAATGGTATTAAATACAAATAATTTCTGAAATTTTGAGCAACTTTTGGGATGTGAAGACAACAGATTTTCCTTTTGGTGTTTGAATTTTTTTTTAATGTCATAGGCAATTTTTTTTTAGTGTTACAGGCATAACAAAATGGCTAAAAGAGTTAGTTCTAGACTCAGGAAGACCTGGGCTTCAGGTCTTACCGCTGACATCTACATTAAAGGGAAGTCACCATCTTTCAGTGCCACAAGGAACTCTCTAAGACTATACATTACAGAGGAGTTTCTAATCTGAACTAGTGAAGGATGTTTCCATACCGTGAGTTTGCTACACCAATAAAATCAGAGGTCCAAGCCCCTTACCCCCAAAATACAAAAAGATACTCTCTATCCCCACTTTGGAACTATTGTGCTCATATAATAACAGTAGTGGTTTGTGTATATATCAGATTCCAAAGCTCCTTTCTGATGCACATTTTCCTCACTACCATGATAATAAAGGTTATTTTCATAAAGTGTTTTGCAATCTCATCAGTTCATCTGATATGCTTATGGGGAAGGAATCATGACATGGAACTGGACAATGAGACCTCAGAGACAGAATACAAATGGTCAAAGAACACCAATTCATGGAACAGATTTTTTTGAAAAGCAAAAAAAAAAAACCACAAAAAAGAACATAAATCACTTTAATTTCAGTGCAAACATCATTTATGACTCAGATAACCTCACTTGACTTCAAGACTGGAAATCTTATGGGATACCCACTAACAACTTAAGCGGGACGGGAGGTTGGATTTATGGACAAAAAGGTGAAGAACAAGAAACCTTGTCTAAAGTGTGGCTCAGTTGACAAGACATGATTCCTCATACTGTTGGCTAGTTCTGCACACCTTCAGGCTGACGTGAAACCCCTTGATAATTCAATTCTGAGCATCTCCTGACTAGAAGTAGATAATAATGCAGACATGGACAAAATTGTGCAGTGATTGTGTGAGCGAACTAATGTCCAACAGGGATTATGCTGAGACCACCAAACTCATTTCACTTGTGACCTAATCATATTTGAAACTGGCCCCCTGTGGTTATGAATTTATTAGGATGAACTATTCTTAAACAATTTCTCCAGAGCCTTGGATATGTGCCTTTCATCAAGTCTGGGCATGCTAGTCTTCTTCTTCAACTGGTTTTCCCCATCCCCCTTTTCTTCTTTTCCATGGAACAAACATATTCATTTCAGTTAGAATAAAAGGGGAAAATCATGTTGGATCCCATAAAAAATATGGAATATGCACATATGCTTTAGGCTACTCTGGGACAAATGACAACAGCCAAGAGGGAAAAATGCCAAAAACATTATAACTAAATCGGCACCTCCCTTCTTTATCTTATAAACAGGACCTATCCTAAAAGACTGATATAAACTATTTATTTCCCAACTTAAGGGTGAAGCAAATGGCTCTGTGGATAGTACCTAACAGTAATAATAACTGATTTTTAAGTAGCATTTTAAGATTTACAAAATGTTTTTCATATATTATCTCATTTGATCCTTACAACACCCTGTGAGGAAGCTGCCCCCATTTTACAGGTGTAGAAACTAAGGCTGGGAGGGAGTTAAGTGACCTACCCAGAACTGTCCAATTAATAAACATTTTTAGGGGGGGATTTGAACCCAGGACCTCCTGACTCTAGGACAAGTGCTATGTACACATCATTGACTTATCTACTAGAGTCTGTGCAATAGACAATTAAAAAATTGATTAATTAATTAATTAATGGTATAATGAAATGAGGGCAAGCATGCTTGATTCTTTGAGTACTCCCAAAGAAAGACCACAATAGTAGTGCGAAGTAAGGTTTTAATCACACTTTAATAAGACATAGAGGGTGCAGGGGGCCTCACGGAAAGTGCAGAGACAAGCGGTGAAAGGGGTCAACTTAATCTGATGCTCACAGCTTTATGAGGGAGGCAGGTGTATCTCTCTTTTACAGATACGGAGACTGAGCTTCAGACATGCAGAACCCAAACCCTACTTACATGCTCTCTCCCCTACGTGTGCTCCCTCCAGGACAAACAATATTTGGCATAAATTAATGCCAAATGGAATTTACTGCTAGCCACAAGGAATTCTCATGACCAAATATTTCTCTGGTTGGCTGTGCATCAGAAACCTTACAAATGAAGAGTGGTAGGGAGAATGGAGTCATGGCTAGAAAGCCAGCTTTGAGTCAGGAAGGCTTGGGTTGAGAGTCAGGAGAGAACAGGAGAAAAGTGCTAGAACTGGAACCAAATGATCTAAGTTTTAATCTCAGCTCCATCACTCAGTGTGTGACTTTGAACAAGTAACTAAGCCTCTCTACATTGTTCCTTCATCTATAAAATGAGGGGTTTGGACTGCATGACCTCTGACGTGGATATGTTAACTTTAAAGTTTCTCTGACAACTTTGAAAGGATGTGGATATGTTAATGAACTAACCCCAAGGTGGCCCAGATAAGAGTTAGTCTGTCCCTCACCAAAACCTTATAAAAGCTCTTGCCCCAGCTGCTAGCATTCTTCCATCTCCATCTGGGTCCATGTTGCTGAGGGCTCCCAACTCTAATCCATGGTTATGTGAGTTACTCCCTGCACCTCTCCTCCTCTCCATCTTCTTCCTCACACTGCTTACCTTCCTCCACCTCCTCATGCCTGTACCCCTTACTCTGCTGTTCATTGTTATCATTCAGTTCTTTCCATTGTGTCCAACTCTTCATGACCCCATTTGGTGTTTTTTGGGCAGAGACACTGGAGTGGTTTGCCATTTCCTTCTCCATCTCATTATACAGATGAGGAAACTGAGGCAAACAGGGTTAAGTGACTTGCCTAGGGTTATGAACGCTTTAACTTTCTGTCTCTGTCTCTGCTTGTCTCTCTGTTTGCCCTATATTTGAGACCCCATCTATAAAAGGGCTACTGATTTTCCTCTACATATTTCATAGTGTTGTTGGGAAGAAAATATCTTGTAAACTGAAGAGTATTAAATACAGAAGAGCTCTTCTTCTTATGAACTCAAAGCTCATCCCCAGAAGAGATATTTGGGCTAAGCTTCCTAGTACATAAATGTTAATAAGTGCTGTGGGAGAACCAGCTTCTAACATTGGAGAACCACCCACAGCTCCTTGGGGAAGCCCAAGTTTTCCTGTATCTAAAATAAAAGGGGGATGAGTTAATGATTTAGAATCATGCATCATCAAATCAGACTTATAAGGAATTAGAAATAACCTAGTCCAAATCCCTCTTCTTTTGTAGCGAAGGAAGTCAAGGCTTAATTCATGTAAATAACTTGGCCTAAGGTCAGACAGGTAGGAAATGACAGAACCAGGATGAAAGGTCATATATAAAGCTAGAAAGGTCTTTAGAAGAGATAAAGTTTAACCTTCCCATTTTACAGAAGAGATAACTGAGGCCCAGGAAAGCTCATGGTCTGTTGGAGGCAGTATGAGGGTGTGTATTTGTGTGTCTGTGTGTGTGTTTGTGTACGTGCCTGTGTGTGTATGCATATGCTAAGTTCCCTTCCAGCTTTAAGATTCTATAAGAATTTAGAAGGAAATATTATGGGGGAAAAACAAAAACTCTAATGTACAGTAGTTATCTGAGTGGCTAGAAAATATAGGTATGTTTATTTACAGAAAAAAAAATTAAACTCTGACTTTGCCACTAAAGAATCGCAAAGTTCTTCTAAAACAAGCAATCAAATGAAAATTCCCCCTGCAAAATGGAGCCAAAACTGGTACACAATCCCCACATCAAAATGCTGCTAGAATTATGACTCTGATTTCTTTATCCTGAAGCTGCTAAGGGACCCCGCTAAATTGTTTTCTGCTAATGCCACAGCGATGGAAGCATTTGTTACAACATTTGAGTCATTTATAAGACATTTTGAGCTAATAAATCGGAAGGTGGCTGCCTAACTTAAAATACATGACTAATGTTAGTACCACCTCATTTTACATTAAAACAAGGCAGTTTATTAAGACCTATAGAGATGTCAAGATGTCTGATATATTTCTACTCTCATGTGCTTCTGAGAGAGGTGGAGGGACACAGTGGGGAGAGTCAGGAAGAGCTGTGTTCAAGTCATTCCTCTGATACATACTAGCTTTGGGACCATATGCAAGTGCCATCCAGGCAGAGGTAGCTAGATGGCACAATGGATAGCAGGCTGGGCCTGGGGTCAGGAAGACCTGTGTTGGAATCTGCCTTTAGACACTTACTAGCTGTGTGACCCTGGGCAAGTCACGAAAGCCTGTTTGCCTCAGTTTCTTCATGGAGAAGGAAATGGAAAATCATTCCAGTATCTTTGCCAAGAAAACCCAAAATGGGGTCATGACTGAACAACAACAACAAAGCTACCCAGGCAACTCTTGAAGACCTGAAGTTCACACAGCTAGGAAGAAACTAAAACTGGATTTGAACTTAGGTCTTCCTGACTCCTGGCCTGGAGCTGTATCCACTGTGCCACCTCACTGCCCTCTCAGTTTTCTAAGAACTGAATTTCTAACCTGCATTGGTAGAAAGAGTTTCCTATATGCATGAAATCAGGTCTAGTCCTTGGAGGGGTTGCAGTGGCTAGAATGTTGTTTTTGGAGTCAGGCTGACGAGTTCAAATCTCACCAGTTGTGGGAGAGCTGAAGAGCAGAAATGTCCTCCAAGCAAAGCAGGGAGAATAAAGAAGTTTTTTTTTTGTTTGTTTTGTTTTTAATAGAATAAGACATTTTGGAGAAGTACCATAACATAGTGGATAGTGAACTGGCATTGAATCCAGGAAGACTCAGTTGTCTCTGACATATATATTAGCTATGTGACCCTGGGCAAGTCACTTAACTCTAGAACTCAAGGTAACTCTAAGATGATATGTTGCAAAGAAGGTACCACCTGGATTGATAAAAGGAGTTCCCTTATTCAAATGGCCCTCATGCTAAGGAGATGACACATCTGATGGGGATGGCATCTGAATCCCTAAAAGGAAAATACCATGTCTTTGGGATCTGGACCCCAGAAAGGAAAAACCCCAGACCCTCCCACATGGCCAGATCTCTGGATTTCACCTGAGGCCATAATCCTATCAACTGACCTTTCATCATCGCCTATACCCAATCTACCTCTAGATGGCCCCCTGGCCACTTCCCACCTTTAGTCCTATCTAGACTCCATTCTCCCTTGGCCACATGGTGTAGGTCCCAGGTGTTCTGTTCGCTCCAGCTTACTGGCCACTCCCATCCAGATCTTCCTTAGACCCCTCCTCCAGTCACCCCAAACTACTTGGCCACTCCTAGATCCCTCCCACAGTCTTTCTGCATATAAGGTCCATCTTGTCTTCATTAAGGTGCTCAGATTTTTAAAATCTTGCCAATAGCTCAGTAATGTTCAGATTCCTTATGAGTCTGGCCAATATGGCAGATGTTCTAATAAACCTTGTCTCTGGCTGAAAGAAGGCTTGGGTCGAATTCATTCAGGCAGGACTCGTGTGTCATGATTTTGGGGTCCCTGCACCCCTGTACCCCTAAACTTCAACAGATCCACTCACTATCCCTAGAAATGAAATATGCTTATTTTCATTCCTATAAATTATCAAAAATAATACATATTTTTCCTACACGTGAAATGTCATATTCAACATGTCAGAGGGAAATATATCACTAATATTGACATTTTCTTAGGGAATCCTGTTTATGGCAGGTTCCCAAGAAAACAGTTTGGGAAATCATGGCCTAAGGGCATATTTAGGCAGTTGGTTGCAGTAAAGATAGTATGAAAGACTATGTTCAAATCCCTCCCCCACCAATAATTACTGGCTATGTGACTACAAATAAATTGTAATGTCTCTGAGCTTCAATTTTCATAGATTTAAAACGGAGATAATAATGGGTGTTATACCTACCTCACAGGGTTGTTATGAAGATTTAATCAGGTAATAATAAACATTTTTCAAACCTTAAACTACTATATAAATATTAGCTGCTGCTATCTACCTACCCTACCCATTACTACTTCTACTACTACTGCTAGTGCTATTACAGTTCCTCCTCCTTTTCCTTCTCTTCCTCCTCCTCCTCCTCCTACTATATTCATGTGCATGGACCCATAGAATATCAAGACATCTTCATTTCATCTCTAGTTAACTAGGCATATTTCCAGGAGATGTTTTCTTTTTTTGGAATTCCTTTCCTTTTTTGGGGCAGGGGGTGTAGTTTGAGGATGTAGAAGGTTACGGGTATTGATTTGTGATTTCACAGATGTTGGAAACTTTCTTTGTGGATATTCTCTCCACCTATGGTGATCCAGTGATGCCTCTGAGACTTATTATCCTAAAGAGATTCCCCTAGCCCTGGGAGGTTGTGACTTTCTTATGGACACACAACCAGTATGTATCAGAGGGGAAGTCTTAAACTTAGATCTTTCCAATTTCAAAAGCTAGACTTGTATCCATTATGCCACATTGCCTGTTATTATACATAATATTTTAGATGCTCATCTAATTTTATAAATAAAAATTCAAAGGGGAAAATATCCCTTGCATTGAAATTTTCTCGTGGAATCCCTATTCATATAATTTAGGCAGTTCAAAGAACACAATTTGGGAAACACTGACCTCAGGGCAATCTGAAGTCTTGCTTTGACAAGGAAAGTTCTTTTGTCTATTTTTTAACTAGGGACTTTCCTAGAGGTATTTTCTTCTTTCAGTTTACTCAGAAATTTAGCCTTCTTCCTTATTGATTAAATTGCAATTTTCCCCCTAAAACAGCTTGTAATTGAATCATCTGGTGAAACCTGCCGAAAGCAATCAAAAGTGATCGAAATAAAAGGGGGAAGTTGTGCGATTTAAAATACAAATGATTTGGTTGCTGAGATTTTAATCAAATCAAGTGGGGGAATGAAATAACCAACGATTGAATTACATGGGAAGCAAAACACATTGGACCTAAAGACCCTGTTACTTCTTTGTAAAAGTCTGGTTAATTCAAAACTGTGCCACATTTATCTTTGTGTTATCTGGGGAATTCCCCCATTTGGGAGACCAGAATACTTCCGTTACTGACTTTCTATATGAATTAAAAATTGATGATGATGATGATGATGATGATGATGATGATGACAAGAGAGTCATGCAACTGGGAACTTCTGACCAATAATTCATTCACTTGGTATCAGCTTTAAAAATGTATACCAAAACCCTCTGGAGGTTAATATGGTGTGAGCTCAGACTAAAGCTCAAAGCTTATTAACCTCATTTTAACATGTTTAAGAAAACACTGGAAGAGAAGAGAGACAAAATGGACATCCAATAGCATTAGCAAGATAGGACTCTACAAAGATCAGCATTTGATTGGCTGTTAGCATTTTTCTTCAGCTTCTCAAAAATTATCCAAGAAGCATCTTTATAGGACCTTTGGGTTTTTCATTGCCCGTTTAACAAAAGAGTAATTATTATTTTTTTTTTTGGCTAGGCAATGGGGTTAAGTGACTTGCCCAGGGTCACACAGCTAATAAGTGTTATGTGTCTGAGGTCAAATTTGAACTCAGGTCCTCCTGACACCAGGGCCGGTGCTCTATCCACTGCGCCACCTAGCTGCCCCCAAAAGGGTAATTTTGAAACTCCAATCTTGCAACTGAAAGCAGAGGGTTAGAATGTAGCAACTCCTATGTAATCCTGGCCAAATCACTTTCTAGATCTTAGTTTCCTCATCTATAAAATGAATGGGATTACTCAGCCTAAAGTTTACGCCCTAAATTATTGGTGCCAAATTCAAATATAAACAGAGAACAATAAACTGTATATAAGGTTCCCTGTGGGCCACATATTGATGTAGAAAATCACATATATTTATATATTTCATTTTTTATTAATACATCAACACATTAAAAGAATATTGGAACTCCATTTTAATCAGGTTTGGGCTACTCTAGGGAGTGTTCTGGGCGATATGTAGCCCATGCTATGCTGGACACCTCTGGAGTAGATGATGTCTCATCATCCTTCCAGCTCTAAAATTCTCCCAGTTAATTTTACTGGTTGATTCCAGGCACAGCTGGTGATTCCAAAGCACAAAAAAACCCATATGTTTTCTTTACTTGTGGCTAAATAATAGCTTATGTTCATATAGCACTTTAAAGTTCCCAAGACATGTACATACACACACGTGCATACAAACACACACATAAACACACACACACACAAAATCTCATTTGATCTTTACAAGAGCTCTGTGAGTAGGTGCTATAGTTATTCCCATTTTATATTTGAGCATAATGAAACTCAGAGAAATTAAGAGATTCATCTGGTCCATACAGGCAACAAGCATCTGAGGTGGGCTTCAGACCCCAAGTCCATCACTCGGGGTCACTGTACTTCAAACAACTGTCATAGATTTCTCTAAGTACAATACTTTTAACTGGTACCCTTATTACCTTTAGATTACCTGACTCTTGCTAGATAATTGGCACCCTATGACTTCAGAATATTATTCATGAATAAGGAAATTCCCATACTCAAACTTATTTGGGCCTGGACAAACACAGTATTTTTTTTTCAAAGAAGATGAGGGGCCTGGATGTAGCCATTTTAGGAACTTGTGGGAACTGAAACTCCAAGGTAACTGATAAATTGTAGTGGTTTTTTGAAAAAAAAAAAAAGAGTGTTGGTGAGAAATGGGAGCCTTGATTTCCTTCCTGGGGTCTGGATTTGATGGATGCAGAGGCCCCTAAAGGGTGGTAGAGACAAGGTTTAAGCAAACACGTTTTAGGGCACACATTTTGAAAATTGAGTGCTACTGTCCCACCTGCTGTGCCTCATTTCAGAATCCCTAGCTATCATTAGCAGAGAACAAACTGCTTTTCCAACCACTCTCTGCACTGTACCATACCAGCTCTCCCTGAAAATTGCAAAAGTCTTATGGAGGAGCATGTCTCCAGAACTCCCTTCATTTTTTTCAAATCTTTTTTCGATTTTTACTATGCTGAGGTGTGATGAGGGAGGGAACACAGGAACAGTATGTAAGGGGCTTTGGAAAGGGGCTGCTTCTATTTGGCTACCCTATCTATCTATCTATCTATCATCTATCTATCTATCTATTTTATTTGTCAATTATAGCTCCAGTTTAATAAGGGCTCATGGAACCATAGCAATCCTTTCCTTTGGGGGTGGAAGAACAGTATGGAGGCTCAAGGGGTACAAGAAAATGAACTCAGCAGTCCTAGACTACTTAATGTCAGTCACTCTTCACCCTCCCTTCTCCCTGCTTCCTCTCGATAACTTAGCAATCATACAAGACCCAGCTCAATTCCCATTTGTTCTATAAAGCCTTCTTTAGCTGTTCGAGCCCTCATTATCTACCTCTTCTATGAACCCCTACAGTCCATAATTCCATATGTTTCAGCAGTTAACGATATTGTCTTATATTTTATGCTAATTAATTCAAGATCATTCATTCAAAAAATATTTACTGAGCATCTCTTCTGTGCATATCACTGGTAGGTGATGTGGGGGTTATAAAGAAGTATAACACACAGTATCAAGCCTCAAGGGCTCACTCTATAGTGATAATCACAGCATACCTTGACACATTTCTTTACAAAGTGTCACAGAGTGCTTTGCAAATATTATCTTATTTGAGTTCACAATGGACCTGTGAGGTAGGTAGTATGGCTATCTTCATCTCATAGATGAAGAATCTGAGATTCACAGAAATTAAATGACTTGTCCAAGGTCACACCCTTGAAACTGGAATCCAGATCATCTGATGGAGTGTGATGTGTGTAAGGAACAGCATTTGGCCCACCATGGCTGGAACACGGAGTACATGGAAGGGATTCAAGTGTAAGAACACTAAGAAGATAGAAAGTGGCCATGTTGTGAAGAGCTTTCAATGATACACAAGAGTTGATATTTAATCCTGGAACTACAGGAAGTCCCTGACATGAACTGAGTTGGGAGGGGGCTTATGGGGGAGGGGAAGATAACAAGGTCAGAACTACAAGAGATATCACCTTATGGGCACTTACTTGGTCATCATTTTCTGCATTCTTATATTGAGTGCAAGGAAAAAAATCATCATGGGCATCATTGCAACTTTATCCGCCACCAATTGTTGCATTGTGTTAAATATGTGGGAAAACTTTACAAGGAGCTTGACAAAGTCCTGCAACTTAAGTCAATATGCACACTGAGACTTTAATGCAAAAGTGACCACAATAGAAGAATGTAGACTATAAACCCTCTGAGGGCGGGGGCTGCTTTGTTATTGTTTCCCCAGTGCCTAGAACAGTACACGGAGCTCGGTAAGCATTTAGTAAATGCCTGATAAATTAGAATTAGAATGAAAGCGAAATATGATTCCAAATGAAAAACAATGACAGGCATCAAAAGTTTGTGGTCAATTCAGAAGCTTTATACCTCTATATCATGAATGTTATCTTTAATAAGAAGCGAGGTATATATTAAGAGAGAGAGGACTAATATTGGAAAGAGGATTATATTTAGGGTTGGTAGACACCTGGGTTTGAATCCCTCTTTTGACATTTATTGGTTGTATGACCACGGGTCTTAAACTTTATGAACTTTAGTTTCCTCATCTACAGAATGAGGATAATGACATATACGATACTTAGAAGAATATTATGAGGATCAAATGAGGGAGTCCATGAGAACTATGGTGACTAGCTGATGCATCCAAGGATAGGCTCTGAAGTCAAAGGTCCCTGTGCTCAAATCTCACCTTTGTTCCTCAATTCTGGTATAACCTTGGTTGTTATTTTATTTTCCTGGGCCTCAGTTTCCCAGTAAGATTAGGAGGTTGGATTAGGTGATTTCCAAGATCCTTCCTAGCTCTAAATCTATGAGCCTATATGAAATGTTTTGCAAATGTTAAGGTTATAGAAATATCAATTTTCCACAGAAAACTACATCTTCAGAGGCCCACAATTGACTAAAAGGCAGAGAAAATACAATATCCTGTTGGGTTTATTTTATTTTTTTTACCTATCATTAAAACAACAAAAAAGGGTATTTCATTTTGTATAACAAAATGTATCCTTAAAGGCTCTCCTTCAACAAAAAAAAAATCTCTCCACGGATGACATTGTTCAATGACTCTCTAATTATCAATATTAAGTGAGGCATAAAAGAAGAAGATGAATGTTTATACAAAGATGTTTGCCATTGTCATGAAAGATGGTCTATATCATGGGTTGGCAAACTACAGCCCTTCATCAGCAACGAAAGAGGGATTCATTATAGATGGGGAGGGCCTTTGGATATTCCTGTTCTAAGATGACATGGTACTGAATACATTAAATCTAGCCATACTATGTAATTTCCTTAATGAGACTCACAACCATTCCAAAGAAAGAAGGTTAAAAAATTCCATATGAAGAAAACTAAATGGATGAAAGATAAAGAATTCCTACTGTCCACACTATAGCAGGCAGTTAGATGAACACACCAGAAAGCTAGTCTGTAAGTATGAAGGAATGAAGGAAGAAGTATTTATTAAGTACTTAGTGGGTACAAAACACTGTAGTAAGTTATGGAGCTACAAATAGAAAAACAAGACTGTTCTTGCTTTCAAAGTGCTCACGTTCTAATAGTAGGGGGCATGACAGATGGACAATGAGTTGGGCCCAGAACTGAGACATGGGAAGGAGCACATGTGCTATACTGATTAGTACTTTCACAGTCTTAAGTTCTGACCTGGAACAAAAGTGTATCTTTCTTAACACTGATGTATCATCAGTGATGACATACAGCTATGAATCACGTGACATCATATTCAATGAAGAATCAAAAACAAAGGGGATGTGAGTTGGGCATACCCAGGCTATGGTATGTTACCAATTATGACTTCTCTATAAGCAGTGACTTTTAATATATCATCTCCACAGATGACTAGAAAGGGAGATTGATTGACATGTTGAAACCAGAGTAAATGATAACTGATGAAAAGGTGATACCAGATTGGCATCATCTGGGTGATACTTAGCAATTGGTATCAACCTCCTAGAGGGAAGTCTCTGGTGGAGTGCCCCAAGGATCTGTCTTATGCCCTATTGTGGTTATTTTAAAAAATCAATGACTGACTGATAGATGGTATGCTTAGCAAATTTCTATATGACAGGAAGCTAGGAGAAATAGCTAAGAACTAAGATACCAAAAGCTCATGAAAGGCTGGAATGATAAGATGGTAAGCAGGGAAGTAGGCATGGGTTCAAGAAGGGAGGAAGGGAACAAACATTTATTAAGCACCTACTACATGCAAGGCACACAGTGCTTGAGAAATATCTTGTTTGATTCTAACATAAACTGTGTGAAGTAGATGCTATTACTATCCCCATTTTACAGTTGAGGAAACTGAGGCAGGCAGAAGTTAAATGACTTGGCCAGAGTCACATGGTTAGGAGGTATCTGAGTCTGGTTTTGAACACAGAACTTCCTAAATCCAGTCCAGCTCTTGGTGTCTCTGAGATGAACTAATTAGACAATTTCATTTAAGATGAATGAAACAAATTCAATTCAATCCACCCAATATTTATCAAGTACCCTGTGTAGACAAAGCACTGTTTTAGATGCTGGGGGCTCTAAGGCAAAAACAAAATCTTCCCTGAATTCAAGGAGATTACAATCTACCATTTTAGTGGGACGTACAGTGGGGGAAGGAGGGAAGAATACAATATGTACACTCGTTAATAAACATTGCATATAGAAAGCAATTTCAAAAGAGAGAGGTTGCATAAAGAGTGATTAAGGAGAAATGCAGAGTTTAAAATGTAATTAAGAAATAAACATCACAAGTATATGCTGGGAGATGCAAGGCTGACATAGCTTGAGTTGAAAAAGGCCTGGGGGGGTTTATTGAACTGCATTATGGATGTAACATGGGTAGCTCAAAAGTCACATCAACACAGATGTTACATGTGTATTAAAAAACTAATGAGATTCTAGATTGTTTAAATAGAAGTGCCCAAAATGAAGAATGCTATACTCATATTCTGGTCAGACCAAGTCTAGAGCAAATTTTGTGTCTTGTTTTTGACTCTGTATTTCAGGAGAGATTTTGAAAAGCTTGAGCATGTCCAAAGAGCAACAACCCTGATGGTGAGAAAGACTCAAAACTCTGTCTTATGAGGATGAGGTAAAGTAAGTGGGAGTATTTAGCACTGACTAGAGAAGGCTTTGGGAGAGCATAGTCATTGCCTTCAAATATTTGAAGGGTGTCACAAGGAAGTGAGATTCAGTTCATACTGCTTGGTCTCAGAGACACAACAGATGGAAATCACAGGGAGTAGTAGAATCCAAAGGAGGAGGATTTCATCTCAACATGACGAATAATTTCCTAACAATCAAAGTTGTTTAAAAAAAACAGAGGTGGGGAATGGGTTTACTTTATGAGGTTATGAATTCCTCATTGTTGAGCTGTTCAGGCAGAGGCTAAGCAACCACTTGCCAGAGGCCTGGTAGCGGGGAATAATGCTTCAGGTAAGGCCTAGACTAAATGACCTCTTAGATCCCTTTCAACTCTGAGAATCTGTGATTTGTGTCCTTCTCTGCCTAGCCTTAAGCAAGCCTTTCAGGGCATTGACAATAAAGGGTTTGAGTACCCGACACTGTGCCAACTAAGTGACCATGTGTTCATGCTGACCTCTAAGGCAGAACAAATTCACCCCTTAATTCTAAATCCTTTTCAGTAAAGGTGAAGAACAGTTTTGCAGGCGCTTTTATTTATTTAGTATAAATCAGCCTGCCTGACAGATTTGGCTTTACCAAGCTGTTCCTCAACCTTGCTCCTTTATGCTTTAAGGACATTCGGACAATGCTTTATCCTTCCAATTGCCCTGGGTTCAGGCCCTGCCTTACCTCAGCACTCTTTTAGAAACACATACGGAAGCGATAATTTGTCACGTAATTATAAGAACAGATACGATGTTGTTCGGCTTTAGAGAACGAGTCCTGTGAGTTCAGCCGGCTGCCTTGCTGAAGAAACTGCTTGTAAATTTTATTCTGCTTCCTTAGCTTGGCAGGGATTTCTCTCCTGCTTTTGCCATAGAGTGGAAAACATGGCAAACCTAAACACAAGCCGTTCCTTTCTGGAAGAACAATGACCATATTATTTGCTATGGAGACTGGCAGGTTTAATGAAAACTTAACAAACTTTTCCATAGCAAACTGGACCGTCTCATGGAAGGGCTTCCTGGCACCATTTCTAGCAACCCACAGAGTACCTAAGTACTCTGAACAAATGGTTCAGAGAGGTTTAGAGTTTAAAAAGAAAAAGCAAAAAAGTAGAGAACCAGAGGCAGAAATAAGAAATGTGATTTTGCTAAAAGCAATATGATTGCTAGTTATAAAAAGGATTCCAAAAATGTGTGTGTGTGTGTGTGTGTGTGTGTTTCTGTGTGTGTGTGGGTGTGGGTGTGTGTGGGTCTGTGGGTGTGTATGAGAGAGGGACAGAGAGACACAGAGAGACAGAGACACAGACAGAGACAGAGAAACAGAGACACAGAAAGAGGAAAGAAAAGAGAAAAAAATATTTAAATTCAGAAAAAAAGAATAAAATAGTTACAGGTAAAGCTAAATGTCTAGAAGTTATACTTGACAGTTATTGGACACAGAAGGTCACCAAGAGAGGGAGTCTGCTAAACTGAACCGTACAATTGTAGGCCTATAAAATTGGAAAGAAATACCATTTGCTATGGTTGACACACATCACCAGAATGGGAAAAAAGAGACTTGATAAGACAGGAACTGAAATGGAATCCCAGATGAAGATGGAAACTTAAAAGGCCTGTTACCACCTGGAAGATAATAAAAAGACAGACAAAGTACCTAGCTTCTCTTGGGAAGAAACAAAACTGTAAGCAAATGAGAAAGGAGAATGGGAGGCCAGCTTGACCATCTTTTACTTCCAAAAGGCCTGGAAATGTTAAAGCAGGCTCCATGCTCCATCAGCCACAAATCAACAGGCACAAAATTCTCAAGCTCTATTTACTCTTACTTTAACGCTCTGTCCTTCTAATCCTCCAAAGAAGAAGAAGAAAAAAGATAGTGATCTAAGCTTTTTATCTCCATTTGTCCAAAGGACTAACATTTTATTACTAGAAACTATAAAGAAAAACAAATTGCTGGAAGTTTTGCTAGGACAGCTCACCCTAATGCTAACTCTTTCCAAAGAAAAAAAAATTAACTCTATCCTTATTTTTTCCACAGTGGTAGGCTCAGGTAAAACATCCCAGGGACACCATAAAGGTGCTGGTATCTTGAAAGCAACACTAATTTGAACTTTCAAAAAATGGAAATCACTATCCCCTCGGGCCCTCTGTGATTCATGTGCCAAAGTGGAGATGTTTTGTTTTTCTTATTATTTTCCCCCTGATAGCTCTGTATAGGAGAGGGAAAAAAAATCTCCCTTAGTTCTATGATCATAGATCGGGAGATGGAGATCCTTCAAAAAGTTATCTAGAATAGCAATTTATGACTTGGAGTCCCCCAATAAATTTGCTTTCCTTTGTCTTTCCATTTGTGCATTTAAGAATATTGTTCTGAAAATCAGTCTATAAACTTTTGTTAAAACAATGCCTATGTATGTACTATGTGCTATGTACCAGGCACTGTGCTAAAGTGCTGAAGATGAGGAAAGAGACAAAAGACAGTCCCTGCCCTCAAGGAGCTTACAATTTAACGAGGGAGCAAAAATATACAAAGCAAGCTTTATGCAGGATAAATAGGAAATAATTAACAGAAGGAAGGCCCTAGAATTAAGAGAAGGCTTCCTGTAGAGGGTGAGATTTTAATTGGGACTTAAAAAAAGCCAGGGAGGTCAGCAGTCAGAGCAGAGGAGGGAAAATGTTGCAGGCATGGGGGACAGCCAAAAACAAGAGCTCCAAAGGTTTCTCCAGAGTGACAAAGGGATACACGGCACAAAAAAGGTTAAGAACTTCTCATTTACCAATAAGGAAATTGAAGGTGAGTGAAATTGAGTGATTTGCTTAAGGTCACCGAGGTATTAAGTATCACAGGTGGTATTTGAACCACAGTCTTTCCACCATATCACACTAACTTTCTTGATAATCTTATTGGTTTGCAGCTAGGTGATGCACTGCATAGAGGACTGAATCTGGAATTAGGAAGCCCTGAGTTCAAATCTGGTCTCAGACATTTATTACCTGTGCTATGCTATCTTGGGCATATCACTTAACCTTTCTCTGCCTCATCTATAAAATAATAGCCTCCATCTCCCAAGGTTGTTGTGAGGGTAAAATGAGATAATATTTGTAAAGTGCTTTGTAAACCTTAAAACATAATATAAATGCTTTTATTGTTGCTATCATTATTATTATGCTCAACTTTATTAGATCTTAGAAGCAAATAATCTGAGGTAATATAGAACACTTGACCAAAGAGTGCAAGTATCTTGACTTAGTTCTAGAGTCGTTTTTCAAAACCAAGAAGGGAGGAAATGAGTGAGGGCTCTACAAAGGAGATAAATATGTAGACTGAATGAGAAAACACACTCACAAAGACATAGTTCTTGCTTTTAAGGAGCTTATTTGTGAAAGGAAATGTTGCACTTTCCCCATGGAGGAAGGTGGAGGAAGATGCACACCAGTGCTAGATGAAACAATCACCATATATAGGGCATTATCAACCTATAGTGCTTTATTATTATCCTTCAAGATGAAAATGTTATAAAAAAATAATTACTCCTGTTTCATGCTGTTTGATTCCAGAGTCCCATAAACTACAAACAAATGGAATCCCTGAGGTGCAAGGTGGCAAAGAATCATTGCAGGGCTAGTGGAAAAACACAAGGTTTTGAGTCATCAATAGAAAGAAATTACTTTTTTTTTTTAAAGACATCATTTATAGGGTTTCCGATGTAGTAAATTGCAAAGGCCTATTTTTCTTCCTTATGACATGCATGCAAGGAAATTTCCTAAAGAGGTGTTGCTGCTGCTGGTGGGATTATAATCTGGAGTCTCCATATGGCTAAAATTTTTAAATAAATTGCCTATCAAGATAGCCTTCCAATTGTGTTAATGTCAACTAATTATAATTTGTATTTTATTTAATAGAATCTAGTCAATACAGATAGTTAAATATGTTTTCAATGATTATAGTATTTGTTTAGTACTAAGTATAGTGTTTCGTACTGTAAAAAAGAGATATGAAATACATGAAAATTGTCTTTGTTTCCTACAATTTGCATCTCAGTATGCTTAATACATAAACATTTAAAATGTCATTTTTCCTTACCAAGTGCAGTGGCTCTATATTCAATATATGTATATAGGCAGTGTGGCATAATGGATGACGTACTTGAATTAAAATCCTACCTTTGACACATGCTATGTCACTATGGATAAATCATTTAACCTCTCAACCTCAGCTCCCTCACCTATAAAATAGGGATAAGAATACTTGTAGTAGCTATCTCTCAGTAGGGTTGTTGTTCATTTCAGATAAAATGATGATTGTAAAAACCTTTGCACAATCAAAGTACCGTATGAATGCTAGCTCTTATTACTACATATTACATATTACATTATTACATATAAAGTATCCCCAAAATTTCCCAAAAGTCATAATATTTTTCAACATTAATAGCTTAATTAGCTTAAAACTGTACTAAGACTTTTTAGAATACCATGAGTTCTGCCTGGTATAAGACTTAGTTGTCATTCCTTAATTCTAAGTAAAAAACAAAAAAGAATTATAGCCTCCCATAAGTAGTCATCTAAATAATTTTTCCAAATATTCATTCTTTAAAAGGAAATATACACCAAAAATAATTATGGAACATAGTGTCTGAATTAGAAGCTATGTGAATATATGTTCACCAGAGTATCTTCAATACTAAAGGAGTTATAAAACAAATCCTGTATGCCTGAAATACTTTTTCCTCCCTGGTTTCCAGCTTTTGTTTAAAAAAAATCTGGCTGATTCTACTATGGCTCAGTTATTTTTAATTTAATTTTGGTAACTAATTTTTAACCCACCCACCAAAACTCCATTTGTGTGATAACAGACTGCATATGGGCTCCAATGGGATATGGAAATTAATCCCAGTTCCGCGGCAAGACCTTTTAATAACTCATATGTTATTTTACCTCTTGTGAATTACCAGTGAGTGGGCTTTCCTCCATGATTTTCTAGAGAACATGTCCTTGGAGTATCAAAACAAAAGGAGCTAAGTTTGGAATATATAAACTCATTCTCTCCAGATACAGTTCTACTCCATAGTTTGATTTACCTATTTTCAAAAAATAAATTGTTCTCTTCGGATTAGTTAGACATTACCAAATATTAATTCTATGGCTTCGATATTTTCCTTGGTGATAAGTGTTCCTGTTATTAGTAAACCTTTATGACATTCTCAGAATGGACCCGCCATGGTACTTAGCAAACTGCTAACCTTCTATAGTATATATTAATATAATATTGCAGAAACTTGATAATTTCCCTCAAAAACCAACATGATTCCCTTAGGGTTTAACATTTGAAGTGGAAGGTAAACCTTCCATTTTATTAGTTTGGAAGAAAAACAGAAATACCCAGTTTGCCTTTAACGAGTAATCAATGCAACTCTGAGAAGAGATAGAAGAATACTGCCATACTTGAAGCATTTTTAGTTTAGTATTTACCTGATTGTCTCATCTTTTCCTGTATTGAAAGTAAGCTATTATACAATTCAAACCACCATTTGGGGGGTGTCAGAAAACATCTATACCCAAGTCAAGAGGGCTGAGGAATCCACTTCCTTCTAGTGGGGCCTAGGAATTTGAAAGAACTGGGAACTGAATTATATAAACTCATGCCACATTTTACCTTTTTAAGGCTTTATATATGCATTAAAAATTTTGTGATATATCATAAAGATATCTAAGCTCAATGAAAGGTGGCATGTCTGTCCGTCTTCCATAATCTATCATCTATCATCTATCTATCTCTTCATCTATCTGTTTTTTCTTCCTATGAAGATGTGATCTGCATTTTCTCTGCATAATCTTAGGGAGTCTTAGGGGCACTCAGACATTAAGTGATAATTCCAGGGCTTTGTAGCTAGTCTGTGTCAAAAACAAGACTTAAGTTCAGGTCTCTGGATTCTGAATGTTGACTCTTTGTTAAACATCTCTGTCTCTGCTTTTGTCTTTGTCCCCTTCTCCCTCTCTTTCCCTCCATCTCCTTACACACACACAGACACACAGACATACACACATACACACATACACACACACACACACAATGAAAAGTAAAAGATGGACTCACATGGAATTCCACTTTGGTAGTTTTTTCTGATTATGCTACAAAATGCTTTCAAGTCCATTTACCATTGAAGTTGGGCATCATCTGATTGTCCACTGGTTACTCTATTCCCAGATAATAACGGACTCATAATTCTGGTGCTGCTAAACTTTTTCAAGAGTTCTATTTTACAAAAAGAAGATTGCTTTGCAGAAAGAATAGCCTACTTAGGCCAATGTGTTACAAGGCATCCCTAGCTCTCTACTTTCCTTGGTAATGTTATAGTTAGTAATTGATGCCTCATAGCTGTGATCTCAGCTTCTTCTGTTCTATCTAACTTCCTAGTTAGCTGTTGATACCATCCAACAATTTTTATAGGGAAGGAGCTTTGAAATAACCTATTTGTCCTCTGCCTAGGTCTTCATAGTAGGAATGTTTTTTGTAATAATAATATTAGCTTTAAATAGCACTTTAAAGTTTGCAAAGTATGTAAGTTGTTTCATTTGATCCTCACAAAAACTCTGTGAGATATGTGTTATTATTTTCCCCTGTTTTACAGATGAGAAAACTGAGGTTGAGAGATGTAAAGTAGCTTGCCCAGAGTCACATGGCTAAGACTATGAGGCCAGATTCAAATTCAGGTCTTCCTGACTCCAAGTAGGTAACAAGATTGAAAAAGTATCTTTCTGTCATAGATGACAGAGGTTCTCTCTTGATGCAGAAATTTATCATATCACCTAGAGGGGGGAAATATTTCTCTATTTTCTTACTGGAAATGAAACCCTCCTTATTCCAAAGTGATTCTTTGTAGGCAAGGCATCCAATTTAATCACTGGAGATGGAGATAAGGAGACACAGCATTGTGCACATGACCTAATTTTACCAGGCCTACAAGGCTGGGCTTTGGGAATTTTGTTCTTGGACCTTAGTGCCTGTTTCTATTGTTTTGACCACTGACAGGATCGCAGGTCTTGGTTGGGTTCTGGCTTTTCTCTTCCCTTCTGGTGAGCCAGGAGAGCTCTGGGCCTCCGTTGCTCCTATCCTAGCCTGCTGCCCTTAATATTCTCTGAACTAGTCCTTTCTGGCTTTGCAACCTTTTCCCCTTTATTTCTCTCTCTGTCTTTCTGTCTGTGTCTCTCTCTGTCTTTCTCTGTCTCTATCTGTCTCTGTCTCTCTCTCTGTCTCTGTCTCTCTCTCTGTCTCTGTCTCTCTCTCTCACTGTCTCTGTCTGTCTGCCTGTCTGTCTGTCTCTCTCTTCTCTCCCTTGCTCCCTTTCCTCAGAGGAACAGGCTCTACATTCTAAGGTATTGGTCAATGGGCAACATCCTTGCCTTCCCTCTGTTTATTTTCTGTGGGGCAGAGTAAATTGCACAAGATAAGAAGGCATGAATAGGATGTGATCTGTATCACACATCTCATTATATTACCTTTCCCCCCAAAATGGTCCTTTTAGAAACTTCCCTACTACTCTTGAGGACACTATAATTCTTCTAGCCACCCAAGTTCACCCTCTGGTTTCATCTTCAATTCCTCATTCTTCCTCATGCCACATAGCCAATCAGCTGCTAAATCTTGTCATTTCTACCTCCATGTCTTTCACATATGTCCCCTTCTCTGCATTATATACATCCTTTTTATCTTGTACTTGGACTATTTCCAAAGTTTCCCAGTTGGTCCCCCCACCTCAAGTTTATCCTCTCTCCATTACCTCTTAGGAACTTCTGTCAAATCTCTCCTATCTCCAGTTCATCTTATAGAAAGCTGTCAAGGTATTTTCCTAAGGTACAGGTCAAGCCATGTTATTCTCCTACTCAATAAACTCCAGTGACTCCCTATTGACTGTAGGAATAAACAGTATTTCATCTTTATCATATGTCTTTTTATTTATTTCTCTTTGTTTTATAAAGTATACAAATATTATAAAAGTAGTAAATGTATATAGATGATGAACAAATATATTGAGGAGCATACTCAATTTTTTTTAACTGAAAGGACAAAAAAAAGTTTGGAGACTACGGCTCTAGAGTACTTTGTAGGAGTACTAAGACCAAGTCCAAAAGATCCCAGAAATCCTGGCATACCAATAGTTTTGGAAGGTTAGTAGCCCCAATAATTGGTGGAAGTTGAGGATTTTCCCTCTTCTTACCCCAAAACCATCCCTCCACCAAAAGTCTAGTTAATGGCCACCACAGAAACAAACTTCTGTATAAATGGATATCTAACTAATTTCTGAATAAACAATGAGTCCTCCTTGTCCATGTAGGAATACACATACACACATACATATGTACAAATATACATACGTATACATACATATGAGTATAATATATATCAAGCTTCTGTGATTATTTTTTCATTCAAAAACCTAAGGGATCCCCCCTTTAAGGATCCTAAGGGACCCTTTTTTTTTCTCTTTCTAGCTTGCTGCAGAATAATTGGTCCTTTCTGAGTTTCAATATTCCTCCAGTTCAGCTAAAATATGTTGTCTCCAAGACAGAGAAGGAAAAATGGAAAAACAAAGACAAAAAAATAGGATACAAAAGATACATATACCATAATTTCCTTCTTTAAGCCTACCTCCTTAATTTACCTGTTCTGACAAAGACTACATTAGCTTGTGTGACAAATCATAATTCCCATCTGCTCCTCTGATACACGCATTCCCCCTCCCCCCAAATCTGAATTAGTCATAAGCCTTTATAAACCACACATGTGACAACAGGACTATCTACTATGGGAATTCTAAGAAAAACCCAAAACAGCAGGTACTTTTTTTCTGCTTGTTGTCCTCCTTCAAAAAAGGACTAACATGCTAGAATACATAGACTTACCAAATATTGCAACAAACTAAACATTGCAATGAACAAATCAGTGTTAGGAACCATGGAACCAGAAGGTTCTCAAATTAATGTTGACAAACTCTGATTACATCCCTGTCTACCTAACTGG
This sequence comes from Vombatus ursinus, assembly GCF_900497805.2. Classification (NCBI taxonomy): domain Eukaryota; kingdom Metazoa; phylum Chordata; class Mammalia; order Diprotodontia; family Vombatidae; genus Vombatus; species Vombatus ursinus. The sequence goes on along the minus strand of NW_020954572.1, from coordinate 15,025,819 downwards.
GCTCCAGAACTTAACTTTATGAAAATGGGGGGGAAAGGGAAACATTTGGTTCCGTTTTGGGTTGATATTTACTTTTAATAATTGTAAGCCAATATTATGATACCATATATTTTTCATTAAGAATAATGATTATTGCTCAGATTCTTAAAATCTAGCCAATAGCTCACTAACATTTAGACTCCTTAAGAGTCTGCCCAACGTGACAAATGTACCTTGTCTTTGACTGGAAAAAAAATTGGAGTCTCAACACCCAACTTACTCCTTTTGCCATCAAGAAATCCTTGGAGAGAGTTCACTAATGAAGTTTCCAACAATAACTCCCAAAGAAACAAAGCTCTCAAAAAAGAAAAATGATTATTGGGGCAGCTAGGTGGCATCATAGACAGAGCACTAGCATTGAAGATAAGAGGACCCAAGTTCAAATCCAGCCCCGTACCCTCATTAGCTATGTGACCCTAGGCAAGTTGCTTACCCCCAATTGCCTCCAAAAAAAAAAAAAAGAATGAGGATTATTGTTGTTATTATGACTATTTAATCCTTAGTCACAAAGCCTATATGTAAGGAAGTAAGGCCCACCCCCAAACAACAACTCCCTCATTTTCTGAAAAACAAAACAAAACCCTGACGTTGTTCTTGGTATTTCACACATTAAGCATAAACATACACATTAACCATAGGCGTTTCTCACACTAACCATCTCATCCATGAACTAATTTAGAATGACTTTCTCTTTCTCTTAGGATGACTATTGTATCTTTCCCAGAAGTGCTTAAATCATTCTATGATGAGGTGCATGGACAGATGAGAAATAGGAAGTTGCTTAAATGTAGGAAATAACCCAGACTAAGATGGAGGCAGGTAGGATAATGAAAATAAAAGTAGTGGGATAATATTTCTTCAAATGAGATAACATTTGTAAAATGTTAACACAGTGCCTGGCACATAGGAAGTGTTTAATAAATGCTCGTTTCTTTCCCTTTCCCTCCTTCAATTAAAACAGGTGGTTTAATTGAAACAGAAAACTTGTAGTTGTGTAGGTGAGGTTGGTGATGAGAACTAAAAGAAAAAAAAAGGATGTTTGGTGGTTTAGAGATTTCAAAGTAAAGTAGTAGGAAAATGGGAAGATGGGGGGAGGAAAAGAGAGGAAAGGAGAGGAGAGGAGGAAGGGAGAGGAGAGAAGAGATAGAGACAAAGAGAGGAGACCAAAGAACTAAAATGGAGAGAGAGAAAGGAAAAAGAAAAGAAGATCAAAGATGGAGCAAAGATTGCAGTTCAGGGATAGAGTAAGTGTCTGCATTAAAAAGATGGGCTTTCACTACTATGGGAAGCTTGAGCTTAGTAAAAGTGCTTTGCAATTTTCCATAAGCAATCCAGGTTGCTCTCCTGTTTTTCAACTCTGAGTTCAGCTCATTGTTCATATGTCTGTCTCAGATATATAACTTGCTGGACAAACTCTTTAAGGGATCCATTTAGATACAAGTTGAAATCCTGGTAACACATACTCTTTGTCCATGTGGTTTATCTTTTGTGGATGGATGAATAGGTCAAAATCTTTTAAGTGATGATAGATGTCTTCCAGAAGGCTCTGCCACGTCTTGTAGCCTGATGCAATCGACATCATGTCATCCTCAAATAAAGCTTCTGGAAGAATCTAGAAGAAGGTATTCATAGGGAATACTTCCTTAACTTGGACTCTATGAAGGATACCTTTCTATCATGGTGGCAAATATATTTGGAGCGCACATACCTCCCTATTTTAACCCTCACTTGATGTTTATTATTAGAGATTCATTGAACAGTATTATTACGCTATTATATCTTCTGAGGAATCTTGAATAAATACTATATATGGATGAGAGACATCTTGTTGTAAAAAAGCCTATAAAATGGCATTTTACTTTATCAAACTAAATGCTGTTTTTTTCATAATCAACAAACAATGAGCACAATGAGATCTTATATTCTCTAGGTCTTCCCATCAATTGAAAGAATGTCAATATATGGTCCATTGCTGAATATTGGTTTTGAAAATCTGTTTGTTCCTTACTAATATCCTCAATTCATGTAAAGATGACCTCGTAAAACACTTTTTATGATAGGAGAGTAGGCATATAAGTAGACAGTTGTTAATGTTTCCTCAATAACTTTTTTTGGGGGGATCAATATTGTCTAAGATTTTTCCACCTCTTGGTATCATCCTCAAAATGTTATTTATTCTCTCTTTCTCTCTTCATACATATAAACACATACATGAATACATACATACACACATATCTATCCATGGTATATTTTCTGACTACACTGCAACTTTCTTCGATGCATTAATTCAAATGAATTCAACAAACATTTTATTAAGCACCTATTATACAACAGACTGGATATACAAAGGATGTATAAAGCCAAAATCAAAAAAATCCTGACCACTAATAATATTAAATTATATCCTATTGAGATAGACTTCCAAATGTTCAAATGTATAGTCCAATAGACCCAAAGCAACCCTTTGGATGGAGTGATTGAGGCCAAGGCACTTCTCAGCCTATGCCATTGCCATGTTAGTTGAAATAAAAGAAGTGAACATGAACTTTCTTAGAGTAAGGAAGCAGAAACAAGATTGTGGGATGGAGTACTGGCAGTACCTACACCCAGTGTTAGAAGAAAAAACCACTAAATCAGCAAAGGTACAATCAAGCAATATGATGAACTGAAAATCCTTGTTGAAGATATCTTTGAGGGATTGCATTGCTATACCCTGGACAACAGCTGTCTTAGGAAGGTTAAGTAATATCAATGGTGCCATAATCAGGATAAAGGAAAGAGGGAAAGAAACAAGGATAGGAAAAAAGAAAGAGATATGACAACTAGAATATGAGAAAGAGAAGAGAAATGTTATTGGAGAGAAAATACAAGGATGAGTTATATATGGTACATATGGTCTTTTCTGTCCCCAATGTGAAAAAGTGATAACAAGTAACTAATCTTGGTAGAGTCTGATCTTGGAATCAAGAAGAATTGATTTCAAGTGCTGTCTCCATTGTAGACTGACTCTGTGGCCCCTAGGCCAGTCATGTAAGACTACAAGTTGCTGAACAGTTGTCAATATGCTTTGGTAAAGGAAATTTTCCCATGAGCACTTCGCTAACCAATAAAATCACATGTTTGTATAAAACAAGCAAACAAAACAAACAAACCAATAACCAATCTTCACTTTTGTTATTATAACCTTCATGGCTTGCCATTCATTTCTATATGGTAAGCAATGAGATAAATAGGGCCACATACTGCTTCTTCTAATTCCTAATTTCATCATTTTCTCATTTGGATACCTTCTTGCATTTTGCTCAACTCTTCATTTTAACACGCAAATGGTTTTTCATAGAAAACCCTCAAAACCATTTCTCTCTTAATTTATAAGGAATAAGAATTATATAACATGAGAGTTTGACATCTGCTGTTGCTATTCCATGGAGGAAAAAAATTTAAACCTATTTCTGAGAGCATCTGAAGTCTATTTTCCATTCCTCAATAAGCTAAAGCCATGGATGATGTTAGAGTTCAGAAATAGCCAAGGACCCACAGCAGAGCTGCCCAAGAGATTCCAAGATACTTCATTTACCTAGGAGTCATGAACCTAAACTCCAAACATAAGAGATGGTTATGAAGTCTAGCAAAGTTTAGATTCTATTGCAGAGACCCATAGGAGGCTAAGAATCTGGAATCATTAAGGAATTTCCTTTTTAGACAACTTAGTTGGAGATGGAGGGGAAAAGTTTGGCAGAGGAAGATGAAAATTATTTTTTTCCACCTCTCTTTGCTGTATGTCAAGGGGAAGAATGAACTAAATATTTGGCAGAATTCTTAGTTTTGATCCAAATATAATCACTTTAAAGTGCTTTAACTCAAGGAAAAATTTTTTAATGCATTGTGGAAGTTTTATTAGGGAATGCATACAACAGAGTTGCTACCCTTCAGTAGCTTTCATTCTAGAAAGCAATATATACATATATACACATATATATGATTGTATGTATGTATGTATGTATGTATGTATATCCTTTTAATTTAGGCATTTTATTGTATATTCAGAAACTTTTATTATACCCAAATACAGTAAATACCTTCCTCTTGTTCTCAGATTTTTTTCTGTCTCCACAGAAATATACTTCAATGTTTTGATGGATTTAGGATACTATCTATGTTGACATACCCTCCAACCATGTAAATCCCAACCTATCTCTGCCCTCCCATCCTATGACAGTTTTGTCCATTCTTCTCATGAATGCTCTACAGGGTAACCTCTGAACAAGTTGAGAGCCTTTTTCTAGATCTCCTAATAATGCAAGATACCAATGGATTACAGATGGCTGTCTTGTAGTTATCTCTTGTTATCATTACAAGACTAGTCCAACTTATTTTTTTTTGTCATACATCTCTCTGATGATAGCCTTGATTTTTTTAAAAAAGGTTTTATTGATGCCTTTTATTTTTACATCTCATTTCTTGATTCTTCTCCTTTGCCATCTAAGAAGCAGGGAGGTGGGACAAGGGATAGAGCTCTGGACTTGGAGTCAAGAAGACATGAGTTCAAATCCTTCCTCGGGCATTTATGAACTAAGGCAAGTCATTTATCTCTCAGTCTCAGTTTCTTCATTTGTAAAATGGAGATAATAAGAGTGTTTGCTTAACAGGGTTGTTGTGAGCCTCGTATAAGTCAACTAGTGCTTATTAAATGCCTCCTGTGTGCCAGATACTCTACTAGGATAACATATGTATTTTGCAAGCCTAACAATGTTAAGTATTATTACTATTAACTGTCTGATTGGCATATACCTTATTTTATTCCTTTGGTCTCTCACTTCCCTAAGCTCACAGTATTATAGATTTTAATTTGGAATTTTAGAGTTAATCTAATCCAAGCCCTTCATTTTACAAGCCACGGAGAGGTATGATCCATTAGTCATTCTCTAGGACCAAGGCCACTCACTGTGACTAATTCTGTGTTGAGCATCCTTTAGTGCTGTTTTCATTTACACTATTGTAGTCATTGGGTATATTTTTCTCCTGATGCTGCTGACTTTGCCTTGCATCTGATAGCATCCTCTAATAGCTAGAATTTATAGAGTATTTTTAGGTTTTCAAACCACTTCACAATTTTCATGTCATTTTAACCCCGTAACAACTCTGGGAGGGACAGGTGCTATTATTATCCCCATTTTACAGATGAGGAAACTGAGGCAGACAAAGGTTAAGCAACCTGTCCATGGTCACACAGCTTAGAAGTATCTGAGACAGGATTTGAATTCAAGTCTTCCTGAGTCCGTTTGTCTAGGTCTAACTATCTTCTCTGCCACCTAGCTGCCCTATACTACTTCTCTTAGGCGATTATTCATAGTTAAGGCATTGCACCATTTTCATCCCTTTAATGAGTCCCTCCCTTGCCCTTTGAGCTGCTCTCAGAGACTGTGATATATTCCATGCCAATCACCAAAAGAAATTTATTGCTGCTTAACATTCAAATAGTTATTTAAGATAGAAGTGTGTGTGTGTGTGTGTGTGTGTGTGTGTGTGTGTGTTGAGAGGGGCATACATTCTCTACCTTCTTAAAACTCTTTCATTAAAACTCCTTTTTATAAGCCTTTTATGAAACACTGTTTATTAGAGTAGTTCTTTTACCCTAAGATTACACATTAAAAGTCAGTGAAAATTGTTTCTTCCTTGAATATCAAAGACAAAGATAACTGTTTAATCTTCTCAATTAAAAAAATATACAAATCTCCTAATTAAAGGCTTGATTTTCTATATTGTTCTTAATTGGCAGGGGACATGTTCTTGTCCTTGAGGAATCATCCAAGGTTTACTTTTGGTTTAAAGTTCTATAAACATCAACAGCAGCCAGGGGGTGCAGCTGGTTAATACACTAGCTTTTCACCTCCTGTACCTTAGATTTGGGCGTGGTTTAGATTATAAGTGAAACATGTTTAGAAATCTCATCCTAGGACTCCATAGAAACTCTACCTGCTGTTTCATCCTTCAACATGAATTGTATTCACTACATTATAATCTGTGCTTAAGCTATGAACATGGTAGAATTAATAAATTCCTGGGTCAGAAAAGTATTGGAGCTGAAATCTATCAATTTCTCCAAGGAACACTGTGTAGTAAAAATAGTACTGGCATCAGAAGACCTGGGTTTCAGGCTTGCATCTATTTACTAGTTGTGTTATCTTCAATTGGCTATCTAATCTCATCAAAGTTCAGTTTCCTCAAATGTGAAGTGATAATTATAGTACCTATATGACTTACCTTATCCAATAATCTTGCTGAGAATTTAACAAGATAATAGATGCTAAAAGACTTTGTAAACTGTAAAATGTGATGAAAAATTAATGCATGATTTTATTTTTAATTGGTAAAACATTGACCTCACTCCTCGATCAATGGAAAACACTCAAACCACATTTATAGCTGTTTCTGAGCCATCTCTTCACCATGCTGTCTCCATTCTGGCCATCATCTTCAGCTCCCTCCCAATGCAACCTTGAACTCTGACCCTGGGTCCCCAGCTCTGATAAGTAAGCTTTCATATTGTCCCCAGAACCAGGTCTTTATGTCATTTTTCCAGTGATCCTCTCCCTACCTCCACTGCTTCTTTATGTGTTCTTATGCCCCATTATAATGTGCATTCTTTTAGGGCAAATACTACCTTGCTTGCTTAGGTATCTTTAATGTTTGGCACATAGTAAGTACTTTAAAAATCCTCTATTATCTATCGATAAATTAATCAATCTATCTGTCTTCTCTCTCTCTATCTCTCTCTCTCTCCATCTCTTCATATCTATCTCGTCTATGATAGCAAATCATACACAGATGAAAAATTTTTGGTTGGTCTGATTTGGTCTGGTCTAAACATCAAGACTGATGACTTTATTTGGAATTATTAAAAGCAAACAAAATTATTGAAGTAACTAAAATGCATACATGCTTTCACCCAGGGATTCCATTGCTAAATCTGCACTTATCCCAAGGAGATCACTGCTAAAAAGAAAAGCTCCATACAGACCAAAATATTTATAGCAGCACTTTTTTTTGTGGTAGCAAAGAACTACAAACCACATCGATGCCCATCAATTGAGGAATGGTTAAACAAACTGTGGTGTGTGAACGTAATGGGATATTAATGTGCTATAAGAAATGACAAGCACAATGAATATAGAGATGTATGAACTTATGTGAACTAACTCGAAGTGAAGGAAGCAGAACCAACAAAGGAAAACAATGTATGCTGACAGCAACAACGTGAATGGAAGGAACGACAATTGAAATTGAATGCTGTGAAATGATAAGGAACATATATGGTTCTAAAGAGGAGATAGGAGAAAACACCCTGCCTTTGCTCCTTTGTAGAGGTCAGGGTCCATGGGTATTAAATATTGCATTTGATAAACATCAAATTTGGGGTTTTTCGGGTGTTGATCAGTTTTACTGAAATTTTTTCCCTCTTTCTTCCAGGTTTTCTTCGTGTGTGGGGTTGTTGTTGGTTTTTGTGTGTTTTTTTGTGTGTTGGTTTTGTCATAAGGGATGGCTCCCTATAAGGGAGACAGGGAAGGGAAACAGGAGAAAAGCTAGGTGATATAAAAACAAACAAATGAACCCCATTAAATCTGATGTTTCTGGCAAAGACTTTTTTGTTAATATATACAAATAAATATATGCAAACTATAAATAATGGGATTTTATGTTTAATAATATGGATTTTATGATGGCATAAGGAAATTGGAGAGATGTATGACAAGTAAATAGGCTGGTCATTTGACAATCAATCGATGGACACATATAAAGCAACTATTACATATCAGGAAATGTGCTAGGTGCTGGGATTGGTAAGGTAAAAGTTAACATTCAGAGTTTGCATTCTATACGGGGAGCTAATAGGTACCTACATAATTATAGATAAAATAGATACACAGTGATTAAGCAGGCTCTTGTAGCTAGGAGGGGAATACCAAGAAAAGCTCCATTTATAAAGTGCTGCTTAAGCTGTGTCTTGAAGGACATTAGGGATTCTAAGAGGTGAATATGAGTGCATTCCAGTCATGGTGGACATAAATGATGCAAAGGTGGAGAAATGGAAGATAAAGTCCCAGATATGAGAAGCAAAAGCAAGGGATGTGAGATGGGCAGTGGATGAGTTCCTCTGGCTCTCATAACTTGTAAAAAGACCTGGAGGGAGGTCTTCAGTGTGTCAGATAGATTCTCTGTGGAGTACCCATGCAATACCACGCTCCAGAATCCCAGAGGATGAGGCATGAATGGCTTGCAGTTGGTGCAGAGGGAGGGAGAGTATATATAAATAAAAGCACAGCTTCTTTGAAGTATGGCTTCAAGTACCATCATTTGAAAAGATAATTTGGTTTGTGAATTTGAATGTTTGCTTCTGCTGATAATCACTAAATTTAGAATAACTTTTAAAAAAATTAAAGTTAATTATTTCTTCTGAAAGTCATTTGAGCCTGGCATAGTGCCTTAAGAAATGTATGTTGAATGGAATGGAATTGAGTGATTCTGCTTTGTAGACGAGCTACAGTCTTTTCATTGAGGCTTTTCTTTCTTGTACTGAGCATTGGGATCATAGGTTGAGTAAATAAATTCAAACAAACAAGGGATTCTAAAAGGTGGAGGTGAGGATGGAATACATGCCAGGTGGTGGGGAAGGAGGGAGGAGAACAATCAGTGCTGTAGTAATCAGTGAGCAAACGAAGACAACTTTAAATGCGATGATCCTAATGCTTTGTACTGGAGTGATGCTCTGCAATCTTCAGCAACTACTTTTGCCTACCTCTTAGATTTTTAATGGAAGCCTCTTTCATAAGGGTTATGCTATTTAAAGTCAAGCCATTTCAGACTCTCTAGATCCCTGGCTAAGTGGGCTTTCTGTACTATTGAGTTGTTGACCACCTTTCCCAGATTTCCTCTCTCTACTCACTATCACCAGAAGATGTTGTGGGCTTTCCTCAGCATGGGGTACTTGGAGCTTCCTTGTCATATGCTAACAGGGAGGGAGGACACTAATAGTGGGAGAAATGTATAGGAAACCTTTGATTCCTATAATTCTTATTGTTTTGTAACCCACCTGAGGGTAACAATGTAGGAACTGGTGCCACATGCATGTTGTGGTTGTTCAGTGATGTCCAATTCTTTGTGACCCTTTACCACAATATTGTCCATGTGGTTTTCTTGGCAAAGATACTGGAAAGGTTGGCCATTTCTCTCTCCAGTGAATTAAAGCAAGGTTAAGTGATTTGCCCAGGGTCACATAGCTAGTAAGTATCTGAGGTTGTATTTGAACTCAAGTCTTCCTGACTCCAGGCCCGATACTCTTATCCATTGAGTCACCTACCTGCCTCCAAGGCAAACAGAGGTTAAGTGATTTGCCTAGGTCACACAGGTGGTAAGAGTGTGAGGCCAGGTGACTCCAGGCCTAGCATTCTATCTACTGAGCCATCTAGCTGCTCTACTGCACACACACACACACACACACACACACACACACACACACACACACACACGCTTCCATCCAGGGTGGAGGGAGAGAGAAGAAAAGAAATCCATAATGTCCATTTTCTTGTATCTATTGCTTGAACTCAGCAAGATGGCTACCAGGAAGTAAAGGACAAGATACAGGAGAAGCCAATTTTATAAGCATTTATTAGGCCCCTATTATGTGCTAGGCACTGCTTTAGGCACCACTGTCAAAAATGAATAAGGCACAATCTTTTGTGAAGAGCTTCCAATTTGATAGAATAGATTGTATCTGTGTGAGTCTATGCTAAGTACTAAAGAAGATATATAGGCAAAGTGTTATGAAAACAAAGATGAAGGAAATGTCACTTCTGGTTGAGGTGAGGTTAGGAGGGATCTGTCATGAAAGGCAAAGTAGAGGATGTGTCATTTAAAATGGACTTTGAAAGATGGATAGGATTTCAATTAGAAGAGCCTGGGGTAGGCATTTCAGACAAAGCAAAGGAATGATGGTAAGGAAACAGATTCCTTTAACAATAGCAAATAATCCATTTTGAAAGAAGGTTAGAACACATGAGGAGTAGCAATCCCTGATGAGGCTGGAAAGGTAGGTGGGGATCTACATTGTAGATGGCCTTGAATTGTAGGGTAAAGAGTCTGATTTATCTTTTGTAGGTAATGTGCAAAATCTGAAAGTTTCTGAAGGGGGCAAGACCATAAATGATCTTTAGAAGATTATAACAAAGCTGTGGGCAGAAGACATTAAAACAGGGAAAGATTGGAAAGAGGGAGATTAATCAATTAATCAATCAATCAACAAGCACCTATTAGGCACCAGCTCCATGTAGAAAGTTGTGCTGGTGTTGGGAATACAAAGACAAAAAAGATAACAGTCTGCCTTCAAGGAATTTACATTCTATTGGGGTAGATAAGACGAACACAAGTATATACAGAATAAAATTCAAATAAATAGGAGGAAGCAAGAAATTCTAAGGGTTAAAAGTGAGGAAGGAATGAATTACAGGCATTGGGGAAGGCTAATTCAAAGGTACAGAGATGGGAAATGGTGTATGTAAGGAACGATGAGAAAGACAGTTTGGCTAGATGGAAGAGTTGGGGAAGGGGAATAATGGAGGAGTATGCCAAAAGAGAAGTAAAATATTTTAGAGTATAAGAGATGATATTCTTGGACTGAACGTACTTTTTACAACCTGAAAGCACTGTAAAACTCTGTAGGGGTGGGGAGTGGGAGCTGGGCAAGAAGGTGGTGTCAAACAACCTCCATTTAATTTGACCAAAATTCTTGCCCTATAGTATTTCCCATACTTCAAGGATCCACAGTTTTCTTAGGATGGGTACTCTCTCAGTCCAAACAAATCTTAACTCCTCTGTGCCCAAGAAGATAGCTTTACTGAAATACAATGGGCAACATTTTTTTAAAAAAAATGAAATCTTCATTTGACGGCCAATCTTTTGATCATCAGCCCTTTCAAACTTTGCTCATCTGTCCTCAAATGACAGAAATTCAATCTGTCACTAGGCCCATGCTCAAAGCTCGTCCAGCTTAATGGGACTTGCCAGAACTTGTATTTACTGGCATCACTAGTGGGAATCTAGGGTCATCTTCCACATCATGACATTCTAGGCAGAGGAAACTGTGTAACCAAATGCCAGCCCCCTATTTCAGCAGAATCAAGAGCCATAATCAACTGAAAATCATGCAAGTATGGCTTCTGTTAGAATCAATTAGAATTTGGCCACTGCTACCTTACACGGAACCCAAGGATTCACCAGCATTTAAATGGCACTAGAACTCAAAAGCCATTTTAGACCTCCATTTTAGACTGCTTTGGCAAGAATGGGGTTGTGAAATGTACTCACATTCTTAAATGGCAGAGTAAAAGAGGTGACTAGAATAAGGAAAAATATTATTAAAGACCTGGGATTAGCATTTTAAAATTTGCATGAACCTGTAAAAATTAAGCAGGTATATGCTTCCAGTCTTAGCTTCCATTTTTTTTAATAGAATCATTTCCCCCATGCATTAGCACATTAAAAGAACAAAAACAGAGCCTCAAAGGTTATCTCGTTAATCTCCAGGTTTGAGTGTGAACTAGTAAATGAGGGAATTGGATTAGATGATCACTATAATCCCTTTTGGGGTGGCTAGGTGGCTCAGTGGATAGAATGCTAGACCTGGGATCAGAAAGACTCCTCTTCCTACGTTCAGATCTGGCCTCAGACACTTACTAGCTATGTGATCTTAGGCAAGTAAGCCACTTAACCTTGTTTGCCTCAGTTTCTTCATCTGCAAAACAAGCTGGAGAAGAAAATGACAAACCACATTATCTTTGCCAAGAAAACTCCAAATGGGGTCATTTGAAGTTTTCAAATGAAGAGCTGGACACAACTGAAAAATGACTAAACAACAACAACAACAAAAGTAATTCTTCCTACTTCTAATATTCTATGGCTATAAGAATCTATCTGATATAATAATAGCTAGATCACTTTAAGTTTTACAAGCACTTTATATATTATTATCTCACTTGATCCCCAAAACAACCTTGGCAAGATAGATGCTGTTATTATCCCCATTTTACAGGTGAGCAAACTAAGGCTAAGAGAGAAGTTAAAGTGACTTGTTCCAGAGTCCCCCAGCTAATGGATATCTGAGGCAGGATTTGAATTCAGCTCTTCCTAACCTCAAGTCCTGCACTGAGATTCCTAACTGCTAACTTTGAATAGCATTTACCTCACAGGATTATTGTGAGGATCAGATAAGATAATGAAATAACACTTGCAAAGTACTTTGCAAGCCTTAGAAGCATTATAGAGATGCTATTATTGCTGTTGGTGGTGTGTGTATATATGTACATATCAACTAAATAATAATTCACATTCATTTTATGATAGTTTTTCCATGGTGGCCAATGGTTTAATACTGTTGAAAACAAATCATAACAAAATCCCACCAAACTATTTTTTTTTTTTATATTTCCCCCATAAAGTAGAAAGGTGGCTAGGTGGTACAGTGGATAGTGTGCTCGGATTGAAGTCAGGAAGACTCATCTTCCTGAGTTCAAACCTGGCCTCTGACACTTCCCAGCTGTGTGATCCTGGGCAAGTCACTTAACCCTGTTTGCCTCAGTTTCCTCATCTGTAAAATGAGCTAGAGAAGGAAATGGCAAACCACTCCAGTATCTTTGCCAAGAAAACCCCAAATGGGTTCACGAAGAGTTAGAGACAACTGAAACACAGCTCAACAACAGCAACAACAAGCTTTCTTATAACAGTTTTTCCATGGTGATCAATGGCTCAGCACTGTTGAAAACAATTCAAAACAAAACTGCACCAAACCACTTTTTTTTTTACATTCTCCTCATAAATTAAACAACCTACTCCAGGAACCAGTTCCACAAAGCATCCTAACTTTCCTTTGCAAAGACAATAATAGCTACAACTAACAGTACTGGCTTGAAAGGTGACTAATAAGCACGGCTTGTGTGACCTTCTGCATCTCTGTCGCTCCAGAACTCAGGGTTACTTGATTCTCTGGGTTTCTAGCTCCCTAGTTGGAGAAGATAAGTCCCTGCCTCCAGTCCAGCTTTTTACCCTTTACTCCAAGGGGAGCTCTTCGGGTCTAAATAAGTTGCCTGAGTGGTTTCAAGGTCAAAAATGAATGTGAAAGGCTGGCCTGCCAGTCTTTCAGCATTCTGAACTGCAGGTCTAAAAAGATTACTTTCATTATTTGCTTTGTTTGATGATTGACTGCAAGTCCTATTTCCTAGGAACCTTATTACTTTAGAGGTTCGTTTGATTTGCTGTTGTTGTTGTTTTTCCTTCCGGGGGAGGGCGTTATTTTGAAGTGCTTCGGTCCTTGGATGTTGAACTCTATTCTGGCTGTCTACTCACCCCTAGCTTTGTGTCAATGAGCTGCATTTCAGGATCTGTGCAGGAGGAACATCGCACTGACTGACACAACATAATTTGGAGCCATTACAATGTATTGTGTGTAGGACACTACTGTGGGGCTGTTAATATGCAGAATTTTGCATAGTATGAATGCTAATCACTTTGACGACGATGCTATTCATATAATATGTAATACTTGCTAAACAAAATTATGAAACATAATTACTGCTCAGGCACAGTTGCTGCTTTCAGTCCTCAAAAACCCAGTCATTTAAAATTGTGTTTTCTTTAAATAAATGGCAACAATCCCCACTAAAGACTATGGGCCTAGATAATTTCCTTTTCGAAAAAAGGAGCCTTTTTATCTTTAGTGAGTGACAAAAACATCCCTTTATGAAAGGTTTATAACTCAACCATTCAAATGTGCTTCAGGCTGGAATTTGGCATACAACTTCTCATCCTGGGAGCACAGATTTTATTTTTCAAAATTTTAGGGGAAATTGGTTTGGCTGGTTTTTAGTCCCAGGAATCAGAGGGAGGGAGCCCTTCCCCCTGTTTTCAGATAGAATAATGACAGACCCTTAATTATAGGGTATCATTGCCTGACTTCCATATAATATAGAAAATAGCATATACATACATATGTCTACGTGTGTGCAGCATATGGGTTTATAAACATACACATACACACACAGAGTCGGTAAAGAGAAAAGCAAAGATTCCCTTTCATTGTGCCTTCTGGTTGAACTAAAGAGCAAATCAACAGTTTCTAAGTCACAAAGTGATGCCCTTGTACTGTTCCCCAAGGAACGGCTCCTGATCAAGACAATTTCTTCCCTCTGGCAAGAGTATAAATTAAGAGGAACCAGGGTGGCAGTGTAACCCTGCAAACAGCCTTTCACCATCATGACTCCCCCTGATCTCTTCGAGGTATTTAAACAGACTTTGTCAGGTTCATCAATTTCAGAAAGGCCAAAAACAAAGCAAAGTGAGGAAATTCCCCCCTCCCCCACCAGAACAAAGCTCGGGATTTCAGTTTGCCACCAAAAGTGACTCTGGGGGAGAAGTTTCAGGGAAGTGTGATCAGATTCATCAAAGAAAAGAAAGGACAGATAAGACGGAGCCTGCAAAATGAAAGGGTCCTTGTGAAAAGTCCAGTCTTTAATTGTGGACATGTTTCTCCCTAGATGCCAGGTACCTCATTAGGACATTTTAAAATAAACAAAATGTGGATCTTGAACGCTGAACTACAATAAATCAAGGTTAAGGGACATCGTCATTCTAACAAATATAGTGACAGGCTAAGATCAAGGGATGCCTTGACATTCTCCTCAGAAAGGTCAATCTAGCTGGTCTGCAATGTAAAAATGAAGACTCTGGCATCATTGCCATGGCAAAAGGTCAGACACAAGCTGATTGGTGATAGAATTATCAAATTAACCAATCGATGTGTGTGAGTAATAGATGTAAGCAATCCTCTGGGACAGCCACAGGGCAAATGCCAACTCATCAATAACACATCGCCTAGAAAAAGAAGATCTCTTCAATCCATGTCCTTTACCTTACCAGCGTTGGCCAGACCATCTTTAAGTATAGATAATGTATCCACATTATACATTAGAAATATAAGCAAGGTAAGGAACTTTTTTGGTACGCTATTAGTCTGTAAATAGTTTCTGCAAATCTATGCAGAATAACAACCATCCTGGATTTTATTTTATTTTATTTTATTTTTTTACAAAAAAGGACTGCAAAGCTATCCACTGTGGATGAGCATGCATGTAACACATCCTCCCACTTTCAAGTGAATTTTAAAAAGAGACTGTTCCTTTGCTTGCTCCAATCTGGCACAAGCATAGGCTACATTAACAACAACCCAAAAATCATTTCGCCTGTGACAGGTACAGGTCCCTAAATCCTATGCTTCATTGTATGCCGAACCCCTGCTTTCAAAATAAATAAATAAATAAAGATGCACCTATTATCACAGCCACATGAAAATATCTTTCAGAGGTATTATCACAGTGGGGGTGATAACAGTTCTTGCTACTAATTAAGGATTTACTCTGCCATTGATATGTGAGCGTAAAGTCCTATTAATGTTAATGGGGTTACATGCCTCTATCGAAGGAGGCATAGATCCCTAAGTGAGTGCGATTATCACCCTGCCTGTGAAAATCCCTGAGTGCTGTTTACCTAGGACTTTGATTATTAGATGCTTCTCTGAATAATCCCAAGACAAAACTCTAACTTCGGCTGGAGTAGATGCTGTGTTCAATTTGTAGGGGCTCCAGAGAAAGGGGATGGATTTGTCTTCATTTTCCTCCTCACACTATCTGGGTGGGACAAAGAGTCAATAATCTAGATCAGGGGCAGGGAACCTATGCCACACCTTTGGATACTTGGAAACTTCCAGGAAGTAATGTGACTTTTTTTTTTAAACTTTTCAAGTTCTTTGGAGTTTTGTAGACACAGTGGGTGCTTTTTTTTTTTTTTTTTTTTCCTTTTTAAGAGTTCTCCTTTGGTACTACTTACAAATTAACATGCTTAATAGCCTCATTCTGCAAACAGTGCTTAAGGGCTTGGTGGGATCAAAATATTATTACTATTTCTATTAATAATATTGTCACAAAATTTCATCACACCTTTTCTCTGAAGGTGAAACAGAGTTCCTGATGGCCTTTATTAAAAATGATTTCAAGTGTTATGATTATGGTGATAAATTTCTCATCCACTTTTTTCTCTCAAAGAAGCTGCATGGTAGAGCTTCTGATGAGGAAGTGAAGAGTGTGAATTCTCTTCTAGCTTTAATCCTCAACTGACTGTACATTTTGGGCAAATTATTTTTCCTTCCTATATACATGTTTCTTCATAGGGATCAGGGATCAGATAAACATGAATTATGGGATACTGTCAAAAGAATCAAACCACTCTGTATTTTCATCTGGAACAATGAATTTAAAAAATTGAGTAAAAAATACTAATGAAATTGCTTTCCTATTCTCAGCAGATTTGTTTAGGACATGGTATGTATTTGCCAACTCTTGGCACCAGGTACCAAAATACTCTACTCCTACAATTCATTTCTTGCAAATAGATCCTACAATAGAGACAAGGTAAAAATAAAGGAATGATAAATTTAACAACTAGATAGAAACAGTTGCTGCTGCAATAAAGACCTTTATGTGAGATGTATCTGCATAGTGTTCAGAACTTGGATTTCTATTGACTTTTTCAACTAGCCCTAATTACTGATCTTAAAGAAAGAAAATGTTCAAAGGTTGTTGGGTCCAGCAGCTCCTTACACAATATGACCCCAGGATCTTCAAAGGAGGGGCCTGCTCCTCAGAACTCTGAATTAATGTAATTTTTTCCTGTTGAAAAACATGCAGAAAGCAAATGAGCAAGAAAATGAACACATTTAGGGATTTGATTCTTTGCACCCAGTTCAGGCCAATTGAATGACTGCATATAGACTGTATTATGTGTTCCTGGGCTACTCTTTCTGCCTTCAGAGGTTCTGAGTTCATGTGAATGCCCTTCCATTTTATCTGGATTAAAAATGACATGACAACCAATGAGGTCTGGTTTCGGAGGCTGTAAGTAAGCTGTCACCCTTCCCCAAAACTCCATGGAAATATGGAATCTCTAACCAGCTCTGAAAAAGCTCATGGCTCTGGATTAATGAACAGCATTAACAAAGCAGTGAGGTGAGGAAGGGCGGCCCCCTTACAATGTTGGTATATATTGCTCAACAGATCCACAAGAAAAATGAACACAGGGAACTGTTAAGGATAGGAGGAAGGGGTGGGAGGCAAACTGGCTCTTGGAGGATGATTTCCAATGGCATGAAAATATTTAGCAATTTTCTTTCAACGCTCTACTTGGTAATTATTTAGTAATATAAAATTGAAAGGCTGTGAAAAATTGATCAGACAAATAATAGGTTCAAAATTTATAGGTAAAATGTCTCTATGTTTAATATGAGATTGTTTACCTGTCTACGAAACAAATGTATACAGGGAAAGTCACTGTCTTCAGTGATGTTCAGACACAAAATCTATAACACCTTATTACTCTGACTTTGCCTTGTACAAAGATAACTTTTTTCCCTTGATGAAAAAGACCTTATTTCATGAATGTGGCAAAGCAACTCTCACTCCCCCCTATCTTGAAAAAAAAGAAAGAGCTAACAGTTTTGCTGAACCCCATGGGTTTCTAATTAAAACTTCCCTACCACAACCTTTGGCTACAATGTTCCTGAAATCTACTGAGAGCTCTAGATTTGAGCAGATGAAAAATCAATAAAAAGCAGATCAACAATGCTGAGGTATTGGATTGGACCTCGACGTTCTGTTTGAGTCTCTGACTCATAACACAATATTACCAAACAGGCATGTACCACTCAGCAGGGAAACTCTAAAAATCTAATCATCTCCCTCTATTCTGAAGCAAGTCAATTTATAACATGTCGTGTGGAGGTTACTTTGGTGCACTAGAAATGGCCACAGTCGCATGAATCTGACTAGAGAACAAAATCATGGTTTTCTGATGGAAGCAGAAATTAGTAGGGTGGCACATAACAATTAGGACAATGTTTTAAGTAGGGACAAACCACAGGAGTTCTAAGGTTGGAATATCTTTTTTTTTTTGGTCTTTATTGAGGTGGAGAGAGCTCAATGCTGAATTCTACCATTGTGGCTTTTGATGAAATATTTCCGTTCACTATTATTGGGATGCTGGCTTTATCTTGGATATCTTTTTTTCCTGTTTATTTATACAACAGACAGCATTTTCTGTGCAGGCATAACCATCTGTTTTCAACTGGCACATACTCATCCTGTGCATTCAATCTGCAACTCTTCTGATGAAGGTATCTCTCCTCAGTCTACTTAGTAGTTGTGCGTTGATATATGTCAGTATGCAGCTTGATGTCATGGAAACAAAAGCATTGTAAAATTAATCAACCAAAAAGTGTGGAAACTGCAAGTAGATTATTTGTGTTTGGTCTATCAGTGTTTTTTTGGGGGGCATCCATTACTAGCCAAAAAAAAATTAGTTCCAGTCCAGTTCCTTGATGCACATCAGATGTCCATGAAAGAAAAAGAAAGAGAAAAAAAGAAAAAAGCCTCTTTGACACTCAAGATCATGGGGAATTCAAAGTTAAATTTAGCAGAGATATTGTACTGTCACTGCCAAAGGAAACGACGGACAGGCTGCTCCAGCAATCAGGCAGAAAGCAAGCCTATCTTCACTTTTAGCATGCCTGGTTTTAAATTTGAGCATCTTTTAAAAAGAACAGCTCAGTTCCCTCTCCCTAGTCACACATCTTATACCCGCTGGTGGTTTACACATTCCAACAGTGCCTCGATATGTAAAGCACCCTTTCAACATACATAGCACCAAAGGAATGAGAATATAAACTCAAGCAAAATCACATCTCGACAATGACGCCAGCCACACAAGAGTCCTACTGTTAACCAAGCCAGAGCTTCTCAGGCTTAGTGTACAGTCAGTGACACTCCACTCCCACTGCCTGGTAGCTAGGGACTCTGAGATCCCCAATCTAAAATGATTTTAAGCTCAAAAGGCATAAAGGAGACCTGTCTTTATCTTAAGTCAAAGTTCCCTATTAAAACCATAAGCTCTCACCTCATCCCCATTCTTGAGGGCTGATCCTGTGGGTACAATGATCCCAGGGAAGGAAACTTTTTATTTTTATCTTTTTTACTTTTTTAGCATCTAGGACCTAGATTCTAGGTGATGCAGTGGATAGAGACAGACCTGATCCTGGAGTTAGGACAGATCTGAGTTCAAATTCTACTTCAGACACTTCAGGACCCTTTTCAAATTCAGTTTTCTTATCTGTAAAATGGGGTAACAATAGAATGTACTTTACAAGGTTGTAAGGATCAAATGAGATAATACAGGATGTCTCAAAAGTCTTAGTTTGACTGCATAAAGATTTTTTGGGCTGCTCAGTCAATGTAAAATACTTGGCAAATCTCAAAGCACTATATAAATTAATAGCTATTATTGTTGTTACATTTTCACTAGTTATAATTGATGAAAGAGTCTTTTTAAAGTGATTATTCGTACCATTGGCAAAGAGCCGCATATTTACAAAAATGCTTGTTGGAATATCTTTTTTTTTTTTGTCTTTATCAAAATGGAAAGAGCTCAATGCTGTATTCTACCATTGTGGCTTTTGATGGAATATTTCCATTCACTATTATTGGGATGCTGGCTTTATTTTGGGTATCTTTTTCTCCTGTTTATTTGTATAACAGACAATATTTTCTGTGCAGGGATCCCTGGATTCCCTTCTGAATTTAGCTCAATTTAGCTCAAAAATAGCTCATCAATTCAGCATTGGAAGGGACCTTAGAGATCATTTCATTCAACATCTTCATTTTATAATTGAGAAATTGAGAACAAAATATGTAAAATCACTTGTCTAAAGTTAGAGAGCTAGGAAGGGGCCAAGCCAGCACCTGAACCTAGATCCTCTATTACCAACTCCAGAACTCTTGGGCTATCCTGCCTCCTCAAAGAGGCAGCCTGCATCTTCTGCCTGAAATATTAGGAAAGGGTTGCTTGAAATTGGAGATAGACAATGGAAGACCATTTAGAATTTTAGGATGTTGTCTTTGTGTGCATGATGTGAACTGTGGTGGAGTGGAAAGAACACCAGACTTCCACAACAAACATTTACTGAGCACCAATTATGTTCCACACACTGTGGTAGGCACTGGGGATACAGTCCCTACCCTCGAGGGGCTTACATTTTATTGGGAGTATACCAAATCACACAAATGATTTCCTATAAGGTATATACAAAATAATACAAAGTCATTAAAATAGTCTGAGAGTACAAACAAATGAAGGCATCAAGAAAGGTTTATAAGGTAAGGAAAAAATACATTTCAGACATGAGACAGATCCACTTGGGCAAAGACCCCAAGGTGGGAAATGGAATATTCTAAATACTACTCTAATTATATAAGCCAATTTAACTAGAATAGTGACTTGAGTAATATATAAGACTGGAAAGGTAGGTGGAAGCCATATTTTGAAAGGATTTTAGTGCTAGACTGAAGATTTTGTCATTTATAACAGAGGCAATAGGAAGTCATTGGAGATTTTTAAGTAGTGGGGTGGGACGGTCAGATCTGTGTTTTAAAAATATCAATTTGGAAATTGTGTGGTGATTGAGATTGGTGATGAGAGAGATCAGAAAAAGGGAGATCAATTGGGAGACTATTGCAATAGTCCAGGCGAGAGGTAATGAGGCCTGATTCAGGGAAGAGACTTTGTAAATAGAGAGAAGAGTATGGCTACCGATTGGATATGTGGCATGAGGGTGAACGAAGAGTCAGGGATAATTCCAAGTTTGAAAACCTGTAACTAAAAAGGTGATGTTGTCCTTAAGAGAAACAGATGAATTCGGAAGAGGGATGGTTTTAAGAGGAAATATTTTAACTTCTGTTTTGAATAGCATGATACCCTTGACATGCCCACGAGAAATCTATATGGAGATGTCCATTAGGCAATTGACAATGTGGGACTGGAGTTCAGGAGTGGGATGGGCTTAGATATATAGACATGATCAATGAACCCATGAGAATTTATGAGATCACAGAGTGAAAGAATGAATGTAGGAAAAGAAGAGAAGACTTAGAATCATAATATCTGCATTCAAGTTTTGCCTTTTCCACTTAATAACTATATAATTTTGAGCAAATTATTCAACCAATCTGAGCCTCAGTTTACCCATCTATGAAATAGGGATCATAATACTTGTACTACCCATTTCTCAGGAGTCCACTCCTATGGTTCAATTGGAATAATATTAGATCATTGTATCTGGAGCTGAAGGGGAACAAATACACTTCTCTAATTTTATAGTTGAGGTGAAATGACCAATACAAAGTCACAACATCCCACACAATTAGGAATAAGCACAATTAGGATTTGAACCCCCAACTTCTGACTCCAGATCTAATATTCTTTTCACTCTACCAATCACTGACATTGGAAGCTACAAGGATCAAACTAAACCTTGGCATCACTAGGACAATTCTCTAGCTAATCAAGTTAATTGGTTGTCACTTTTGATTCCCACTGCATTCTGGGCCATCTCTAGTTGTCCTGATCCATATCTTGCCACTGGACCCCGATGGCTCCAGAGGAGAAAGTGAGGCTGGTGACTTTGCACAGCCTTCCTTACTTAAATCCAATTCACTTGCATGTCATGGCATCACCTCCCTGATGGCATGGTCCTCTTTGAGCAAAGGACAAACAGCAACAACAACCAGTTTTTGTTCAGTCATTTCAGTCATGTCTGACTATTGATGACCCCAATTGGGATTTCCTGGCAAAGATACTGGAGAGGTTTGCCATTTCCTTCTCCAGCTCATTTTACAATGAGGAAATTGAGGCAAAGAAGGTTAAGTGACTTGCCCAGGGTCACACACTAGTAAGTGTCTAAGGCTGGATTTGAACTCAGGAAGATGAGTCTGCCTGACTTCAGGCCTGAAACTCTATTCACTGTGCCATCTAGTTGCCTTTATTACTAGTTATGATAATAATTAAGATATATGTACATCTGTACTACTTAGAGTTTACTTTTCCTTGGAATTGAAATCAGTAGAACACCAGGCCATGTCAGTCAGCCAGTGAGTCCACAAGTATTTATTACCCACCTAACTGTGTATCAAGCACTGTGCTACCGAGGATAGAAAGAAAGGACAAAACATAGTTCATACCGTCAGGGAATTTAACATTCTAATGAGAAGATAACAAGTGTATCACTAGGTATAAGCAAGACATACACAGAGAGAGGGAAGGCAATAACAGTTCTGGGGATCTAGGAAAGGTCTCTTGCAGAAGATGGGATCTGAGATGAATCTTGAAGGAAGTTAGGGCAACAAAGAGGCAGAGATGAGGGGGCAGAGCATTGCAACCTCTGAAGGTCTGATAATGAATGCAAGGGAACTGAGACAGGAGACAGAGAGTTCTGCACAAGGAGCAGCAAGTGTGCTAGTATTACTAGAATGTGGAATATGTGTTGATGAGTACAGTGTAAGAAGATTGGAAGGGTAGGAAAAGGTCATGTTATAAAGAGCCTTAAGTGGCAAAGAGAGGAGCTTATATTTGATCCTGGAGGTAGTAATAGGGAGTTCCTGGAGCTCCTTGAATAGAACAAGGGTTGGGGGGAGACGGTTAGACCTAGGCTTAAGAAACCTTAAAATTTAAAGACATAAAGTGTCCTCATACCAATGGGCCATTATGAGCAATTAAGACCACATCAAGTGTTGATTAGAAATTTAAGCTTCAGTTCATGAAATTTGGTCTGTTGACAGAGGGGATTAATTACTTAACACAGATTAAGTAGGACAACTTGATTTAGTGAAGAAAATGATATGCTAGGAACCAGAAGATCTGAGTTGCCATCTGGGATCTGCTGCCAAGACGACAGAATCATAGAATGTCGTAGTGGGTGGAGGACCTTAGAGAAATCAAGCTTAGAAAAAAAGAAGTTCTTGCCTGAGATCTCGAAGAGAGCAAATGTTAGAGCCAGAATTTGAATCTAGGTCTTTTGATTCAAAGACCAATTTTAAGGTACTTCTTTGAAATAAGTCGTGGTCTCTTCTCCTTCCTCCCTTTCCCCACTCCTTCCCTGCCTAAATGTTTGGAAGCAGGTAGGTGATGCAGTAGACTGAGTCCTAGCCTTGGTGCCAGGAAGACCTAAGGTCAAATCGAGGCCTGCCTTGGGCACTTACTAGCATGGATTCTTTGGTCACGTCATTTTAACTTCCCAGCTTCTTCTCCTATAAATGATAATAATAGTGCGCCCCTCATAGGGTAATTGTGACGATCAAATGAAACACATGTAAAACACTGTGCAAGTCCTACAGTGCAAAAATAAATCATTGCTATTATTATTAATCTATCAAATATAACAACAATATTTGTCATAAGGTTGTGATGATAATTGAATTAGTCGAGACATATGAAAGCACTTTGCAAAGTATACAACAGTATCTAAATCGCTTGGTCTGTTAGGACATATGTGAGATTTACACAAAAGCTTTATTATAGGGACATAACTTCTAGAAACTCAAATAGACTTGGATCTTAGAGTAGTGGGGGAGTGAGCTTGGGTGGTTCAGTTTTACTTAAAATCAAGGGCTGCATTTTCAATCCTCATGTTTTCTTCTAAAGGCATAGTTAGCTACAAGATGGGCAATGGGGTCTTTTTTATAGTGAACAGGAGATGCTCAAACTGTTTCTCTAAACATTTGAAGAGGTGATTACCCTCAAAAATGTGCAATTCAATAATAGGCTATCATAGAGAAAATTCTCAGTTCAATCATATTTTACATCTTTTTAAAAACTATGGTAATTTGCTACAGCAAGGATATTTAAATGTTTCCCTCTAGCCACTTGTAAATCTCATTTCTAATCTTGCTGCTTCTGTAATCAAGTCCTTGCTATTTTAAATAAAGCTTCCATTTGGGATTAAACCGCTATTGATAAACACACTTATTTCTGATTTTATGTGATATATGGGTGAGGATGTGTGAAATGCTTATCAAATAATCATAATTAGAAAGTATCATCTCAGAAAGATGATCTGCTAATTCTAACTATTACACCCAAGACTCAGTTAAAGGAGCAAAGAAATATGAAACAAAATTTAAGTGGGCAATTAAATTGCAAAATAATATCTGCTGCATGTGTTAAGAAAATATCATTTTGAAAAATGTTCCATTAGATTCCTTTACAAATTAGTCTTCTAAAAACCAACACTCCATAATATATTAAGAAGTTGAGCTTTTCACCTGAAGGTATGAAAATCTGAAATATGAATGAAATACTTTCAGACTAATGTTAGTCAATATCAGAGGATCATGGATTTAGACCTTGAAAGCATCCCTGAGACATTCTTCTCTGATCCCTTAATTTTACAAATGAAAACTCCAAGGTCAATTGACTTGCCCAAGTAGGAAAGTGAGGATTTGAACCCAAATCATCTGATAAAAAATCCTGCGTTCATTCCACTTCAACATACTATCTTTTCATAATGACCCCTACTCTGATGCCCACTCTGATATGGTAAGAAACCTGTGGTTTTAAAAAGACAATACCAACAGAGGGTAAGCTCTGCCAGGACTTGCTTGCCAAACTAGGTATAGATTTATTCAGTGATAGACTTCTGTAGTCTGCTGACTTGAGACATCATTGGAGAGGGCTGGCCAAAAGGCACTTAAGTATTGTGGCCACAACAATTCATTAATATATTTTTCTAAGTGATAGAGAAGTATGCCCTACCCCTATAAAGGAAATACACTGTTTAAATCAAAGACCATTCAATGTCTGAAGAAGACGTAGCCCTTACAGGGAGGCTTTTTGTTTTCCACCCTCTTCTCAAAACTGATTGTTGAGGGACTGAAAAGCATTTCAAAAACTTTGAGGATCCAAGTGATAATATAACATCATGTATGAAGGCTTTTGATGTGAAGCAAAAGTAGTTTGAAATTGTTCAGTGTCGTCAGAGAGGTATTTTTCTGTTGTTTTTTATGTACCAGACTATAAGGTATCTAATGTGAAAAACAGATTAACATCATAAACATTTAAAATTTCTGGAAGTAAAGAAAAAATATGCTTTGAAAACTGGAGAAGTGATAAATCTACTCATGTCTTTCTAAAATCTATACCAACAACTAAGAATGACACCTATGGTCATTAGTATCAGAAAATCATAGATTTAGAACTGGGAAGAATCTCAAAGTTTAACTCTCTCATTTTATAAATGAGGAAACTGAGGACCAGAGAGGTTCAGTAATATACCTAAGGTCAAACAAGTACTAAGCTACCAAAGTGGGAGCTGAATTAATCTACTCTGGCATCCAGTACATTTCCAGTTATACCATATTGCTCATCTATGTACAGTATTGCAAGGTGAAAGATTTCAACTGATTTGGTAAGTCAACTCAATCAATTTCAGAAACAGAATCTTTTGTCTTAGAAATATCCTTAGAGTTTAGCTAGTCCATTTTACAGAGGAGAAAACTGAGTCTTCAAGTAGTGAAGTGATTTATTCAAGTTAACCAGTGACACAGTTGAAACTAGAAGCCACAGCTGGCTTTTATTGGAAGTTGGCCAACTCACAGATAATTTATGTGTAGATATCATTTTTGTTAAATCTTAACAATGGCTGAGAGAAGAAGGGAAAGGAAACGGGCAAGACACTGGTTTCAATAGAAGGACAAAAGGGGCAGCAAGGTGGCGCAGTTGATAGAGCACTGGCCCTGAAGTCAGGAGGACCTGAATTCAAATCCGGCCTCAGACCAAACACTTGACACTTACTAGCCGTGTGACCCTGGGCAAGTCACTTAACCCCAATTGCCTAAAAAAAAAAAAAATAGAAAGACAAGCAGGAAGAGCTTGAAGCTGGTAAAGAGAAAATTTATAGCAGAAAAGAGTAGGAGAACTTCATCTGTAGTGATCAAAATCTTAATTCTTGAATCTACATTCTGAAAAACAACATAAAGAGCTGAGGTGGAGGACAAATGTGTTCATTTATCATCTCTATGCAAACGATTCCCAGATCCAAATATTCAGGTACAGTCTCTCCCCTGAACTCTAGCCCTGAATCATCAATTAGTACTTTTTGGATATTTTGAATTGTATATCCTGAGGCATTTTAAGCTCAGCATTTCAAAAACAAAACTCATTATCTACAACCCCCTTCGAAACCCTCTTTTATTCTATACTTTTCTATTATTGATTGTCAAGGTTGCCACCATTTCCCCAGTCACGTAGATTCATAAATTTGGTGTCATTCGTAACTCTTACTCTACTGTATATCTACTCCATTGCCAAATACAACTTTTTTCCCCTATTTTCTTAATATTTCTCTCATACCTTTCCTTCTCTCCAATTATATAATCATGTCCCTTGTGCAGACCCTCATCACCCTTCACCTGAACTATTGCAAATAAGCCTTCTAAGCAGTCTCTATCTCAAGTCGTTTCATACTCCTCAGCTGCCAAGGGATTTTCCTGAAGGACGGGTCTGACAATGTCACCCACATTACTCAATAAGCTCTAATTGTTCTCTATTTCCTATAGGTCAAATGGCATTTAAAGTCCTTCATAACATTTTTTCTTCCTACCTTTCCCATCTCCCCACACTTTTCTCCATCTCTCAATGGTATATTTTCATTGGCTCTTCCTCATGCCTAGAATTTTCTCCCTCTCATTTTTGCCTTCTGCCTTCCCTGGTTTCCTTCAAGTCCCAGTTAAAATCTCACCTTCTACAAGAAGCCATTCCCGATCCCCCTTATGCTAGGGCCTTCCCTCTCTTGATTATCTCCAATTTATCCTTCACATATCTTCCCCGTATATAGCGGTTTGCTTGTTGTCTTCCCCATTAAATTATGAGTTCCATGAGAGTAAAGAATATCTTTTTACCTTTCTTTGCATCCATGTCACCTTAGCACAGAGCCTGGCATATAATAGGTGCTTAATAAATGCTTGCTGACTTGAATTGACTCCAGGCACTCTATGATCCAAACACACTGTACTATTTTCTATTCCTCATATTCCTCATTCACAGTACTCCATCTCTCAACTCTAGTTGGGCTGGTGAAAATGCCTTTTCAGTGGCTATCCCCTATTCCCAGAATTCTCTCTTTACTTTCAACTGTTAATTTCCTTGGCTTCCTCGAAGACACAGCTTAAATTCCACCTTTGGCAAGAGTTCATTCTCACCCTTCAAATTTCCACTGGGACCTTCCCTCTGAAATTACTTTCCACTTATGCTACATATGTCCTTTATGTATGTAGTTATTTGTATGTTGCCTTGACCATTAAAACATGAACCACTTGAAAGCAGGGCCTATGGTCTGGTATTTCTCTCTATCCCTAGTGATTGTACATAGCTGTAGGCACGCAATATGAAGAAAACCAAGATGTAAGAAAAAATTTCAATTAAAAAAGAATACTAGTTTACCTAGCATAAGTTAATTAGCTATAGGTACATTAGAATGTAAGTCAAGAGCTTAGTTCAAGTTCTCCCTCTGGCACATACTAGCTGAGGGATCACTGGCAAGTTGCTTAGCATCTAAGGGTCCCGGGTGGGTATTTAAGACTAAGTTACAGGTGGGGTTCTGTTCTTCATTGATGGGAGGAATTTGCAAGCTTGGAGTTTCCTACACTAATAAATCATGCCTGGATCTTCCCTGCTTCCCTTTGCACCCTGCTCTCCCTCCCCGGCCGAAAAAATTTTTAAGTATACTCTGAGCTGAACTTTCTGGGAGAATGAGCCTTTCAGTCATTAAAACTACCATTTCATTTGCTATATATGCTCTGGTTTACTTTTTCTCCTAGATCTTTAACATGATACTGAATTATTTTGTGATCTACCATAATTATTCGAAGAAACAATTTCCCCTAAATTTGTTTGAATTATTATCAACAAGTCTCACCCTCCCCTCCCTCCACATGCATGCACACACAGAGAAATTCTTAGAATGAATTAATTCATGTTTATAAATTTCTTTAAAGGTAAAAAAAAAGTGCTTTGCCAGGGCTGTTATTATTATTATTATAAGAATAACTGCCATCTATACTGTATGCTATAATCAGGTAGTCAATCATTTGGTCAGCCACATTTACAGCTGAAGCATTTGTTGGTCAAACACCTTAATAAGTACTGCGGGAAGGAAGGATAAAAATATGCGCCCTTCTTTAAGGATACTACAATTTAACGAAGGTGAAAGGACAGGCATGAATAAATTAACATTCACTGAACTATAAATGAAAATGTTTTAAAGTGTTTTATATGAAATGCAAAATACTGTGGGGAGTGTATGGTGACTATCTTTTGCCTCTTTTTGTAAACCCAGATAGGTGGTACAGTAGCAGCTAGGTGATGTTGTGGATAGAGCACTGAGTTTGGAATCAGGAAGACTCATCTTCCTGAGTCAAAATCCAGTCTCAGATACTTATTAGCTGTGTGACCCTGGGCAAGTCACTTTACCCTGTTTAACTCAGTTTCCTCATCTGTAAAATGAGCTGGAAAAGGAAATGGCAAACCACTCCAGGATTTTTGCCAAGAAAACTCCAAATGGGGTCACAAGTGTCAGACATGACTGAAACAACTCAGCAACAACAACAAGAAGTATTCCCCAGAGCCTAGCACAATGCCTGGCACATAGTAGGTGCTTAATAAATATTTATTGATTGATTGGCTGGACTAGTCCAGAAGGACTTTATAGATTGGTAGTGATATATTTTAAACTGAATTTTGAAGAAAGGGAGAATCTCATTTTGCTATGAGAAGGAAGACATTCAAGCATAGACAATGGGTCCTACCAGCTCAAAGAAGGGGAAGTTGGGGAGTGGAGGGGATAGGCAAGTCAGTTTTTATAAGTTATTGCTTCTAAACAACACAGTCAATTTTCTAGTGGAGAAACCCTTTAAACTTCCATCCCATGATGGTTCACTTGACACAATGATTCCTCATCATCATCTGCTATATCCAGGGCATTACTTATTAAGGCTCAAATCAAATCCCGCTTTTGGAGGCTTTTCCTGGTCCACCCAACTGCTAGTGCCTTTGTCACTGGATTACTTTTCATCTACTCTGTATATATCTTGTACTAACCTAGTTAGTTGTATGTTGACTCTCCATTTGAATGTAAATTGCTTGAGGGAAGGGATTGTTTTTTGCCCTTCTTTCTATCACAGGGCCTGGAACATGACAGCACTTAATAAATGCTTGGCTGACTATCTCTTATTCTAGGCATTATTTTGGGGTAGGGATTCATGTAAGTCCAAGACTGTACTCCAGTAAAAAAGAAAATTTCCTTTCATTCATTCGTTCATTCAGAAGGCCTTTATTCAGCACCTACATTGTACCAGTGCTGGGGATTCAAAGACAATAAAATAATTCTTGCCCTTATGGAGCTTACATTCTTTTGGTAGGAATAACATGTATATAGATAAGTAAATATAGAATATATACAAAGGAAATATATATTAATTTTAGCTTGAATGAAGAGAGGCACTAGCAGTCAGTCAAGAAGCATTTATTAAGTGCTTACTATATGCTTGGCACTATGCTAAACTCTAGGAATACAAATACAAGCAAAGAGTCCCTGCTCGCAGTGAGTTTACAGTCTATCATCCTTGAAGAATAAGACCACCAGCAAGGCTACCTTGGTAGAAAACAACAAAGTTTATGTTGCTTCTCTCAACCTGAAACACAGAATCTTACATCTAAAGGAAATGAGTGTAAACACTCTCTCCGCCTTAGGCATGAAGCCCCTTCAGCAACATCCCCGAAAAATGGTCTAGCTTTTGAAAGAATCCCTTAAATTGTGTAGAACTTAGTTTCCTTTTATGTTGTCACTTTCTAAATCTATTCAGAACTCATGATCAGAAAACTTAGAAGAAAAGTGTCACTTTGTCTGTATGTTTCTATTCTTCTGCATAGTTCCTAGTTCATAATCGTCTCATAGCAAGATGCTAGATTTAGAACTGAAAAGGATTTCATGGGCCACAATTAGTTCAACAATATCATTTCAGCAACAAAGAAACTGAAGCCCAGGGATGTTAAATAACTTTAAAAGATTCCTACAAAAAATTCTCAGATTGAGGTCAATGCTAATAATGTAAGCACAAACAACAAGAAAAGAGCAGTGATACTGCTGTTGCTCCTAATTTGAGCTTTTCATCCGTCACATTATGAGGTTAAAAACAATGATAATCTAATTAAATAAGACAAGAAGTTGGACAAAAAATTTAAAGTTATCAAGATTACTTCAAAAATGGTTTTATGCTCAGTATTTTTGCCTAGTACCTTGATATATGTATATTATTAGCTTTTAATAGAACGAAGCCACCAAAATGAGCAAGACATATAAAACAAAGTTTTTGTTGCCAAAAATAATGTATATTAGTGATTTTAAAGACTCTCATAGCCTCATATTTGAGAAAACTTAGAAACAGCTTTCTAATCTATTTTTAAAAAATTTCAATCTCCATATCTTTATGAATTATCTTTTTTTCAGTCATGCTAGTCATTAAAACCAAAATCAACTGAACCACACTTTCAAATAGCTGTATCACTATGTTGAACCTAGACTTGTTTCAAAACGAAATACATTTGATCATACTTTTCTCATTAAACTATGCTTAGAAATACTCACAGAGCAAAAAGATTTTTTTACCACTTTAAATAAAATAAAAACTGAAAGAAATTTACTTTGTCTTTATCATTTTCTTTTTGAACGTATATTTTATATATGCTTATAATATATATATCATACTAATATGGTGATATATGTATATGTACATATATACACATATACACACACACACACAATAAACATGGATATTGTAGTTGCGTGCTCAAAAGTTTGTCAATGATAAGGGTGCATAATTAAAAATGTTTGAGACCACCAGATTACATAATAATAATTGACATATTTTAAGGGTTCCTAAAGCATTTTACATATATTATTTCATTAGCTTTTCCCAGCAACTCTAGAAAACAAATACTACAGCTATTATCACAGTTTTATTGATGAGGGAACTAAGACTCAGGGTTACTGTGGCCCAAGATAATATAAAATGGCAATTGGTAGGGGCAGAATTTGAACTTGGGTCTCTCTGGACTCCCAATACAGCACTCATTCTACTATACATACATACATGCATATGTATATATCATGGTTCTTTCCAGTTATAAATGTTATAACTTTCACACCAAAATGTATTATAGGTTCATGTATACCATAAGCCTTTAGTTGGTAAAACAGAAAAGGTATGCACCTGACTAATGAGGTCAATTTGGTAGGCAAATGCATCAGCCTCAAAACTAATATCCTAAGTGGGCAACATGTTTTTTGTTGGTCGCCACTTAATTATAAGAAGGGAGAGGGAAGAAAAGAGAGAGAGGAGAAGAAATACCAGAAGTCACATGTCAAAAACCACTGCATTTTCTTCTTTTCTTAGAAGATTATAAGCTCTTCAACTTGTCTATTTTAAAATTAAAATTGTTTATGCTTTTTATAATAAATTCCTGTGGTTTATTATTTGTATCCCTTTTGCATATTTGGCATACCTTTCTTAATTTGTTCAATAAGTACAGTAAATGTTAAAATGCACTTATTAGTTCTATGATACGGTCAATTAGCCCCCAAAAAAAGGCGGGGGGGAGAGGCTGAGGGGGAGAGGACAGACAGAGAGAGAAGGGGTGAAGAGGGGAAAGGGAACAAGGGACAAACATATTCATGGGGGGGATGAAAGAAAGAAACATAAAAGAACAGAGAGAGAGAGAAAGAGAGAGGGAGGGAGGAAGAGACAGATAGAAAAGAAGAAGAAGAAGAAGAAGAAGAAGAAGAAGAAGAAGAAGGAGGAGGAGGAGGAGGAGGAGGAGGAGAAGAAGAAGGAGGAGGAGGAGGAGGAGGAGGAGGAGGAGGAGGAGGAGGAGGAGGAGGAGGAGGAGAAAAGGAGAGGAAAGGAGAGTCTGAAAGAAAGATCTAGTCAATTTTGTCTGTTAGTTGATGGCAGGTCATAAGCTCCACTCTTCATTTTGCCATGGGCTTTAGGATACTATAACTTCTCATTTATGATTCTTAGAAATATTTGAAATATTAGTTATCTGACATCTCTCTTTCTGTTGATGGTACTGCCATTCCATACTGGTTTATTTGTTTGTTTTTTAAAACCTCAGAGTCATCTTTGTTTCTTTCCATCACCTTCCTTCTCATTCCCACACACTCTGTTCCTAAGTCCCATTAGTTTTGTCTCTGAATCTTCTCCAATTTCATCCCCTCCTTTCTATTTTCTCTACAACCCTTACCCTTTATCTGGTCTATTACATTAATCACAGTGCTCTTCTTGTGTCTGGTGTCTTTCTGCTCCAATCAATACCCCCAACACACTGCCACCAGGTTTGTCATTGTTGTTCCATCATTTCAGTCATGTCTGACTTTTTGTGACCCCATTTGCAGTTTTCTTGGCAAAGATAGTAGACCAGTTTGCCATTTCCTTTTTCAACTCATTTTACAGATGAGGAAACTGAGGCAAACAGCGTTAAGTGACTTGCTCAGGGACATACAGCTAGTAGGTGTCTGAGACCAGTTTTGAACTCCCAAAGATGAGTCTTCCTGACTCCTGGTCCGACACTCACCCTAGTTTGTCACATTGTGCCACCTAGCTGCCACCAGAGTACTATTCATAATATTTTGATCTTGTCCCTCTGCTGCTCAAAAAACACCAATGGCTCCCTACTGCTAGTGGAATAAAGTCCAGACTGCTGAATGTCACATTTAAGGTTCTCTTTAATATGACTGCAACCTTCTACTCTAAGCCTAATATGACCCTAGACCCTCTTACACACCTTGTGTTCCAACCAAAATGTTACTACTCATTGTTCCCCAAATATACTATGCATTTTACTGCTTCTGCCCTTTGCTCATACCATTAGGTTATACCCAGATCAGAGATTCTCACTTTCTAGACTTTGACAATATGTCTCTGCTGCAGTCTTATCCTGGCACCTCCCTCTGCACCTTGGAGTCTCCTGATCCTGAGCCATCCATCTGCCATGCCAAGCCTCTTCTCCCACTGGTTAGTTCCTCTGGGAGCCTCCATTTTGGAAAGAAGCTCAGGCCAGCCAACCTTCATTCCTTGCCTCCACTCCCCCCACTACCTGTGCTTCTATCTTTCATGGACAACACCATAGCTCTCCTTAGGTTCCTTCCTTTTCTTCATTCTTTATCTTCCCTGCGAGAACGTAAACTACTTAAAGGCAGGTACTGTGGCAAATTTTTCATTGTCCCTTCCCCTTGACAAGCACACACAGTAGGTGTTTAACAATTATTTGTTGAATTTGTGTAACTATTGAATACTCACGGTCCATCTGCTTTATCTGGTCAAATCTTTAACTAATGAAAGTTTACTCCAGGTGGGATAGACCCTGTTGCCAGGTGGTAAATTATGCCTCAGGCTGAAAAGGAATTATCACTCCGAAGGCCAGTGTAACTCAAGCTAAGGGGCAGATTTGACTGCTGGGCTGGCTGGATGTTTTCAACATAAAAGCATCATGTGAAATTCTGCTAAGATGACCAATCCCTAGCATTTTCATGGGGCTTGTCATTAAAACTCTTAGGTTACTTGTCTAAAGATATTTGGCAGGAGCTCCCATTATGGTATACCATGGATATATCTGTGCATAAAGGAACAAAAATCTGTTTTCTATAATATTTCTCACATGAAGACCCCTTGGTGACCTGATTTCCTTTGCCATCAGCTTTTGAAAGATGGCATAGCTTGGCCTATCCCATTTAGAGTAGAATCTCTTATTAGTTAAGGATTTGAACAGGTAAAGAACATGAACAGTGGTTATATTTGAAGCACCTTTCATTTCTTTGGAAATCTTTCTCTAGACTGTAATCTTTTTTTTTTTTTAAACTTCCTTTGGGTTCACAGATCTTCCAGGACTACTCTCTAGAGATGGTTCATGTTTTGATAAACAATGTCTAAGGTTTATTATTTGTACTGCTCTCTATGTTCATTATGTCTTACTTAAGTCGATTGCCCCTTCTGACCCCTTTGCTTTCTTTAATTCCTTCTCTTGTTGCTTTTTTTTCCTCATGTGAGTATCCCATTATGTATAAAATCTATTTTATGACTTTCCATATAGACATGTGGGATGAAAAAAGAAACTCATAAGGAGAGTACTAGCCTTTGTTTTTTTCCTATTGGTTAAGTGAAATACAAATACTGGTGAAATGTGCTCATGACATTTTTGCTTTTCTGAATGTAGATCACAGTTTCTTTGTGCATATTCTTTCCCCGAGATATTCCTGAAAGATTCCTGTGAAGTAAGTTCACATTGGAACAACCCGGCCCCTTCTCCCTTCCCCCGAAGTAAAATAAATAAATAAAGAATACAATTGCATTTAAATAAACTGTTCAAATCTATGTTAGCCAATGATCTAATTAATTACTCCTTTGGGGCTATGTCATATGTTTGTTCTCTTCTTAGAGAGGTGAATGAAGCAAAAAAAAAAAAAAATTTCCAGCTGTTAATAAACTAAATTCTGTAAATGGATACAGGTCAAAGACTCAAATTCTAATTTGTGTCACATTTGTTTTAGGAGCATAATTTCCTGCACCTCTTTAACCCAATTTGCATGTTGCTGAGCAGCTCTGATTTCATTGGAAATGAAGAGTATTGAAAGACCCTGTTTAAACTTGAGAGGATACTTTCTGACATTTACATTAAGCTGGGAAAAGTTAGGCAAAACGAAAGATAGATATCTGTCACACCTTGTAATTCAGCAAGGGACGCTAGATTCTCCCCGACTCTGCTGAGATTGGACAGAATCCAATTTGTCATTATTTGTTCGTAAGCACTGTGCTTATACTCTGTACTTTCTCATTCTTATTCACCATTTACCCAATTATATCTATCCTTATTAGACCCCTGCTGAAGCCAGCAGTGCAGCATCAGCCATGGAAGTCCCATAGCTTAACTTAATCCTATTATCTCCCAATAAATGGGGATGCATTTGGATGGCCAAATTCAGCATGGCCCTCCCCTTTCCTCCCCTTGAGGAAAAAAATGCTATTCTTCCTCCCTATGCCTGATGTAATTAAGATCTGGAAATATGCCCATTCCAATCCTTATCCACTATAAGCATCACTGTCAATGCTGAGAAATGAACCGCAGCTATGATGCAAGGGGTTGACACTTCAGTGACATTTACTGATGTTAGGCCCCGAAGCCACATTGACACAGTGTAGCTTGTGTCCTCAGGATTTTAAGATGCTTGCCAAAAAACCAAACCAAAACAACAAAAAAGACTCACCCCAAAACAAAAACAGAGCATGGAGCTTTAGGGAATGGGGGTCGAGGGTGGCATGGGGTGGGAAGACAATGGATAATTCTGACAAGTGAAGACTTTATCCTTATATTTGTGAGTATAGCGTAATAAAAATCCTGTCTAGCTAAGAATGGCATGGGCACATCCTTAAACTCCAGAACACAAGAAATTAAAAGAAAGCCTAACAACAGGAAAATCAGGAAGCGGCTTTCTTTAGTGATTCCATGGAATGGTAAAATCTCTTAGTCTTTTCAGAGCAATACAGCTAGTCCTGGATAGTAATTTGTCTTACAGTAGATGGCCTAAAGGAACTTAAACAGAGAGCCCTGATAACAGCAAAGCACTGAATCTGAACTGAATTCCTTGTTGAACTATAGTTGGAGATGTCTATCTATATATCAATGACTCAATCATGTCTCATTTGAAGCAAATATATAGACGGGGGAAAGATAGTCAATGCTTATTATGAACTTATCTTTCTTATATAAAGTCATTATATCTTGATGTAATAGAATATTGCTACCTAGATGAACTGCAGTATGAGACAGACTAAAATTTTTATATCATCCTGGGCATTGTGCTACAATGACATGGTACTTTCTTTCATTATAACAAATAATCTTTGCAACATCCAAAGAACTTGGTCCTTTTGTGGCACAGTGGATAATGTTTTGATCATGTGATCAAAAGGAGTTTCTCATATGGAAGAACTGTACTTAGGATTATAGGTTTAGAGTTGGGCAAGACCTTTGAGGTCAGCTAAGTTAAACCCCCTATTTTAAAGATGAGAGAACTGAGGACCAGAGGGGTGACTACCATAAGATCACACACATCACAAATGGCAGAGCTGGTCTTGGAATCCAAGTATTCCGATGATAAAAATACACCATGCTTTCCACTGCACCATTCTGTCCCTCTCGAAGCCAGGAGCTGGTCAGCCCGCTAGAGAAAAGGCAGATACATCTGTTTTTGTTTTTGTTTTTGTTTTTTGTGTGGGGGGGTGATTATTTGATTACATTTGAACTGTGCTTCTCAGACTTCTTCCACCCTGACCCACTTGAGGTTGCCAAAACTTTCAATTCCCCATATAATTCTCACGCATGGAGAGAAAAAAAAGTGTATCAAGGTGTTTATGCCATTAAAACAGAGAGACAATAAGTGACCTCATTCCTTCATGCATCCAGGAGAAGACAGAATGGTAAAGAACTTCAAAATAGCAGAAAGAATAAGTACCGATCAAGGATTCTGCATAATTAGAAATTAAGAAATATCAAATGAAAATGAAATGTGAAATGAAAGAATTGACAGGGGAACAGGGATAGCAGTGTTTGGTAAACAATCCTTATTTCCACCACCACGAAGGTTGTTTAGAGTTTCTCCATAACTTTATACCATTCACATGGTTACAATCCTTATTTTGAGGAACATGGCTTTCAAAATCAGTTTCTTCTTCATAGCTCTTCTTTCCTAGGGAGAAGGATCTTTGGGAAATTATCTGCTTTTATTCCATTTCTCTTAATAGAATTAATATTAACATGACGAGACATCTCTTTCTCTAAATACTGGGTAGCAGGCTTTCATAAAGGTGAATGGGGGCACATCTAAGTTGATGTAGCTTTGCCCACCTCTTCAACATCTCACAGTTTGGGTTTCAGCTCATTACATCATGGATTCTAGACTACTCTCCCCTCTGTACCAGAGGAGACTAATTATAAGTGGTGGGTAGAAGTTAGGGACGCTAACTTAGTGTTCAGTTAAGCCACTGAATCTTCCCTGAATGTTTAGAAGAGCCCTTGGCTCAATTTTGTACATTTCAATTCTCCCTTTCTCACAGGAAGGATGAGTGTTCTATGTGTACACAAGTATGACATATAGAAGAGAATGCATTATTATTATTTGAGAGAAAAGGAAAAGCATATCCCTTGCAGACAATACTGACCTTCTTTGAAACTTATCCTGGAGCTGAGAGCCTAGTACTTAGCACCTAGGTAATAAGGCTAATTTCAGTCAAGGCCTCCATACAAATATAGATACCATAAACACTGACTGTATTAATATTAGAAGCAACTAGTTTATTCCCTCATCTATTACTTAGATGTGCATGTAATTCAAGGGAGACTTAGTGGCTAATGTCATCAATAGTTAGCTAAATTTTACATTACCTGGTCTTTAGCTATTACATTTATACTTTTCCTAACGGTTCACTCAATGATTTAAGGTTGTTTTTTAAAGGCCTGGAGGGGTTTAGGAGGAACTGGGGAGGTTGGAGGGAGAAGTAAACTGAGGAATTTAAGTAAAGTTTATGGTATGGCATGTTCCCCTAAATCTCAGCATTATAGCCATCACTATAGGACACTGAGGAGAGAAGATCTGGCAGTCACGTGGTTGGTTTTCCATTTGTCAATAATACCATTTACAAATATCTGTACACAGTGTACTAATTTTCAACATAATGTTCACAGGATTTAAAGTGAACATTTATGTTAATCCCAGGTTTCCCAAAATGCATCTTATTAAATATACCAAATTTTACCAGGCCTGACAGTGATTCTGTTAAACCAGGAGGAACCCAACACATACGGATTTTTAGATATTATATAAATCAAATTTTCCTTCAGCTGTCTCCAGAGGTGAGACTAGCAGAGTTCTAATAATACACATGTTTAAATTTGTAATCAGACTCCCTGGTAGGAGAGACTGTTGTGTTTACAGTGAGCTTATCTCTAAGGTTTCTAGGGATTGAGGGTGGTTGGGTTGTAAATCCTGTCATTTTGGTAACTTAATATTTTTATGTTATCATGATATTAGCATAATTTTGACCTCTGCATTGTAGCATTTTATGTCTTTTCATCATTACTATTGATGCTATACCAAAGTCAACAAAAATTCACATCATTCCCCTTTCTCCTGAACATTTGGTATGAAGGATTAAGGCTGATTTAATGTTATTAGTGCCTTAGAGTGGTGCAAAATACATGAACATAGGCATTCATCTCCCAGTTTACCATAACGCTGCCATAAAATGTGAGTAAATGGGTGATAAACGTTTCCTCCCTTTTTTCCCTTTCTAATTTTTCCTGCTGGATGTTTTGCCTCTACCCAGAGGGCATGCAAGTTAATGCCAGTTCCCCCACACAGATCAATCACTGGGGTTTTCCACATGCCCAAATAACAACACAACAGGAGAGGTTGGCTCAGTTGCAAGCCTCATTAAAACTATTCTCAAAGTAACAGCAAGGTTTGGTGAGCTCTGTACTTGGACCCAACTCTGCATATTTTTCCTAGATAATACCCAGAGAAGCAGCATTTGAAGACATAGGCCCCTTTTATTTGTGATTTTGGCAAGTTACAAAAAATGGAGTAGCAATGCTAATGATTTCAAAGGATGTCCAATGGCATAGTCTTCTTTAAAATTCTCAGCTAAAAATGATTTCTATGGCAAAGCTATTGAGGCTTGAAGTGTCACAAGGGGTAAAATGAATTCAGTGATAGTAAGAGGCTCTGATCTGACAGGCCTGTGGATTGAAATTCTTTAATCAGCTAGAGAACTGGTGAGTTATCAGCAACCTCAGTTTAACTCTTCCTCAAAATATGTCCCCAACTGCTCTCTGCACTATTTATGTTTGTGTGTGTAAGTGTGTGTATGTGTGTGTGTGTGTATATGTGTGTGTGTGTATGAGTGTGAGTGTGTGATGCAAGTAATAAACATGCCATTTATTCAGAGATGGGGACAGGCAGAGAGAGAAACCTTAATGCAAAACATCACAAGAGGATAATACAAAGCTCATTTCTACTGATTCCTTTTTAGATGTCCTACTTAAGGGGGTTCTCATTGACAGTCAGGGTAGATATGTTCTTGACCATACTATTCTTATGTTTCTACAATTTAAGAGGGAGAAATTGAAGAGGTTCCAAAGAAGGGCAACAAAAATGATTAAAGGTCTAGAAAAAAAGACCCTACATAAAAACGATAAAGGAGTTGGAGTCATTAAGTCTAGGGAAAAGAAGGCTGAAGGATGATTTAATAATTGTCTTCCTGTATATGAAGGGTTATTATAAGAAGGGTGTTGACAAGCTCTTTTCCATTTCCAAAGAGGGCAGAGCTAAAAGAAATGGGCTTAAATTGCAACTAGGAATATTTAGATAAGATGTAAAGAAGAAATTCTCCACTAAGAGGCTATTGAAAAAGAGACAATTGTCGCAATGGCCAGGAATGTAAAGTTACCATTCTGGTATTGTCATCCTATTAGCATCCATAGGAGCCCCTTAAATCTTAAGTCAAGAGTCTAATCACTTAACCTCAGATATGTCAAAGTGATTAAGACAATTTTTTAAAGAACATAAAGAATTGTATGTCAGATGGCTTTAAAAAAAGGAATGTACTTCTTATTTATGATGAGGTAAAATGCTTGTTAAGTTAAAGACAGCAAGTAAGAAACCCAACTAAATTGACAAAGAAGGTTAATCATCGGTGTCTTAAAACATATTCAGTGCAAAAGTCAAAATCCTTAGACATTGTAGTTCAAGTATGTGCTTAATTTCCACATTTTATATTAATGGAAGAAAGATGAAATGGCCTAACAGAAAAATGGATTTCCAATGAGGAAGGGAATGAAAAATAATCTTAACTGTGTAAATTATGTAATATTAAACTGACAAGGGATTATTGTATGTTTTTTTCAGCGATCAATGTCAAAGCATGATAAGAGTCATTGTGTGAAAATAAAGAAGTTCAGGAATGGGAGATTAATATTTATTTGCTTCCGCTTCTTATTCTAATGATAACTCTCTACTTAATTGGCCTAGCTAATTTATGAAATCAAATCTAGATCAATGAAATTGACAAGCAGTCATTGAGGAAAGGATATTACAGTTTAAAAGTATGAAGGGTAGCAGTATAAATGATATATATTATACTATTAAGTAAGTCACCATAAAGTGAATTACAATGAGCAAAGAAAAATTTTGCTATGTCAAAAATACATTGCAGACAAACTTCATGTTTCATGGTCAGTCGTGATAACTTGATTTCTCTCCCAGTAAGCGCAAAACTCTTAGGGCTATATCTACATCATCTCACAAAGGAATAAAAATATGCATGATTGAATTAAAAGAAGTTATTTTCAAGTGAAGCTAACAATAGAACCTTAGGTTTTTTTAGGTTCTTAAAAAAATAAGATCTGTGACTCAAGAGAATAATCCTCAAAGACACCAGAGATCTATGCGGTTATCCCTTTAGCAGATGGATAAAATTCCTGTACTCACAACAAAATGAGTGTTAGGTAGCCTTCTTTTCCGGGAGGCAGAGAAACTAGCTGTAGAGATGAAAGTATTATTACCCAAATGTGACCAATGGTCTGTTCTTACTCCACTCTGGAACACACTCAATTCTGTGACTTTATTGCCACAGAAAACTGAGACTTTAAGAAATTGCCTCCCTTGTAACAGGGTGAGTCATTTCATTTTCTGTCTCTATCATGAAGGTCTGAGGCAGTATGGCCTTTTAAAGCCCAGCTCATATTTAATTTAACTCAAAGGGTCCCCATTCATAATTTGTCATATTATTACCATCTAAGAAGGTACTTCTAAACAATACTATCATTTACTAAATATGTGATGGAAAACAGGGGAAGCACATGAGTCCAGAAGACCTTTCCTTAATTAATATTGGATAAGAGCCATCTTCAAAGATATGCTTTGGCCTTAGTTCTTATCAATGCAGCTAAAATCAATTCAAGGGACTTAAAAAAAAAGTAACTTAACTTCATGCAACACTTCATTTCTCTGTGAAAAATTCAGACTCAAGACTATGGAATCTTCATCATGCCATAATGGTTGGAAATTCTTAATACCAAAGAACAATACCTAGTATTATGGTTTTTAAATTTATAGAACTTGTCTGCTGATTTCTTCAAGAAGTATATCATAAAGATGACTAGAGAGAAGCAATAAGTAAGGACTTTTAGAAATAAAGTAAAATGATTCTTTAAACATCTGGGAGTTTTAGACCATTGACTTAGGGACATCCTCTAGAATCAGGCCTAGGCCATTCCATTCATTCCCTTAGGTAGCTCATGTTTGTTTCATCTTCTAGTAATGAAACTGTGGGTGACTATCTTAACCTTTTATTATTAGCCCAGATGTCTTTCCCTTTCTCCGGTAATAATGATAAAAACTCACATTTAAATAGCACCATTTTCTAATTTAATCCTCAAAAAATGTATGAACTAGATAGCACTAGAGTTAGTATCACTGACAGACAAGGAAACAGGTGAAGAGGTGGCAGATTACTTTGCCAACATCAGGCAGCTGCTAAGGAGAAGATCCAAGTCTTCCAGGTTATGTTTTCTGTCCAGTTTCATAGTCCTGCCACTGACAAAGCTTTTCCACTTGGGCAATTTACTGACTGAATCCTAAACAATAATTGAGCTCATCATCCTTCCCCTTAAATCATCAACTTGTCTTCTTTCTCTATTTCTATGGATACTCTGGGGCCAGTATGGTCATTTGGGTCCTAGATCATCCCAGGTCTGGACTACAGCAATAAACTCTTAGCTACTTTCACCTGTTTCACATCCCTTAGCCTTTTTACACTCTGGAGCATCAATAATCTTCCTCATATATTATTTCCATTCCATTACTTCCCGGCTATAAGATCTATGGAAAACTATAAGTCTTCTTATCTGTATCATATCAAATCTGAATTACTCAAGGTAGATTTAAGAACCTTCGTCAATTGTTCCCACCTCCATTTCACTACCACCTTTCTTGTAACTTCCCAGGCAAATCTTTGCATTAACTTATTTTCCCCTTATATAATTTGCTGTCTTTGTATGTGCCATTAAGTGCTCACTTCCCACTGTGTAACGGAAAGAGCATTGGATTCAGAGTTAAAGGACATGGGTTTGAATCCCAGTTTTAATACTTATTAACTCTGGGACTTTGGGCAAGTGATTTAATCTCCCTAGTTTCTTCATTTGTAAAATGAGGGGATTGGACTAGATCGTGATGAGGGTCTGTTCTGCTTCTAAATTCGATCATCATAATCACAGAATCTCAAATTTTTAAGGGATATTGGAGGTCATTTGGTCCAACTTGCATATGAACAATAATAATTCACTATATTATAGAGCTGATAAGTGGTCATCCAGACTTTGCTTGAAGACCTCTGGTCGGGGGTAACCATATTACGTCACATTCTACTTTTGTACGGCACTGACTGTTAAGTAGTTTTCCTAGCCTCAAGCTTCTGAACTCTGCCTTCTCTCCTTTCACACCCATACCCATAGCTATTGGTTTTGTTTTCTGAAGCTAAGTAGAACAAATCTGATTCCTCTTGTGTATGACTTCCCTAAAAATACTTAAAGACAACTATAATTCCCCCTGCCTGACAGTTTTTTTTTCTTTTTTAGGACTAGATGTCCCCATTTCCTTCAACTAAAACTTCACATAGCATGATTTCAAGATCTTCAATCATCCTTATTGCCCTCTGCTAGAAACTCTCCTTTATCTGTGACCTGTCTTCCCATCTATATCCTATTATTAAAACCAATTCAGACCTGGCCTCTGTCATGTAGCTTTTAATTTTTTAACAGCAGCAATTATTACCAACCAGAAGTAATTGTTATCTCATGACTCTATAACTATGTACTTCATTTCCAGTATTTTTCTAAGATTCAAGATTCATGGGACTATAAGATGTTAGATCTCAAAGAGATCTTCTAAAATTGTCTATTATATCCCCTTCATTTCAAAGTCAAGGGAATCAAAGTGAAGAAATTTGAAGTACCATTGATTAATATCACATAAGTTTACTGAGGCAAAGCCAATATTAGAACCCTTATCTTCTGACTCCCAATTCAGTGTTCTTTCCACTATACCAGGCTGAGTCACTTTGATTTCATTTATGTATTTTTGGGAACATATATTTAGATGAATTCCCTGTTCATGGTTTGCTAGTACATGATATAACATAGGATAAGACCTGCACCACCTTATGTGGATGGGTCAGATGGCCTTTTTCCTCCTATTCTCCAATGGCAACCTAAATCTTTAATTATGGTCAGCTGTATTATAGATGGCCAACTTAAAGAGCACTGGAGTAAGAGAGTATAGATGGCTCTGCCAAATCTATCACAACTACTAGAAAGGCAATTTGTATCTACCAGAGTGATTTTCCTAAAGTACAGGTCCAACTATGTCACACCAGTGGTTTCCTGTTGCTTCCAGAATCAAATACAAAGTCCTTTGGCTTACAAATCTCTTCACAACCAACTCCCTCTATCCCCAACTAACCCCTTTATTGCCTTCTCCCTAACTTTCCAGTCTTATACTCTCACTGCCACACACTCTTTGATCCAGTGACACTACCATCCTTTCTCCATGAACAAGACACTCCATCTCCCAGCTCCAGGTATTTTCTCTGGCTGTCCCCAGTGCCTGGAATGCTCTTCCTTCCTTCCTTCCTTCCTCCTATTGACTTTCCTGGCTTCCTTTAAGTAACAACTAAAGTTACATTTTTGATAGGAAGTCTTTTTAAACCTTTTTAATATCTCATTGGTGATATTAAAGTGCCTTCTCATTCTTAATTATTTCTTATTTATCCTGTATAGAACTTGTATGTACATATTTGTTGGTCTGTTGTCTTCTCCATTAGACTGTGATTGCCTTAAGGACAGGGACTGTCTTTTGCCCCTTTTTGTATCCCTAGTATTTGGCAAGATTCCTGACACATTGGAACTACTTAAAAAATGCTTACTGACTGACTGACTTTGTAGTGCACTAAGTCAATAATGTCATTCAATTGAACAGACATCTATTAATAGTTTACTGTGTGTAGATCAGTATTCTGCATTGGATTATAAACTCTTTAAGGTCAGAAATGGAATCATTTTCCATCCTTGTATCCTAGCATAATGCTGTGAGAATAATTGGTACTTAATGAATGGTCCTTATATTTAATATAATAGAATTAGGTTGGAGGGAGGGGACATAAAAGTTTAGATGAAGCACATGGCTGCTGATCTCATGAAGCTTAATTGCCATTTCTTAGGGGTATATGGAATGGCAGGTGACTATAATATAAAGAACCCAAGCTGCTATCTAAGATCAAAAGATGTAAAATAGATGGTTATTTACAGTGGTAGAGGAAGTATCCTTAGTGGAATTTCCTTATGCCAATGAAATCAGACTTTATAAGAGGAGTATATTAGAAGGAGTATAATGTGCCTGGTAAGGTCTAAGTGGGGATAGGTTGTCACCAATGGGAAGTTCAATGAAAGCTTCGTTCAAGATGTGGTAATTAAGTTGGACTTTACATACTTAGTGTTCACAGTCAACAAACTTCCTTTTTAAAATATATTCTAATGTCTTCACATTGAATGAATGAACAGAATACCAA
This sequence comes from Vombatus ursinus, assembly GCF_900497805.2. Taxonomy (NCBI): domain Eukaryota; kingdom Metazoa; phylum Chordata; class Mammalia; order Diprotodontia; family Vombatidae; genus Vombatus; species Vombatus ursinus. The sequence continues at coordinate 14,981,072 of NW_020954572.1, read as the reverse complement.
CTGTTGAATGTCAACACTTGATACAAAATACTCTCTGAATTGCTAGAAATGTGGCTAAGGGAACTTAAATCTTACGTGTGTTTTGGGAGTTCTCCTAATACAAAAGATTTTTAATCTGAAGTAAGCAGAAAATTAAAGTTAACTTTTGGGGAAAAATAAGTTGACTTATCATGTATGTATACCCATAAGGGGACTATAACATTCTGGGAAATGGAAGGGATTGTTCATTTGAACATGAGGGCTAGGTTTCCAAGAAAACTTTTGGTTTCAATTAGACCAGTCCTAACCAGTGTCTTCAGTTCTACCTTGGGGAGAACTTTTTAACTAAAAAAAATTTTTTTAAAAAAGTTTTTTACATGGGCTAATTATTACTGTGCTTTTCATAAACAATGAATAGGATAAACACAGTGGAACACAGGAAGACATGCATGAACCAGTGCAATGTGGAGTATGAAGAATGAGGAAGAAATGGCATACAATGATTTCTATTGTTGTTCAGTCCTGTCTGACTCTTCGTGAACCCAATTGAGGTTTTCTTGGCAAAGATATTAAAGAGGTCTGTCATTTCTTTCTCCAGCCCATTTTACAGATGAGGAAACTGAAGCAAACAAGGTTAAGTGACTTGCCCAGGGACACACAGCTAATAAGTATCTGAAGACAGACTGAACTCAGGAAGATGAGTCTTCCTGACTCCAGGCCTAGGACTGTTATCCACCACTCCACCTAGCTGTTTCCACATGCAATGACTGCAACAATGCAAAAGACGAGAAGAACAACAAAATAGAATATGATGAATTTATAATGATCAAGCTTGGTCCCAAAGAAGAGATATTAGAAGGGGCCTCCCTCCCCACTCCCTTTTTCTGAAGAGGTAGACAACTGTAGTTATGGAATCCTGCATGTGATAGGATACTTTTTTGATGTCTGAGTCTTGTTTTTGCTGAACTTTTTTTATTTACTGTTTTAAGGGAAGAGAGCAATGAAGGGAAGGGTTTTTTATTTTTGGGAGGGGATGTAGGCAATAAAAAACAAAAGATATCAATTTAAAAGAAAGAGGATTAAAAAAAAACGATAGAACAAGCACTAACTGCATGAGACCTGGGTCAAATCCCATCCCAGATGATTACTCCCTCTGTAACTTTGATAAGTTACTTAATATTCCTGGGACTCAGTTTGCTTGTTCCATAAAATGAAGTCGTTGGCTACTCTGAATTCTCTTTGGTTTCAGATCTGGGATCCCATGCTCTTCTCTAAACAAACAGCTATCTTGTAGGTTGGAAAGTAATTGTTTTTTCACTTTTAATCCCCATCTACACTGCAGTTCTAAACTGAATTTTATGCAAAATAACATGTTAGCATTTATTTGTACTGTCTATACATCATGAATGCCAAGGGAATTCCAACACAGTAAATCTCTATGGAATAAAAAATAAAAACCATCTTTTCTAGCAGTAGGAAAAAAATCATAAGATTTTGAATTTAATGCTAGAAGAGGGCCTTAAAGTCTAGGCAACTCAATAGCCTCATTATATAGATAAGGAACTCAGGCCCAGATAGAGAAATTGCCTTACCCAAGGTCACATAGGCAGCTAGGAGGCATATAAAATGCCAGGCCCAGAGTCAGAAAGATCTGAGTTCAAATCTAGATTCTGACACTTAATAGCTGTGTGATCCTGGGCAAATTGCTTAATCTCTATTTGTCTCAATTTTCTCATCTGTAGAATAGGGATAATGACAGAATCTACCTCCTAGGATTGTTGTTAAGATCAAAGGAGATAATATTTGTAAAGAGCTTAGCACAATGCCTGGCACAAAGCAAGCATTATATAAATATTAGCTATAATGATTACTAAATGTCAGAGATGAGACCTAAATGTTGGTAGTCTGACTCTCATTCCAACGTGTTTTCCGCCATACCATGCTACCTCTCAATGAATCAGCTATAATGAAGATAAAATGTAAATATTTTCATACCTTTTTCTGGAACAGACAAGGTATATTTTAAGCTACCTAATTGCTTGGGTGTAGTAGGGTAATAGGTAATAGGGGTTAATAGGTCAATTCGTTGATGCCATGGATAGAGTGCCAGGCCTGGAGTCAAGAAGACTCATCTTTCTGAGTTTAAATCCGGTCTTAGATACTTAGTAGCTGTGTGACCCTGGCCAAGTCATTTCACCCTGTTTACCTCAGTTTCATCATCTGTGAAATGAGCTGGAGAAGGAAATGGCAAACCACTCCAGCATCTTTGCCAAGAAAATCCCCAATGAGGTCACAAAGAGTCAGACGCAACTGAAAAAGACTGAACAACGACAATGATTGGTGGCCTTCCCATCATGTACTATCTAACTGAAAGTTTTCTTATGATAAACTGTTACTCTGGAAGGTTCTATCAAACTATAAAGATTTCAATCATTGGTCTCAACTACAAATTCTAAGTATTTTCTGAGGACTGGCCCATGTAAGTACACAGAGGCTTATAACTAGATGGTCTCTAAGTGATAAATTCTTTGACCATAGCAATCTATGAAACAGATAAGCATAGTAAATGGCTCCAGTTCCCATGGGCCCCAGCTTCTGCAGTAATAGTTATGGAGGGATAGCGAAGGGAACAGATGATTCTAAAAAGCAGGTTTTAGATCAATGGCAAGAAGTAACAGATAAATTGGGTCAACACTCAGGAAAATAGGAAGTTGGTCATGACCCAACTAGAATGAAAAGTTTAACCAGCAAGATATATTTATTACAATGCAGCACATCCTCCAATGCTCTCTGGAAATGTGAAAGTATGTTTAATGCTTCAAACCCAACTATATACAAGATTGTATTTTTTTTCCTAATTCATTTGCTGATGCACTCTGCTTATACACACAAATGCTGACAGTGACAAGGAATATGACATCCATCCTTGGAATGAGGCAAATATATAGATTTGTGATAATACTTACAGGAAATCTTAACACCCACTTGCACCTATAGCCATTTCTAGATAGAGATGATGAGTCAAGACAAATACTAACCAAAGAGTTTTCTGAATAGTAGCTTCATTAACATTTCAAAATATAATTCTTTAAGACTGATTTTCACAGAGTGCTTCTCTACATAGCAATTCCTCCCTCTCTTTCTCCAGGGGGAATCAGCCTTCCACAAACTAATCCCTATAACAGATTGGCTTCCTCCCATCAGTCTTCCAAGCAGAGGACTGAAGGGTTTGTGAGTAAGGGCCATGTGGTCATACCCTACAGTTTTATGTTAATATACCATGCTTGATTTTTCATACTTTCTACAAACCCTTATGCATTTATAAGTTTACATACTCATGTATCTATTAATTCAGCTTTTCTGCCTTTCATAAATAAATTATGCTTAGCTAATTTCCATACCAGCCTGTTGGCCTTCTCTAGGGCTTTAAATCAGAGGGCCCGTGGAGTTTTATGTACATTCAACAGAAGTTTATAGATATATTCGGTAGCATTTGGTATCCTCCGTTTGACTGCTTAAAATTCTTATGGGAGGGAAAAGATGAACTCGTGCACTGAGATGGGGTGAATGACCTTTCCTCAGGGTCAGGATGGGATGAGCTGACCCTAAGATTCTTCCTCTGCCATGGCAGCCACTGCTAGTGCTGAGTTTTCATTTGTTCACCTTAACAGATTCAAAATAATTAAGACGTTTTGGGCTCAGGTTTTCCATTCTAAGTCTGGTTCAAAGTCTTTCCTGTCAGGCATTCTGTTTGTGTTGTGCACACGATGATTTATCGCACCCTCCCCTTATTCTCTTGGGGAAAATCAGAGACAGCAAAGGCAACTTTGAGAGATTTTGACTTTTGCCCAACACAGAAAATCATTAGTTTTAAATCTAAAGACTACTTATTGATTCTGATGCCTGATAAACATTCAGCACATGGTCCCCATTTGCTTATATTAACTAAATCACTGCTATCACATACAGAGGGCATTTTGGCTGTGTCTAGACAATGCCAAAACATCTGGATGAAAAGTAAGAATCTCAGTCAATGTTCCAGATGTTTGGTGTACATAATTAAAATGCATCTGGGTATTTGGAAAGACGTAGGTGACCAACTATCATATTTGTCCTCTCGATTTCATTTTTTTAAAAAGCAAAACTTATTTATAAAGAACTTAAAATACGTAAGGCAATTGGCTAGGTGTTGAGGAAGGTTGCGAGGGAAATAAGAAACATGAGACATGGTACTTGCCTTTAACAAATTTATAGTCTAGGAGGGGAGACAAGGCCAGGGCCCATATAAAATGAAGCAGAAGATGATAGGTAGATGAAAGAGATTCAGATCATCTGCTTTGGGAGTTCCAAGGAAGGAAACACCATTTCTGACCTGGGGAATGAAGGGGGGTATCATTTGAGCTGAGTCTTGAAGGATAGGTAGAAACTATCTTTGTGTCACTCTACCCCCTCTCATGGACCATTTGCCTTCTACAAAACCATGAAAAAAAGGACCATATTCTTTTCTGTTGTCATGTTTAGTGGTTTATCATTTTAATGGTTCCCAACAGTAACTCAATCCAAATGATAACTAGATTTCTACTTCGAGTATGAATCTTCTGATGTGTTGACAATTTACATGCTACTATAACTGAGAGATTCTAAGTCTGGTATACATTAAAGGGGAAATGTATTGTTGGTTCAACTTATCTATGGGTTTATTAATGTTTGAATTAAAATTAGTTTCACAACAACAACAATCTCTTCTTCTTTATCTGAAACATATCAAAGCTTTGTCTGTCTCTCTGCCTCGTGGTCCTCCTCCTTGTATCTAAGTAAAATGAATAAACTTTAGAAGCTGGCTTTTCTTGCACTGATTGCGATTTTGCTTACTTTGATTACTAAATCAGGGCCACAAACCCAAGCTATGACTGGGAATATTAATCAATAGGAGGATATCCATCTATGCAAAGAGAAATTAAACAAGATATTATTCAACAAGCATGCCCTCCATTCTGTTCTTTCTTTTCTCAACTCCCTTAAGGTGCATGGGGTAAGAGAAGAGATGCTAAACTTTCAATCCCCATTTTTAATATTGATGAATTCATATTTCTTGCTTTCCAATGATAGCAAAGGTGGTAAATGAACATTTGCATTCAAAGGAAAATACATTGCCCAAACTTGTTTAGAAACTAAAGCAGTTCTTCTGGTCACAGGGATTCTGTTTGTTACAAGATGGCTCTAGAATTTGTAAATGGAATTCATACTTTGTGTAATGTTTGAACTAGATCCCTCTAAGATTCAATGAACTATAATTCCAAGTTCTCAGAACTTTAATTCATTGCTGTCTTCACATAATTCTACTCAAAAATCTATGATCGTTCTCTGTTGTCTATCTATACAAGTCCTGCTCTTCAAAGTCCTTCATAATGTGGTTCCATCCCATCCATCTAAGCTTAACTCCCACTGCTCCCCAATACAAGGAGATCTCCTAGGGATCTCCTCAGCTTCTAATGTCTTCTCTTCCCGCAATATTACCTGGTATTAATTTTGGGTGTGCATGTGTATATATGTGTACATGTATATATATACAATATAATGTGCATAGATATATGTGTGTGTGTGTGTGTGTGTGTGTGTGTATATTATTTGTTCTGTCTCCTCCATTCTTTCTTGGATGTAGAATTTCAACAATTAATTGCTTCTCAAGGGCAAATATTATTTTTTTAACCCCCCTGGATTTATCTGTTCCATCTTTAACTTTAAACTCAACCAAGTGGCACAGCATCAGAGTACCCAGAATAAAGCAAGTAGCTAAAAAAATACTGTATTTGTTGATGGTTGGACTGATTGATCTTGTTGGGTCAATTTTCTATATATGTCACTGCCATACTCCCATTCACCCTCATTCTTATCACTCATGCTACTTTCAACCTGTTTACAATTGGAATTCCATCACCATTCATTCTATCTACTAATTCAGGGGTTTGTGGACCCCTTTGGCAATCTGGTGAAGCTTATAGAAGACCCTTTTTCAAGATAATGTTTTTAAATGCATAAAATAAAATACATAAGATTACAAGAGAAAAGAATTGTATTGAAACAGAGATGTACTTTTTCTCTATTCAAGTTCATGGACCCCCTAAAATTGTCCCTGGGTTGAGAGCCCTTACTTTAAGTCATCTTTCAAAGCCAACTCTGATCTCATGTCTTCTGTGAAGCCTATTTTTAGGACTTTAGGCCACAATAATCTTTTTTTTTCTAAATAGCTTATTATTGTTTCATGAACTTCAGCATTTAATTATACATTTTATTTACTCTTTTTAAAAGAAGTGTATGCATGATTATATGTACCAAATCTTACTGTCTCACCTAGATATACTAGAAGCTTGTTGAGGTCAGTGACTGTCTCATACTTAGGTCACAACTCCAGTACAACTTAATATACAGTCATAATAATAATAATAATAAATTGCCTTAATATAATGCTATTTTACAAAGACTTGACAAGAGTCCAATAGTAAGCATATGATACATCTCACTCTCTCTGTGTCTCTCTTCCTTGATAATTGGTCATCCAAATGGGAAGAGTTCTAGTGAGTTTTGGAGAGCCTGTTGTAGGTATGGTTTATACGCCTAAATGTGTACTTGTACCTTGATATATGCAGATCTAGATATCCCCACAGTTTTTCTAAGGTGAGCTGAAGTGGTACAAGCACACATAATAACCCGGTGATTCAAGGGTATTATAAAGTCATGAACCAAGGTGACACAATTAGAGCTTTCTTTGAAATGGCCGTAATGGCTTATACCAGGGGGCAGCTAGGTGGCACGTGGATAAAGTGCCAGGCATGGAGTCAGGAAGACTCATCTTCCTGAGTCCAAATCCAACCTCAGACATTTATTAGCTAGGTGACCCTGAGCAAGTCATTTAACACTGTTTGCCTCAGTTTCCTCATCTGTAAAATGAGCTGGAGAGGGAAATGGCAAAGTATTCCAGTATCTTTGCCAAGAAAATCCCAGATAGGGTCACGAAGAGTCAGGAACAACTGAAATAAGTGAACAACAAATGGACAAACCTATGGGTCATGAAGCAACCAAGAATCACAGCTCCCTTGGCACACACTTACACATACATAAAACACACACACACAGATATAGGCCTTCCAACTGTAACCTCCAACCACAAATCAAAGAATGCTTTCCATTTCTGTATAAATTGCAAAACAGACTACTCTCTATGCCACAGTCTTTTACTATATAAAGTTAGATGGATATATGTTGTCTCCTTCAATGGAATGCAAGCTCCCTGAGGCCAGGGACTCTTTAATTTTTGTCTTTGTATCCCTAACCTCTAGACAGTGCCTGACACATAGTAAGTACTTAGCAAATAATTGCTGATCAATTGATTCATTGATTAAATAATTCAGAAAATAATAGTAATTACTACCATGACTTTTGTCTTCAAATTATACATAGATAAAACATTAGAATAGAATATACAATAAATAAATTGATTTTGGGAGGATAAGAGAGTTTAAAAACAATTTTTGTTTTACCTTCTTGCAAATAAATTTCACTATAAACACTTTGCAATGTCTATTAGCTGGGTTTGTAGTCAGGAAAACCCCTGAGTTTGAATCCTGCCTTAGAAATTTACTTAGCTGTGTGACCCTGGGCAGGTTACATCACCTTTCTATGCCTCAGTTTTCTTGTCTGTAAAATGAAAGGCTTTGGTTCAATGACCTTTAATGTCCCCTTCCAACTCTAAATCTATAACTCAATGATCATATGAGGTCATTGGTGATCTTAGTGTCTGGCAAATAGTGAAAATACTTATTAAATGTTTACTGATTGACTAATTCACAAGACAGGACTTCTACACTTTGTCAGAAGATGCCTGTCTCAACAACTGACTTCTATAATGTACTCAGCCAGTGGTGTTTATACTGTTACAGCTAGTTAAGATTAGATTGATCAAAACTATGAAAAATAAAACAACAAAAATAAAACTTTTAAAGATGGATGTTGACCACTCCAGAAAACCCTACGCAGACTACAGAATTTGGGGCCAAATGTACATTTGTGGCATACTGGTCCCCTCCCCACCTTTCCTACCCCATGGGAGTTGAGAGTGCAGGAAGCAATGAATACATTAACTGAATCCATAACTGCAGTCTCCTCATGTGTGACAGATATAATATCCTTCATTTTACTTAACTGTTTTGGGATATCATGTGTGAATGAACACAATGGAACAGGAAATGCGTATTCAAACTGTGAATAGGGGTTCTAGCATTTTATGGGATGTGGGTCACCTCCTAGAAACACAGACAAGTGATATATGTGTGTATGTATAGGTACATGTATACATGTGTGCATGACTATACATATAGGTTTATTTATGCATGTATATATGTACATACATGGTGTATATTACATGTGTATTGCACAATGTGCATGCTGTACACACATATTGTGTGCATGTGTGTGCATGCACAAACATATGTTAATGTATTGCATGTCTATACATGTATACACATAGGTTCTATTATGTGTATATGTGCACATACATATATGCACAGTCTATGTGTAGGTGTTTATATGTGTATGTATGTATATACACATGTGTGCTGTAGGTATATAATACATGTGCATATGTGTGTGCATGTGTATGTGCACATGTGTGTTATAGGTATGTAATGCACATACACGTTTGTGTGTACGCAGTGTGTATGTATATGCGTACATGTGTGTACACATACTATATTGTGCTTTATGTGTATGTGTGTGTGCCTATGTGCCTTTGGGTTATGGTATGGTGTCTGTGTAACGTCATGCCAAGAAGATAGGATAAAACATGATTTCTACTTCACCTGAGGACAGTCCTCATGCCTCAGGAAAGTGGTGATTTCCACATTTTTTAACACACATACACTACCTGTTAGAGTCCATGAAACTAATTATATCACACAAACCAGTCATTTCTACAAAATTTAACTCCTTGAGAGAAACAAATAAATGTTTTAGAGACAGATTTTTAATTGGGAAGATTTTTAGATCAATGAGAATGAAACACAGGATTATGAGATTTTAATATTAAATCTTACACTGTGACTTGACCTGATCATTTTTAACCTCCCTCAGTTTCTCCCTCTGTAAAATTGGATACAGATTGTATAAAAAAGTTTTGACACTTAGCTGATGTTTGCAAAGCTGTTAAAATTTTCCTCTCTGTACTACTGCTTAAGTAAAAATTATTATTAAACCTATTACCCTAAAGAATTATAATTATTGTTTTATTATTACCTTTATTATTCTTGTTCTATGGGAGGTTTCTGGTTAATATTCTTATTGAGATATGGTTTTTATCATTTAATCAATTTAATATTAATTAAAAGATTTCTTAAAAAACACAAAATGCCATATAAATTTGTAAAATCCTAGCATGGACAAGTAAATGAATTTTGAGCTTAATGCAGTTTTTAAAAAAATTGGTTTGGTGGAAATTAACAGTAAAGTATTTTCAGCGGTTTGTTTTAAGCCAGGGCTAGGTATAACACATATAATACAATCCAGTAGAATGCGACCTTTTTGAGGGTAGGGATTGTTTAAATTTTGTCTTTGTGTTTCTAATGCCTGACACAGTACCTGGCACAGGCACTTAATAAAGGCTTGTAGAATTTAGTTGAATGGCTCCATATACAGTGAAAGAAAAAAAAGATCTGCTGTGGCCTTCTTTATTACTGTAATATTTGATAATCTAGTTATTTCTCAATTATTGGACCCCAGTAAAGAGAGATGGAGTAAAAACAGCATAGCTGATAATTCATAGAGAGTTTAACTATATTAATGGCCTCACTCATCAGTATTTTACAGAGCTACAGTGTAGATGTAGAAAAAATGATGGATTTGGAGTTAGAAGACCTGGGTTCAAATCTTGGTTCAGTTCTTTGCTACCTATATGACCTTAGATACACAGGGACAAATGGTTTCACTTTTCTTCTGTTCACTTTCTGTCCTTTTGTGGATCAGCAAATTCTATGTGTCTAAAGGGAAAAGAAAGGACTTGGATAATTTCATAAATAATGTCAAAGGGTTGGGCAGTGGAAGGAATAAGAAACAACAGTCCATTTCTGAAACAGTAAGTTAATTTGTGAGGTAGATTCAATACTTAGGGACATTTAATTTTGTATCGACTAATTAGAAGTATTATGATATAATGGAACAATAGTCTAGGAACCAGAGAACCAAGGTTGTAGTTCCTGTTTCATTACTTAATGGCTGTGCAACCTTGGGCAAGTTATTTTAACCCTCTCAAGGCTCAGTTTCCTCATTTGTAAAATGAGAGGATTGACAAGCCCTCTGTAAGCAGCCAGTCCTTGGAACCCACTCATTCATGCCTTGACTATCTGGAAGGACCAGAGACTCATCATCTCTCCTGCCATCCTTCCTGTTCTCCATCCCAGCTACCAATCCAAGATGAATGACCCTCCTGACACTTCTATTCTGGGGTGGGGGAGGGAAGAAAATCTATTGAACATAGTAGTGAGTCCTGGGGTAGTTAGAAAGTGAGTACCTCAAGTATGCCTCACCCATCTATAATAAGCCAGACCTCAAGACTCCATTCAACCCCTCCTTGAGTATCAGGAAGAACCATGGACTCACAATCTTCCTTGTGGATGCTTATGTACTTCTTCCTCAAGGACTGATAGTGATTCACCCTTATCATTGCTACTGTTAAGGGCATGACAATTTAGTACCCTGTGGCTTCAGTCAGAATCACTGTGATTAAATAAACCAATGTTTCCTACATTGGCCACTACTCCCAAAAGCCATCCATGTCAGTTCCATTCCTCTCGTGTCCCTATCCCCCTAAATCCTATCCATTACTGTATAATCTGGAATCCTCATTCTATTATCAACAACATGCCCTTTATATAACACCTATGTCCTCTCCCTGGAAATGACTATATAACCCCTTCCCCAGCCCCCAAGAGGATATAAGCTCCTTGAGGACAGAGAGCTGGATCTGGATTCAAGAAGACTTGAGTTCAAATCCAGCTTCAGACACTTACTAGATGGGTGACCCTGAGTTAGTCCCTCAACTTCTATCTGCCTCAGTTTCCTCATCTGTAAAATGCCATTAACAATATTACCTACCTCCCATGGTTGTTTTGAGGAAAAAAGGAGATATTTGTAAATTGCTTTGTAACCCTTAAAGCATTACAGAAATATTAGCTGCTACTATGATTATGATTGTGATTATTATTGTAATTTGTCTTTGTATTCCCAGAGCCTACCACTTGATCACAAAAGAGCTGCTTAATAAATACTTGCTGAACTGAAATTGAATTAAATTGACTAGTTGACCCTTAAGATCCTTTTGAATTCTAAATCCTATGTTTGTGCAAATTGTTAATAACTCTCATCTTTTATAGGATGATTGTAAAGATGAAAAGCCATAATGTATGTTAGAACCCCATCTAAACCCTGAAGAATTGTACAAAGATAAGCTATTGTTTTTTCTTATAATATTACTGGAAGCTTTACCTTTCCAAGAAGGTCTTTCCGTATCAATTCCACAGATCACTGGGGTGGAAATGAGGAGGATTTCAGTGGAGAAGGACCACTTTATCTTAGAATTTGTGATACTGAAAAAGGGAGCACTGGTTCCTGTCTGACATGTACCTTAGATTTTGGGAAAACAGATTTCAACAGGTTCAGAAAAAAAAGAAAAGTTGGATTTCATCGACAAAAATTCTATAGAGAAAATTAGTCTTGGAAAACTAATAAATTCCCAACTATGGAATTCTGAAGACATAACATGAACCGATCCTGGTGAGAAGAAAAAAAGGGGGAGTTGTCTAAAGAGACTGATATGGATGCAAAGGGAACTCACCACCAACTTGGATTTTTAAAAGATATGTACAGGAAATAAAAGCAAAGGCAGATAATCTGGAACGAATACAAAAGAATGGCATGCATTTGTAAGAACAGCAGCCAGAAGAACTAAAACTCAGAATGAACAGAGACCAGAGAGAGGAACTAAGGACAAAAACATTTTTGTTGCTCAGTTCATAAGTGATGCTCAGAGAGGATGGGGCAATGATGAACGATGACTGCAATTAGGAAGAGCTGTTCAATTCTTTTCATCTTTCTGTTTTCTTGGCCAGAGAAAAAGGTCCTTAGCCTGGAAAGGGCAGAGCGAGAAAGCTAGTGGAGAGTTGATACCCAAGATAAGTAGAGAGAGAGAGACAGATTAAAAAAAAAGCAATTAGTAGGCTCTTGAGGAGTTCAATTCACCTGAACCAGATAAACTGCATCCTTGAATAATGAAACAAATCGTATGCAATAACTGTGAGCTCCATCAGCGATCTTTGAAATATTGTGGAAAATGGGAGAGACACTACAGGTCTGGAGAAGGGCAAATGTTGGCTTGATCTTTAAAAAAAAGAGAGGGGAGGAGTAAGGGGATTGAACCTACATCCATAGGCCAGTAAGCTTCAATTTTTTGCAACATTCTAGAATGTATCATGGTAAGTGCGTTAGATTTCTCTTATCTGTATGCTGATTAACTAAGATTAAGAATGTCTAATAATAATAATAATTAACATTTATATAGCTCTTACTATGTGGCAGGCACTGTGCCTTTACAATTATTACAACTGTAATAACAGTAATAATAGTACACTTTATAATTATTATGTTATCTGATCCTCCCAATTACCCTGGGAGGTAGGTGCCATTATTATCCTCATTTTAAGGGTGAGGAAACTGAGATTAAATGACTTGCCCTGGGTCACACAGTTAGTAACGTCTGAGGCTGGATTTGAACTCAGGTCTTCCTAATTCCAGGCATCACCCTCTATCCACCATGCCATGTAGCAGTCTAATAGCACTGTAATATACTAATATACTGGTTCTAATTATTCTGTCAAAAAATTGCTGAAATCAAGCAAGCAGTTTTCTGATCCTTCCCCTGCCTCCAAATAAACGGTTATTTGAATGAATCAACTGATACTTTTGGTTATCAGATACAAGACTTCTTATACAGACCATGTCAGACTAAAATTTATGGTTGCCGTTTGAAAAGAGAGAGGCAGTAGATAGAATATTGGGTCTAGAGTCAGGAATACGAATCTTCCTGAGTTCAAATCCAACCTCAGACACTTACTAGCTGTGTGACCCTGGGCAAGTCACTTCACCTTGTTTGCCTCAGTTTCTTCATCTGTAAAATGAGCTGGAGAAAAAAATGACAAATCATTCCAATATCTTTGCCAAGAAAACCCCCAATGGTGCCACGAAGAGGAAAACATTACTGAAAGGACTGAACAACAAAATTTGAAAAGAGAAGGGTTATAAAATTATTTAAAAATAAAATTCCATTGCAATGCTAAAGCAGTTCATGCTAATGATAATGAACATTCATATAGTGCTTTAAAGCTTGCAGAGTGCTTTTATGTACATTATTATCTCAGCTAAGCCCCTCTACAAGTGAGGTACTGCCAAAGAAGTTCTACAGACATTACTGTCCCCATTTTACAGATAAGGAAGCTGAGGCTTAGAGGTGAAGTGACAGGGCCACATTCATCCGGTCACCCAGCAACCACTAGAGTTCCGTGTCATTTCTTTGTGACTTTGAAATCTGAAACTCCTACCTACTGCATGGCATTCGTGTTTGATAATTAATGTGTTATTCTCTGGTTAGTTTTCTTTATGGAAATCTAAACATAAACATAATGAATGTCATTACTACTGGTTCTAGTAAAATCAACCTTCATTCATAAAAATTCATAGCATTTTCCCTCTCTACAAATTCTAATTTAAATGAACTGTTCATGACCAAAAACAAAAATATCACCATTCTAATTTATGAGTCTCCACTGAAATTGAGAACACTGCATCTTAAAACATCAGAAAGTTTAGCTTTTCTCTAATTCTTTTACTGGTGAGTCATAATACATGATGTTCCAAAAATCCTAGTACAGTCTTAAGTTATTACTCTATATTAATTATATTTACTTAATTATATTAAGTATATACAGTATATATACATATGCAAATATATCAAGCTATTAAATTAATAATAATAGCTATTAGCTCTTAAAGCTTAAAACTGCACCAAGATTTCGGGAAAAACCTGTACCAGTGGAACAACATTTATTTATAATTATATTACATGCTAACTCCAGAAGTTCTTCATTACTACATCTTTTCAATGAAACCTAAACAAAAATATCACTTAATATTTATATGTTTGCAGCAAACATTTAAAACACTTCTAGAATAAAATAATTTACAAGTTAAAATGATACCAAAGCAAATGGCCACGTTCTCTACAACAGAGTTCCACATAAAAGAGATCATGGTCATTTTCCTTAAGGTATTTAAAAAAATATTTCTTCAAAGTTTTCTCATGCAGCTTGGTCAACATAGGGGCAATAATTCAGTTTTAGGCTCCTAAGTTTATTTTGTTGCTTTCAACATGTATAGGCTCATAAAGAAGTCTTCCTAATAAAAATGAAAATTTCCCAGATGTATTTGCCTGAAATGAAAAAGAAATCTATGAATTCATATTTCAGAGAAACACATACATACCTTTATCAGACAGCTAGGTAGTGTACTGGATAGAGTGCTGAGCCCAGAGTTCAAATATGTCTTCAGACAATTGCTAGGTGTGTGACCCTGGGCAAGTCACTTCACCTCTGCTTGCCTCAGTTTCTCTGTCTGTAAAATGGGGATAACAACAGTACCTACCTCCCAGGGTTATGAGGATTGAATGAGATAATAATTGTAAGGTTCTTAGCATAGTGCCTGGCACAGAGTTAAGTGCTATATTAATATTAGTTACCATCATCATCACCACAATCAAAAAGTATTTATGTATTTCAGACTATTAGAAGATCATGGTATCCTTTAATCTATTTTAAAACCTCTTAGAATAACTGGACTCACATAGCTATGAGCCTTGAACAACTCAAAAAAAAGTGTCATTCAGGCATTTATGCATTGTGTCCTATGGATTACCCATCCAGTTGGAGAATATCAGTGATGCTTTCCAAATAGGTCATAAGACTTACAAAGAAATACAATGTAGTAGTAATGGGAGACTTCAGTTATCCAGGTATTTGCTAGAGGCATCACACTAAAAATGCTTGGTGAAAGTGGAAGAGAGAGAAACCTAGGTAGAAAATGAAAAGTCATTTTTGAGTTTGTACTAGCCAATAAAAAGAACATGAGACAGGGTCACAATGGATCTTGACTTTAAGAAAATAAATTTCACAAGATAAAGGAAATGATAGATATGCGTCTACAGAAAGATGCCCTAAAAAGGAAAGACAAGAAAGTTTCAAAGAGAGAGGAGATATTCTTCCCTTACTTACTTTCTGTTTTCTCTGTTAAATAGAGTGATTTTCTAACTGAAAGAAGTAAATTCAAATAATCCTAGAATTTTAGAGGTCAAAAAGATACTAGATAGAATTAATTCAGTCCATTGAATTTGAAAGCATCATCAAATCAACTAGATCAAGGAGGGAAAAAAAGTGAAGACTGAATCAAAACCCAAATTGCTGAGGAATTTGTGACATTTAGCCAAAAGAAAATCAGAGAGAAACAATGGGGGTGGGCATCAGGATAGAAGTTCTTCAGGGATAAAAGCTCAGTTTGACCAAAGAAGGAGTTGAGTGAAATGTCTACTAGGTTGTGAACATATATGGCCTACCCATTGTTGAGCAGAGGATTGTCTTGATAGAGGCAAGAGTGTTTTTTGAATGGGTTCCCAAGGAATGGTAGCCACAGTACATCTGGAGAGAAGGGACCCTACCTGGGCCTAAGGATTCAAATTCAAAACCTTATGCCTTATTTCTTCTTCCAGTAAGGAAACTCTGACAATTATCTTTTTCATTAATATCATCCATTCATTCGTAATTATAAATGCTGATTCTTCATTCAGCATAATGGAAGTAAAGGAGAAATCACAATGCAGTTAGTAATTTTGGGATCATCATAACCATTGTTTTATTGTCAAGGAAAGTAAGGCCAGAAGAGATAAAATGACTTGTCCCAGTTCACATGATAAGATGATAAGTTATAGTGCCAGGACTTGAACCCAGTGACTTCAGTGCCCCTTCCACTATGCCAAATAATCTGATAAAACAGGATTTGTAAAATCCAGGATGAAACAAAGGGAGTATCAAAATTCCCTGTCTCTTCCTACTGAAAAGATAACTTTATCTCAAAGAAATAACTTGCCATCTTTATCCTACTTCATTCCTCTACCTCTTCCTCTTCCTTTTCCCCTTCCCCTTTCTGCTAAATTTTAATGCAATATAGTGAGTAAATATTTGGGGTAAATCCAGCAAAGTTTCAGCAAAGTTTGTTATGTCTTTAGGAATCAACCACAGACCAAAGTACCTATTCACAATTTTGTCAGTCCTGGGAACTTAAAACAAGGAACAATGCCCAGTGATAAGAAAGTCACTGCCCAACTATTTCCTTTTTTTTTAAACTTGCTTATTCAGATCATGTTGTATCTAGTTTTGTCATACTTTTTGGATTTATGGGGAAAAGTGTATTGAATCTTATATAACATTTGGGGCTAAATTGGTCTTCAAGGTTACAAAGAAGATGCTTTTAACTAGAGTTAAAAAGCTAGTCCAATTTAACAACGAAGAAATGAGGCCTAGAGAGATGAAGAGACTTGTTCAATATGGCAGTCATTGAACCCAGGTTTTCTGAATAAAAGCTGTACTCTCTCCATTGTACCATGTTGCCTTCTTCCTTGATGACCCAAGTGTATACTGAGTGCAGAGAGACAACATTGTGTGTGTGTATGTGTGTGTGTGTGTGTGTGTGCACATGCACATGTATATGGATAAATGTGTGAGTGTATTTTTTTCCAGTTGAGTAGATCAGGAAAAGCCTAAGTTATTCACCCCCATTTGCTTCCTCTATTGCCTTGTCCACAGTTAACAAGGGCATTTGAAATTCCAGCACCCCAATAATTCTTCCTTTGTACCAATCACATCACAGCTCAGAACAGTGTCAGCTCAGTCTGTCTAATGCATGAGATGCTATAAAGCTTTCTCTACCTCACTTATTGATCAACAGCACTAACTCTTAAAATAGTTTTAATCAGAAGGGGAATGCACTTGCTTGGATAACTGAGTACTGGTGCTATTATTTCTTAATGCCATTTTACTCACAGGAAAAAAAAAGCAACCACTAAATGCTAATAATTTTCCTGATGTGACTCTTTCTGCTTAAAAGGGCACTCTGATTTTAAAATTTCATGCATGTTGCTATTCCTGCGGTTTTATCATTTGTCAACAAATCAACTACCTGCTTAGCAGCCCTCATGAGGGATTTAAAATAGCCGCCATGAAAATCCTGTGCATTTACTATTTTTATAACAAACTTGATTGTCACCTATGATATTTCAAAGATCAGTCCTCATATAGACATCATGCTGGAAATTAGATGCAGGGCTTTGCTTTCCATGGAACATTATGCAGAGGCACTCTGACTAATAAATCTTTGTAGCTAATGCATTCCAGATGGAAGCCATGTCTCACAGATTTAACCTTCCTAAACCCTTCCAAAAATTCCTCCCATCAAAAGCTCTCAGAATGAGATATGTTTGATTGAAATGGGATCATCAATACATGACATCTAAGTAATAGTACAAATGATTACTGCCCATAGGAAAATTGTCATATTCTTTCCCACAAAGACATGGTTTGGGACAATCCCTTGGGCAGGAAGCTGGACCTCATATGTCTTACTAGATGGTTTAAATGCATTTCCTGGACCCCTACTGCTATTAGCAGATGCCATAAAGGGAAATTTACTTCTGTCTCTTTAACTTTTGTGCACGCATAACAAATGCTACTAAAAAAGAGGGATCAAGTCGGTTACAGGAGCCACTAATTAACATCGCTGTTTAATCATGTCACCATGTTTAGCGGTCTACATCATTAGTTTGTGTCAGGGAGAAGCAGTGAAACATCTAAGCACCTACATAGAGATCCTTACAAAATCAGTCATGTGAAGTGCTGAGGTCAGTGTTAGACAAGACGGCAACACACCTCTAATATTTAGAAACCATTACAAATCACCTCGATAACAGGCTTAGTGCAGACAGCTTCCAAATACTTAACTTTTTCTTACTGGTGTTTTCACAAAATTAGTTCAACTTCAAGAGTATAATCTAAAGGAATCAGGATTTATATGCAATTTTAACTATGCTGCCTGTTCTCATACTTTTGGATGGGGGAAGAACAAAGAACTATATATTTATTTTTTTAATTGAAGAATTAGGAGGTTTATAGGAGAGGAAAATAACTGGAAACTTTGAGATCACTGAGGAGCATTTCTTCTCTTTCTATTCAAGAATAATTTTTTAAAAATAAAATGCATTAAAATCACATTGTAAATTTGTAGCACTTTGTACTTCTGAAGTTATTAAAGCTTTAAATTGCACTAAGATTTTTGGGACAGGCTATATTGTAAGTACAATTTTTAAAAACCTATAATTTAGACAGATTATTAGGTCAGTCTGAATTTATGAAAAGACCAAACTTTAAAATGTTTTCCAAAATTTCAAGTTTTATTACTTCCGAGTAGTCTTTTTCTCAGAATTTGACCACTCTAATAAGAAGTGGCTTCAAGCAACAGTGTTCAGTCACTTATTATGAATACATATGACTCTTGTCTGATTAACAGCATAACTGAGTATTCTAAATTTCTTTCAAGAACTTCCTTAAGTAGGTTCAACATGCCCCCTACAATCCTGTTGATGGCAATAGTTTGCTTAGCAAAGGTTTTTTTTGCATCAGTTGTACAAAGGTGAACTATAGCTCAGTCCGGGTTGAATTATTGCAGATTTTTCATTAGCAAAACTGGAATGATGTGTTCTCATGTCTTTTGCACCTTTTTTTCTCCTCTCCTTTCAAGAATTCACTGCCAGTAAATGTAGAATATAACACATACGTGATTAACAGATCTCTTTAACTACCCACTTCAGATATATGCAGCATTTCTTATTAAGCTGTGCACCTAAAAATTTTTAAGACAAAAATGTACTGAATAATCAATCATAAAGAATAAAAGCTTTCTTCGGGAAACTTAACAAATTAAAACTTAAAGTGATTTGAAATTAATAATTAAAACTAACTTAAAATGTTTGTATTTTTAAAAATGAGATACAAAATGTAACATTTTTTGAGACAATAGGGTATACCTGGACACACTCTGAATTCATACTTATGACCACCATAAAAAGAGACTTGGTCTCTTTTCTTTATATTAACATCTTTAAGAAAGTCTTTTAATTAATATTCCTTAAAACTTAACAACTTAGCAATGAGCATAATACACACACACACACACACACATACATGTATGTGTATATATGATTGTTATTCAGTCGTTTCAGTTGTGCTTGACTCTTCATGACCACATGTGGGATTTGCTCGGCAAACATACTAGAGTGGTTTGTCATTTCCTTCTCCAGCTTATTTTACAGATGAGGAAGCTGAGACATACAGGGTTAAATGAGTTGCTCAAGGTCATACAGCTAGTATCTGAGGCCAGATTTGAACTCAGGTCTTCCTGATTCCAGGCTTAGCACTCTATCTACTGTGTCACCTACCTGCCCTATGTGAGTGTGTAAACACACATGCATATATGTATATACATATGTATATATTTTATGGTTTATTTATATACATGCATGTATATATTTTGCTCATTGTTAAGTTTAAGGAATATTAATTTTCTGTATTAACTATATATACATTTATATAGATATTTTATGTTAATTTTATATTAACTACATAAATATAAATTTCATATATGAAGTATATACACATATATACACTTATATATACATATACATATATACACATAAACATGTATATATGTGTACGTTAATTTTATATTAACTACATAAATATAAATTTCATACATTAAGTATATACACACATATGCACTTACATATACGTACACATATACACACATATATTAACTATATAAATGTTAACACAAACATACATTTTATATATTAACTATATATACATATATACATACCTATTGTATGTGTGTATATACACATATACATCCTTAATTATACATATACATAACACACATATATTAATTTTATATATTAATATAAATCTAAATTTTGTATATATGCATATGTATTGTGTGTATGTATGTATGTGTGTACCTATGTATGTATGTATATTTCTCTCCTACAATTGATAATCTTGAGGACAAGCTTAGCTTTTGAGTGACAAGAACGGAAACAACTTTAAATCATGCAGTATAATTATCTTTTTTCTGCTCAGGCTCAAGAAATTCTTAAGGGCCCCTTCCCAAATGTCGTCCTCACTTTGATCTATGGTTGTAATCTTACATTAAAACTCAATCACACCAGGGAATGTCATTTTGCAAGCTTTCAGGCAGGTCTTAACAATAGACCCCTAACTGTGGCAACTGTGAAGAGATTAAGCACCCTCCCACTCACACAGCAGCGGGAGCTTGGCAGGGACGCTAGACACCTGAGCGAGGTTGGCTGAGCCTGGGAGCTCTCCACTTCATTCAAAAGTAACCTTTCCCCAGACATGTTTGAAAGATAATAGGCAACCACCACGAGTGTAGATCATTTCATTGGGTTGATGTCCTCCACCAAAGGAGAAAGTCATTGTCGACTCCCTAGTTTGTAGATAAAGAAATTCTGCTTACCCGAGCTTAATAAGGAGTTGCGACGGTTTTCAAAGAGTAGGCGTTGTACATCCCGTTTTTACTGAAGCCAAGCTTTGCTTCTGTTGCCTAAGTCAGTGGGAGGCTCTACAATATGACTTATCTTCTTCCCTATTCTATCCATCTGAGTCAGTTTCACTGTAATGTTTCTTCAAAAAGACAGTGAAAAGAAAGTATTTGTCTGCCTTTCGAGGAGTTTCTTTCAAATGAGATTAGAAAGTTTGGGTCTTTTTTTTATGTCTAATCCTATTATGCTCATTAATGAGCCCCAGTTTGCCTCAGTGGCTAAAATAAAAGCGACTGAAAGTGTCCTAAAAGTCCAGCTCCTCCTACTGAAGAATACATTTAAGCTACCATGGTTCAATATTATACTGCAGCCCCATCCCATAGCACACATCAGGGAATGGTGGAACTCTAAGTACCTTTCAGGCACCTAATTGGCTCTATGCACTTGTTCATGAGTCCACTTAAAATTAAACTAATATAGATTTTGGCTCAGGCTCCAGCCAAGTTCTGGGGTAAGAGGACATCAACATTAATATGATTAGACAAAAGGAGAGCTTTGCATCACATTTTCAACCCCCCCCCCCCCCAAGGAACAATGTTTCTTAATTTCATTACTACTTCAGTGCAGAGACTATTAACAGACTTCAGCAAAAGCTGGAAACTACATTAAATTTGTTCATGAACTACATACCTGACCTGAGGTACAAATGATTTTTGCAATGATACATATAAGAGGAGTTGGCAGCATGGTGTCCTGGAAAGAAGGAAGACATCTGGGTTCAAGTCCTACCTTGAACACATACTATCTGTGTGACTGTGGGAAAGTCATTACTTCTCAGTGTGTCTGGCAACTGACAGTAGGCCTAATAAGGGCATTCTTAGGCTCATTTTTGTTTGAAAATTGTGTGAACTGACCATGACTAATATGGAAATATGTTTTACATGATAGCCCATGTATAACCTATATCGAAATACCCACCATTTTTAGAAGAAGGGAGGGGGAAAAATTTGGAACTAAAATCTTGTAAAAATGAATGCTAAAATTGTATTGACATGTAATTGGGAAAAAATAAAATACTATTAAAATTGTGAACTGCATTTCAGTATGATTGATTTCCTTTGTATCTTTTTTGCATTTCATTTCATGCATTTAAAACATTATTCTGTGAAGGACTCCAGAGGCTTCAGCAGACTGCTAAAGGGGTCCCTAACATAAAAAAAGGGGAAGAACCCTTGGGAGATTATAGGTTACAGATGAATTATGCATCTTAAATCAGTAGAGGCAATTTGTATATTGGGAGTTCTCCTACTCAAATGAAATCGTAGGTCTGGACCAAAAATAATTTAAAAAATAATAGAATAGTTTTTAGATTAAAGAGATCCTTCTTTTTCCTTTTTTTTAATCCAAGAGTTAGAAAATCTTGTTATCTGGATCCTATGTCTTGTCGCTCCTTTTTCTCTGTGACTGATAATGGGGCAAATTTATGCTCTCAATTTCTCTCCTTATAAAATGGGAGCATAATGTTACATATCTCCTTAACTCTGAAATCTATGAATTCAAAGTGTAAAATAATGAAATTATGAAACATATCCACCTATGTATTTTGATTGGCTAAGCAGATTTAAAAAAAATGTATCCCTGCCCTATCAAAATTCAACCAATATAATTTTTAATTTTAAGTTTTGATTATAAACTCATAAGAGTTTATAATAGATTTAGAGTGGAGAAGGACCTCAGAAACCCTTTAGTCCACCTCTCTCACTTTAGAGATGAAGCTTTACCCCTCAGTGAGAGAAAGTGACTTGTCCTAAGGTCACTCCAAAAACAATTAGGAGCACTATGATTTGAATCCAGCTCCTTGATTTGATTTTTTTCAGTCTTCTTTCCAGTGTAATTGTATAGCATTCTGCCTCCAGTTCTGTAGTGATGTATATGAATGAAAGGATAGAGAGACTGTATGCTACAGGAGGATATGACATAGAACACAAACTCCTGTATAGTGACCATAGTATTGGACTAGTAGTGATGGAGGGTGGGGGGAAGGGTGCTAGGTGGCGCAGTGGATAGGGCACTGGACTTGTAATCAGGAAGACTCATTTTCCTGAGTTCAAATCCAGTCTCAGACACTTATTAGTTGTGTGACCCTGGGCAAGCCACTTCATCCTGTTCACCTCAGTTTTCTCATCTGTAAAATGAGCTGGAGAAGGAAATGGCAAACCACTCCAGTATCTTTGCCAAGAAAACCTCAAATGGGGTCACTACACGACTGGCATGAACAAACAAAAAAAGCAGTCAGGAGCCTGAATCCTCTCTGTCCCAGGTGGCAACATCAGGCATGTCATACATCTTCTTGGGCATTTCATTTTCTTTTATTTCTAAAGTGAGAAGGTCAGACTAGAAATTCTTCAGTATTCCTTTGTACCTCTAGGATTGATTTATCACATGAAGAGTGTGATCACCTAAGCTAGATGGGATGAAATGAAATATCAGTATTTCGATGGGACAGAGTGTCTAAATATAATCAGAGAGATCTTGTTGACATCGATGAACACTTGCCCTAAGTAAGAACAAAACTCTGGAAATCTATGGGATAACCTATGGAATCTATGGGAAGTCTATGGGATAATCTATGGGATGATATCACTTCTTGTACCCAGAAAATATCTAGAAGCTGCTGACCTTAAACAGCATGTAGTTATAAGGGTGAGTGCTTTGGAAAAGGGCATGAAGTGAGTAAAAAGTGTTAAAGATGGCTATAAAAATGTATTTAACATTTCCCTTCTAATTCAAAATACTATTGAAAAGAATGCCAAAGAATTGTCATGTACTGGTTCTTAAGCTTAGTGTGACAAAAGAAAAAATGACAGTTTAAAAGTAAAATTTGATTAAATTTAAATCAATTCAGCTAGAGTTTCAGTCCCAGACACTGACCAGTCACTGTGGGTACAAAGACTAAAACTTCTGGCCCTCAAAGGGTTTACATTTTACTTGAGGAAGAGAAAATTAACAAGTAGGAGGGTGTGTGTAGGTATGTGTATGTGTATGTGTATATGAGGAGAGGTCAAGAACATCTTTCCGAAGAGTTTAGGAGTTTGCATTTTTTCCCCCTAAAAGACAAGATTTGCCTATCTTTCTATTTCTTTCCCTCCTCTCCAGTATCTGGAACTATTCAAATAGGAAATATTCATCTGTTTGTTGAACAGATGAATGAATGAGAAGAATGAATGACAATAAAAAAAAACCCTGTAGGATTTCTGGTCATAGGCCAAGTCTCTTGTGGGCTCTAGAGAAGACCTAAAAGAGAAAGTCATTTGAGATGCTATAGTTGTTGTTATTCAGTCATTAAAGACTCTTTGTGACCCCATTTGGAGTTTTCTTGGCAAAGATCCTGGAGCGGTTCGCCATTTCCTTCTCCAGCTCATTTTACAGAAGAGGAAACTGAGGTGAATAACAGTAAGTGACTTGCCCAGGGTCACACAGATAGTAAACGTATGAGGTCGCATCTGAACTTAGGTCTTCCTAATTCCAGGCCCAGCATTCCATTCATTGAGCCACCTAGCGGCCCGTGATGCCACGGTAACAACAGTTACTACATGAGGTCACAGGATCAAAGCTCAAGACCTCGAAAGGCCCTCAGAAGCTATCCAGTCCAACTCTCTCATTTTACAAATGAGGAAACTGAGGCCAAGAGATGTTAAGCGACTTACCCTAAATCACATTGGCAGTAAGGGTCAGAGGCAGGATTTGATCTCAGGTCAATGGATGAAAAGATTTAAACACTGTCAAGGAATTAGAAGGGGACAAAGGTTGCTCAGCTGGGTATCCTCTCCATGGCAATTCTATACCATCTCTAGGGTGTGCTCAGCCAATGGAAGCTTGTCCTGGTGATGTCATGCTTCCAGCAGCATTTATGGATAAGCTGTCTGCCACTTTACATACTGCAGACTAAGTTTCTTCAGAACTTCCTCATTGTGTTCAGTGCTGCCTATGCAGTTAATTGAAGCCTCAGAAAACCCGGTGGTTAATTTTCTGACTTGCCTCTGGACTCTTAAATGCTATTGCTCCAATCATACCACGCTGAAGCACTTACAGAGATTTCAACAATAATATCCACAGCTGTGAATAAATCAAAGCAGTTTTATCACTGATTAAGTGCTATTGAAATATGGTTACAAGAAAACATGAAGCAAAGGAAAGATTTCACTTTGGAAGATTAAGACAGAGCCCGAGGAGAAAAAAAGGTGGGGGAGGGGGGAAGTGGAATAATCTAAACAAAGTTACCACAAAACTTTAAAAAAAAACACAAAGTAGCAATTCATATTGCATTCTTTCAGCCATGGATGCTTCTGTGTGTGTGTGTGTGTGTGTGTGTGTGTGTGTGTGTGTGTGTGTGTGT
>NW_020954572.1:14821478-14955935 GCF_900497805.2 Vombatus ursinus | reverse complement strand
TGTGTGTGTGTGTGTGTGTGTGTGTGTGTGTGTGTGTGTGTGTGTGTTTGTGCATGCATGCGTGTATACTAATGTTTATGCTACACGGCAGTTCTAGTACACAAGCTTGATTTGGGCCCAGCTGCTCTACCCAAGTTAACATGATCTCATATCCCCCCTTTCACTCACTCACTGCTGTATTCAAACAAGCCTGTAGTTATTTCGTCTGAACTTCACATTTCATCTCTAGTCTCTGTATCTTCTCACAAGCACCCCTCAATGCACTGAATGCATTTGCCTTCTCACTTTTACTTCTTAGACTCTTTAACATTTTTATGGCTTAACTCAAGTACCACTAGAATGGGAAAGTAGAACACGTCCTGGATTTGAGTCAAAAACTTGGGTTCAAGTCTTACCCTCTGCCACATATTACCAGTGTGACACTGGGCAAGTCATAACCTCTTTGGAATTCAGTTTGCCTGTGTCTAAAATAAAAAAGCTGAATTAGGTATCTTTTAGGATTTCTTTCAGCTTGAAATGTATTGCTCTAGTTCAGTTGTTTCAATCATGTCTGACTCTCCATGACCCCATTTTGGGATTTTCTTGTCAAAAATACTAGAGTTGTTTGCCATTTCCTTCTCCAGCTCATTTTATAAATGAGGAGGATAAACACAGTGGAGCATAGGAAGACATACATCAACTGGTGCAATGTGGAGTATGAAGAACGTGGAAAAAATGACATACAATGATTTCTATTGTTGTTCAGTCCTGTCTGACTCTTCGTGAACCCTACTGAGGTTTTCCTGGCAAAGATACTAAAGAGGTCTGTCATTTCCTTCTTCAGCTCATTTTACAGATGAGGAAAGTGAGGCAAACAGAGTCAAGTGACTTGCCCAGGGTCACAGAGCTACTAAGTGTCTGAGACTGAATTTGAACTGAGGAATTTGAGTCTTTCTGATTCCAAGTCCAGTGCTCTATCCACTATGCCATCCACATATACTCACTCTATAATTTTAAGTTAGAATGTATGTAGATTCATAAAATTTGTAAAGCTAGAAGAACCCTTAAAATAATTTTAATTTAAGAATAGGTTTTTTTTTAAATAAAGCCCTTAATATATGAGTAGTGTGCCATGCATTGAATAAAATTTAAAGTTTAGGTAAGACCTGGTCCCAGTGGACTGGGAGATCAAGGAAGGCTGAAGGATTTTAATTTAAATTTTGGAAAGATCAGTAGGAATTAAGATGGGAAGGGGGGAGAAAGGTATGCTATATCACGTAGGGCCTGGAAGAGTTGGCAAAACAGTTTGAACTTGCATCCAAAGTAAACTAAACAAATAAAAAGAAGAGATGTACACATGAAATGCTCTAGAAATTCAGAGAAGGGAGAGATCACTTTTGGATAGTGGGGATTAGGGAAGGATTCCTGAAGGACCACTTTTAGAAGCCTGAAGCTTGTGTTCTAGAACTTCACAAATATACTCAAGCTCCCAAGCACGGACAAGTCATTCAGGTTGCGAATATAAGCTGCTAACTTTTACCAAAGGTTCCAAAAGGTGTCTTAATGGCCATAACAAATTGGCCATTCAAATTCAACCACTTTTCTGACTTCTGTCAGTTGATCAAACCAAGTGAATCTTTCACTCTAAATGGTTACCCTCTGGACTGTTGAGGCAACTGGTCCAATCTACAAGTTTATCTGTTACCCAGATTCCTAGTGCTATTTCCATTCCTACAGGTTACTGATCGACAAATGATAAAAATTTACAGATTATCTTTCCCATTTCAAGTTTTGTTGTGGAGGGAGTTTGCATTGGAATCTTATTTTTCCTTTTAATTTTGTTTCCTGATTATAATTCACCAATTCGCATTTTGATTCAATATACTGACATATCTCACTGAAACCAGCAAAATGTACAATCATATTTCCAAATGCAAAAGAATTCTAAGGGGTCTAGGTCAGCCTTCTGACCAAATATATTATAAAGTAGCATTGTATCTCAGAATATACATACATATCTATACATCTATGCACACAGAAATATATATGCAGGCATGTATGTATATGTACATATGTGTATGCTATGTTGTATAGTATATGTGTGCATGTAAATATACATACATACATACATCTATACATACTTCTTAGAGGTCTTTAGTTTGACCTCCCATCTCAGTCACGAACCATTCAGGTTCTATTTGAATACTTTCAATATTGGGGCTATTTTACCTATGAGAAAAGTTCATTTAATTTTTAAATAACTTTAATTATTAATGAGTTTATCCTCATTTCAAATCAAAATATTTCCTTGTAACTTACAGCTGTTATTTCTAGTTCTACCTTTCTAAGCTACATTGAACAAATCTAATACCTCTTTCATACAGTAACTCTTCAAACACTTAAAGACGGCTTCCTGCAACCATTTCTCATAAGACAATTTTGTGTCCTCTCACCATCCTGATCATCTTTTCTCACCAAGATCCAGTTTGTCAATATCCCCTTTATGATTCTTCAAATATGGTCTAAACAGTGTACATTAGATCTGTTATCTATTTTTTCTTATACATTTCTTAATTCAGTCTCGGGCCACATTAGTTTAAAAAACCCTTTTTATTATGAATTTAACAACCATAAACAAACATGAATATTTCAATATAAAAATAAAAAAGATGTTTGTTTATGAAACCAGTAACTTCTAATATATGCAGTTTTCAAAGAACATTATATTTAACAAGGTAATAACAAAATCATTGTATTTGTGTCCTTTTCTGAACCTCTTTTTGCTTTCTCCTATGTCCTGTTTTAAATACTATAATAATGCTCTCTTTTTGGGGAGTGAGGCAAGGGGATCTTCATCACTAACACTAATTCCTCCCCACTTCCAAAGAAAAGTCCTTCCTTATCACAAATAGTTTGTCAATCAAAATAAATCAAACATTGGGCATGTCCAAAACTATATCCAATAAGGTTTGTTTGTTTGTTGTTTGAAACCATGCCACACAACTAAGTCATATAGAGTTCTCAGTTAACTAAAATCACTAAATCATTTTTTCACATAAATTGATATTCTCTATCTCCCCCATACTACATGTGTGTAGTTGGTATTTTTAATTTAACTTCCTAAGTTTGCAATGAACATTCTATTACATTTAATTCAGAATATTCTTCCAGCCTGTCTAGATATTTTTGGATCTTTGTTCTGTAATCTAAGAAATTTGGTAAGAATACAAGAGGAAATCATGGCTATCTCTTTCAACTTTTGTATTTGGTATGCCTTATATTTTTAAGTCATTGATAAAAATATTAAACAAGGAAAGACAGAGTTCTAAGGTATGCCAGTGGAGAGCTTCCTCCAGGTTAATCTGCTGACCTCAATCCAATAATGATCATTCCTTGAATTCAGTCCTCCAACACTGCAATTCACTTCAATTCAACCAATATTAATTAATCACGTCTTTCAGGTATAAGATTCTATCATAGGCTCTGGATATACCAAATAAGATGACATAGATGCTATTTTTGAGGAGTTCGTATATGAGAAAGGAAGGGATACGTGTACACAAATGACTATGCTTATAAAATGTTGGAATCATCTATCTATCATCTATCTTTGTTCTTACATATATACATATATATACACATAAATAAATATAATACATTCTAATCTATAACGTATGCTTACATATATATGATCCATTACTAAATGTCTTGCCAAAATCCAAATATACCATCAAAAACTTTATCCTACTCTGTCTAGTACCCATTTAAAAAAAGAAAATTCAATTCAATCATTTAAATGTCAATATTTATTAAACAGTATTCGTAGATTGGAGGTATTAGTACAGTGGATAAAAAGCCATCCTCAGAGTCAAGAAGACCTGAGTTCAAATACTTTCTCTAGACCCATTAGCTGCTTACATTAGGTATGTGACCATGGGCAAGTTACTTTCCCATTCACTGCCCCAGGCAACATTCTGAAGACTGAAAGTTGTTGGGTTACCGTTGATTTGCTTTGGAAAAGTTTCTTATGTCAGTGAAATCATGTATCTAAACTCCCCCAAAATCTTTTAAGTGCAGAACACACAACTTAATGAGATATAACATTCATACTGAATCCATTTTGACATTTTTCCTTTGTAAGTGTTCAAAAACTACTTCAAAACTAGTTCAAAAACTAATAAATTGTAAATTTTTTTTTCCTGAGAGGTTACCTTTTTCCCCTTTCTGAAAAATCAGGATGTTTGCCCTTTTTATTCTGGAACCTTTCCCATTCGCAATGATTCCAAGGACATTATCAATAGCTTATCAGAAGTACCATAATACAAATATTAATTTAGGTATCCTGAACTCTATTTCTTTGGGTCTTCTAACTCAGATTCATTAAGAGCAGTTAGAATCATTTTCTCATTGATCATTAGTGGAAGTTGAGACACTTCTACCCATGGAAATATTTATTATATTTAAACTATGTAATTCACTTATATGCCCCACAGAGATGAATATGAAAATCAAACTGTATATAAAACTTAGGATTCTCTCGGCCATAGCAGATACTGTCATTTTGTCATTTTAGTTGTGTCTGACTCTTTGTAACCCCATTTGGGATTTTCTTGGCAAAGATAGTGGAATGGTTTTCCATATCCTTCTCAAGTTCATTTTACAGATGAGCAACTGAAGCAAACAAAGTTAAGAGAATTGCCAAAGGTCACACAGTAAGTAAGTGAGGCTGAATTTGAACTCAGGTCTTCCTGACTCCAGGCCCAGCATTCTATCCAGTGCACCACTTAGCTGTCCTATAGTAGATATAATCTTGTCTTAACAGCTTAGTTAATGCTGCCTAGTCATATCCTCTACATCAGAGAGATTTAGTCGACACCACTTGGGAAAATATTGCTTCTATGACCTAGACCTTGATTTGTTAAATTTTTTTTTTACAAATATTTGTATTTCTAATGGTCCATTTTTAGCATTACAAGTCAAGATGGCTGAGGAATTTTTATATTAACATATTTATATGTTATAGCTGATGCCTAATAATAGACTAACATACAATGTTAGTCGGTCGTTTCCAACATTTGCCTGAGGTATTATCTACTGTCAAGTATGAACTGCACCTGATTTTGCTATTATGTTTTTCCAATTATGGTAAACAAAAATATTCACACATATAAGGGGGATGATTTTCTTCTGTTTGGTTATATTTATATGCATGTATGTAAATGATAATTAAAAACTATATGGGATATTGATAAATAGCAAACTGAGACAGCTACAAGAGATGCATAGTAGGGTAAAGGAGATAATATCATAGGGGGATGGAGTTGGAAGACTTTAGAGATCATCTAATTCAAGACCCTTACTTTGCAGATGAAAAAGCCTAGACCTGGGAAGGTTAAGTGATTTGCCCAAGGTCACTCAGGTAATTCTCAGATCTGGGATTGGAAACAGGATTTCCTGAGTCAGAATCCTACAATCTTTCCATTGCATGTATGTCTCTGATTTGATCAAACTTTAGTGATTGCATTTTTTTAAAAAATGAGTGAGAAGGAGGATGGGGATTCTACTTTGGTGCATCATTTGTCTTCTGTCTCCCCCGCAATACAAAGCAATGTTTGCTGCAATGACATTTCCTCACAGTTACATTTCCCTACAGTTGGTCTAGCCTACAGGTGGCAGAACTGTTAACAAACAAATAGATTTAATTAGAGTATCTAATCTTTTAAGTAACCCAAATGGAAGATCTAATTTTTCGGTGGAGTGGAGCTTGGCTTTCTTACATTCAGCAATCATCAGGAACTTCCCCTCTAAAAACATTTTCAGTCAATTAAAAAAAGTAGGGCAGGATTCTATCTCCACTTTTCTTTCACATTTTATTTTGTAAATGTGAACATACAAAGGTTCATACTTTGACTCCTTCCTTTGTTTCCCTCCTTTCTCTTTGGATCATAGACCCAGAGGTGGAAGGTTCATAGAGACAAAAATGAAAAGGATTTCAGGGGTCATCTAGACCAACACCCTCATTTTCCAGAGAGGACAATGGGTTCAGTCACATGTCCGAGGTCTCTCTCTCTCTCTCTCTGTGTCTCTCTGTCTCTCTGTCTCTCTCTGTCTCTGTCTCTCCCTTTCATACACACACACACACACACACACACACACACACACACACACAGAGCAAACATCAAAGATGAGACTTGAACCGCTGTCCATCCTCTAAGTCAAGTTAGTGTTCCTTCCACTATATAACACCATCTCCCTAAATAAAGCATCCTTCTGTAACACAATCATAACATATCCGGCAAATTTAAATGCGACATGTGGAAAGGGCTTAAAAATGAGCAATGAGAAAATATTGGAAAGTAAGTCGTGAGAAATAGACTGCATGTGAGTGTGTAAGAATTTTGGCTTGTGTTTGGGGTATCTGTGCTACATTTATACATATGTAGGTTTGTCTCCCTCACAGTCTATAAAGCTCTAACTAGAGATGTCAATTGTCTCTCTACCTTCTGATACAGCTTAGGATGTGACTGTGATAAAAAGCTCCAGGAGGCATCAATTCACATGAGAAGGGTGAAGAATTCCAAATATGCCATTTCCCCCTTCCTATTCACCACTCAGCTGTTTAACAAAACACTCATTTACCAGGGTATTTGTTTTTTGACAGTGATGATGGAAAGATCCCCAAAGATGCAAAGAGATTTAAGGTTGTTATAAGTAGGAGGGTAGAAATGAGTCTTGTGACTACTCCATTATAGCATTCGAGCAGCACAAAACCACTCACTGAACAGAAGCTCAAGATCTAAAAGTTCTAATGTTAATGCACTTATTAGAATGTAAGCTACTTGAGGGCACAGACATTTCATTTTTTTATCTTTGCATCCTTAGTGCCTAGAAGGGTATCTGACAAATAGTAGGTACTTAATAAACATCTGTTGAAATATAATAGTTAATACTTTCTAGCACTTTAAAGTTTGGAAGACACTTTACATATGTTTATCTCAATTGATATGTAAAACAACCCTATGACATAGGACTGAGGGGTGAGGAACCTGTGGTCTGGGGGCCACATGTGGCCCTCTAGGTCCTCAAGTGCAAATCCAAATTGGATTCAGTCAAAGGGCCGCACTTGAGGATCTAGAGGGCCACATGTGGTCTCTAGGCCGCAGGTTCCCCAGCCCTGATGGTGCTATTAGTACCCACATTCACAGCTGAGGAAGCTGAGATAGAGGTTAAGTGATTTGCCCAGGGTCACACAGGTTGTGTTTGAAGTAGAATTTGAATTCAGGGCATCTTCACTCCAAGTCTGGGACTCTATCCACTACCCCTTACCTCACTCATTTTCCTGATTCTCAAAGTGGATGTAACAGAAAAATTTACTTCACTGTTCTAGTGTGAAGAAGGAAAAAAAATTATTTCAAATGACTGAAGAGTACCTGTAAAAAACTTAAAGATGCATATTTACAATTAGGAACTTTGCCCCAGACACTTGAGAGACTTCTCACATCTGTGGGTCAGTCCTTTTGGCAAAATGGCCTAGAACTGCATTATCAGTTAGACAATGCTAAATTCTAAGTCCAATTCCCTGACTGGATTGCTGATGAGGTCAACTGTATTAGAAAGCACAACACAACACAACACAAAACAAACAAAAAAAAGAGATCAAATCTTCTACTCCCACTCTGGATTATGGATGCTAAACAACAACCAAATCAATAAACTTTAACTCCTTCTCCTCCTTTGAAAATAAGATAGGGCAGTAGCTTTTCTGTAGTGTACGCCCAGACCACTACTGCAGGATGTCACTCAGCAAATTTATTCTTTCTCAGTGGATGGATTTTACCAGACCTTCTGAATGCCAACAAATAAGTGAGAACAGTGGTGCCATGGGCCACATCTGGCCGATAAGTGAGAACATCAGGATAGGAAATTAAAACAAAGCAGCCAGAATTTCAATAAGGAGGAATTGGATTTTTCTCTCCTCCTGCCTTCCACCTCTGCTAATTATAAAAATCAATATTCTTGACTTCCCAGGTACCATAGATTGCTTACAAGTTCAATGATAACTTGGTTAGTATCAATGTGCACATCTGACTATCCTACCTTGTTTCTCAGATGAGCATCAACAAAATCTACACATTTGCTCATAAAAATTAATTGTTTACACAAATCAACTAGATGATGAGTTGAATGAAAATATGAATGCATGGATATTCATTCATTCAAAATTTAAATGTGTTCAATGACTTCTTTATATTGGGCTATAAACAATATTTGAATTCCAGTGTTCATGCACAAAACCAACAATTCCTTTGGTGGTAGCTGGAACAAAATTAAAGCAAATGTAATTACTGAACCTTAGAAGAGTTTCTGGGAAGAAAATAATTATAGTTTGGATATTTTTGTCATGGTTTTGTGTTATTTTCTGGTGAACAGATTGGAACTAAAGCTGGCATAAACCCTCGCAGGTAAACATTTCAAGTATAGCCAACAGAGAAGAATTTTACTCTTTTCTCTTTGAAGGCAGGCAAGTAGAGCATTTTCCTCCTAGGTGACATAGTGGATAGAATGCTGGGCCTGGAGTCCGGAAGACCTGAGTTTAAAGCCTCAGATATTTACTAGCTATATGACCATGGGCAAGTCACTTAACCTGTTTGTCTCAGTTTCCTCAACAGTAAAATGGGTATAATGATATGCTTCTTTCCTTCTTCACTTCCCTCCTTACCTCCCACCTTCCTTGTTTCTTTCCTCTCTCCTTCCTTCTTCTTTCCTTCTCTCTCTCTCTCCTCCCTTATTTCCCAATACTATTGCAGAAGAGAGAAACCTATATCATTGCAGCCTTCAAAATAGGATTGGATCATCTTGACTCATTTCTGTCTCTATTATGATTATTATTTTTTGTGCTTTGATGTGTATAAAGTATGGTAGTTTTTTCTTTGAATGATTATGACCCTAATTTCAATATTTTAAAAGATCCAAGACTTTACCTCTATCTCCAATAACACAAACTGTAAAGCTTTTACTTATGAGTTTCTGTAAGCAAAATATACTACTACTACTACTACTACTACTAGTGATAATAATAATAAATTATTATAATAATAACAGTTATTTGATGGCCAGCCTTTTGGTGATGAGCCTCTTCCAACTTAGCTAGAGTGGTCCTCAAATGACTGACACATAATCCATGGCTGGCTTGTTCTCTTAGCTTTTCTAGTTGGAAGAAATTGCCAGAACTTCCATCTATTTCCATAGCCTTTATGAATTCAAGGTCACTTGATGTCAGAACTGATAAGGAATAATCACACAGGTGAGAGGAGAAGCAAGAAAGATCAGTGTCACAGAAGTCAAGGAACTAGAATATGGCTAAGAGGATGGAGTAGCCAAACACTACAGAGAAATCAAAGAGGTTGAGATTTTAAAAAGACCAATGGATTCAGCAATTAAGAAATCATAACCTTAGTGAGAGTAATTTCTGCGCAGTATTTAAGGTTGGAAGACATATTATAAAGGATTGAGGGCAAGTGGATGGCAAGTAAGTAGAAACAGGAATAGTAGAATAGAATTCTCTTTCTAGGAGCTTGTCAGTAAGAGGGAGAAGAGATATAGGATACTAACTTCAGGAGACAGCAAAGACAAAAAAAGACTTTTTTTCCTTCTTTTGTTTCTTCTGATATTTTACTCCCTTCCTCCCTCCCTCCCTTCCTTTCTCCTTCCTCCCTTCTTTCCTTCCTCTGTCTTTCTTTCTCCTTTATGATTTTTATTTTTTTTTTACGATGAATCAGGCTTGGGCATGTTTACAGGCTAAAGAAAAGAAAATAGTTCATTGGGAGAGAATAAAGATGAGAAGGAGGAAGGCAGGGAAGGAAGGAGAGAGAGACAGAGAATTTTATTAATGAAACAAATTGGTAAAGGACACAGGACTAGTTGGTATCCAGGACACAGGGAGACAGGCTAACCTTGCTAGAAGAAGAACCCCCTACTTCCTAAGGGCCTGATGGTGCCCTGCAAGAGGAGGAAGAGAAGAAGAGGAGGAGGAGGAGAAGGGGATGATGTAGAGAGATGGAGAGGCCTGAAGGTTTAGAGTAGGAAAGAAAAGAAAGCTCAGATTCAAACAAATAAAATCCAAAGCTGAATGAGTGCCTATATTTAAGAAGAAGCAACTTAATTTCACCATTTTTGTACTTTAAAAATACAGTAGAGACACAGAATAATAGTATTTAGTGAGCACTTTAAAGTTTTCAAAAATCTTTACATAAAAATTATTTAATTCAAATCTTACAACAATTTTGCAGGGTAACTACTGTTACGTATTATTATCATCATTTAACAGATGAGGAAACTGAGACTCAAAGAGGTTAAGTGACTTGAATAGCTATCAAAGGTGGGATTCTAACTCAGGTTACACCTGACTTCATCCCCAGCATTCTTTCCACTCTTCTGAGCTGAATAAAATCTAAAATCAGAACTCGTGATCTTCAAATCAGAGGGCAGGATGGCATAAAGTCATAGATGGGAGACTTCTGAGACTTGTATTAAGCCTACACAAATCCATGTTTCCCCCATAGGAGCTACAGAAGGAGTTTTCTCCTCCCCACCCTCCTATATTCCAATTGGCTTTAAAGTGATCTTACTATGTCCTGAGATGGAAAAAAAATGAGGCTGTCTATTTCTCACTCTGTTCCTGGCAAGTCTTCTATATTTTTGAGGTAGCAGCTTTGCGTGTGAAATGAGCAGGTTACCGATCGATCCTATATGAGAGTGTGATCACTCATTTGATAATTATTTTATGCAGTTTTTCAGATATAACATTATATATGTGAAAAGTCCATATTCCTTATAGCATTGAAGACATTACCGAAACTAAGTACCGATAAGAACAGCAATGATTATGACTACAACGAATATGGGAATAAAGGTCTTATATATAGTTTATGTTTTATCATAAAATATAGAGAATATATTATCCATAATATATATGGATATATCAGATAAGTTAAATATAAAACATATTACATGTTTTATATATGTTTGCATATACATATATACACATATTAATAACTGCCATTTATATACTGCTTCACAGTTTGCAATGATCTCATTTCAACCTCACAACAACCTTCACAACAACAGATATTCTTATTCCCATTTCCAGATCTGGCAAACTGAGTCTGTGAGAAGTGGCTCAGAATCATCCAGCTGTGATGCATCTAAGATGGGATTTGAATTCAAGTCTTCCTGACTCTAATTCCATTACTCTATTCACTATTTGCTCTCTCTTATTTAAAATATTAATTAAAAATATTTATATATGGTATATTTCAATATGTCACTATTACATTGGTTCAGCCTAGCAGTCAATTCAATCTAGTATTTAGCTCTATATCTATAATTTTTATTACTTATCCCTCAACCACAAATACACAGCATTAGTAGGAAAAGTAGACACATATAAAGATTAAATTAGTAGAAAGGCACATGTTTAGGGAACACATGAGGTCAAGGCAATTTACACCTCCAATGCTACAGGTCCCCAGCATACTTTCTCTTCTTGGGATGTTCTCACATTATTCTCCCTAAGTGCAGCATCTTCACTAAGCATGTTACTGCAATTGCTGGGTTCATTGAGTTTGCTCCCTGATGGGAATCATGTTTCCTCTGCTTTAAAATGAAGGGTTGGGTTCTTCTTCCCTTGCTGGCTCACTTCTCTGCTGCCAAGAGACCCATGTCTTAGAGTTCCTTCACATACCTATTCACTCCCAAGAAGGTCACTAGCAAATGGTGAACTGTCCTCTAATTCAATAAAGTTTGAAGGAAGAGAAGTTCTTTATATTTGTGATACCACATAAAGTGTAAACATTTCTTTACAATTCATTTGAGACCTTACCATCTCTTGTTTCTGTTAGTGGCCTGTTTCATTTTATAATTTCATCATAGGAGTAAATCAGTTGATCAGGGATAGTTTCATCATCACCACCCCAACTAAAATTCAGACATATGAAACCTGATAATTCCGAACTTTTCAGTGATGGCAACACATCCCAAATTCATACTCTCATCCATGACTCAAACTTATCTGTCCTGGGCTTCAAGAATTCTTATGCAATAGGCCAGTGATAGTAACAGAATATAGGTATGATGAAAAAGCCAAAGAAGACATCTGTGATCTAATCATAGCTCTTTGTAAGATGTAAAGATGAGACTGGAGCATGTAAATATTGGAGACAGACATTTCCTCCATAAATATAAAAGTTCATGTTTGCTCTACACTCTCCTACTGTAAGTATCATTGTGTCCATTTTGGAGATGAGGAAATGGAGTCTTATAGAAGGGAGGTATCTTACCCACAGACATCTGGGTGGTGCAGTGAATAGAGCGCTGGTCCTGAAGTCAGGAAGACTAATCTTTCTGAGTTCAAATCTGGCCTCTGCTACTTATGTGACCCTGAGAAAGTCATATAACCCTGTTTGCCTCAGTTTCCTCATCTGTGAAATGAGATGGAGAAGGAAATGGCAAACCATTCCAGTATCTTTGCCAATCCCAAATGAAAATCCCAAATGGGGTCACAAAGAGTCAGACGCTACTGAAACAAACGAATAACCAAACTGCATAATTAGGTAGAAACAGGAAAAAAATCTAGATCTTCATAATTTAATCTCTAGTAAAGTCTCTAATACTTTAGTGAGTATTTAAAAGCACTCTGGAGTCTAGTATTTTAAAGGTCCTCATTATAGGACTACATGAGTTAGGGCCATTTAAATTTGTATTTTCTCAATAACATAACTTTGTTTTCCCCTTCGGTTGAGAGCGTTCAAAAGAAGGGGTCAACTTGCTTCCACACATGGCCTTCTCTTTTGATTGATGAGTCTTTGGCCCATACCACCATTTAACAGTTCACCCTATGCATACTCACCTGACTCCTGGATATTCTCCATTTCCTTGCCAGCACCCTTCTCTGTCATGCTGTTCTCTTTTCTGATTGATGAATCCTGGCCTGGATGACCATTTCATGAGGTTCCTAGGCCATAGTCACTCCACTGTCATCTCCACTCCTCACTCTGTAGAGGTTTATAACTCCTTTCCAGCAGCCTTTCTCCAATGCTGGTTCCCCACCCACCCACCTTCCAGTATTCCCTTTAGGAGTTATCTTCCCCTTATCAGAACGTAAGCTCCTTGAGGGTAGAAACTAATTTTTTGCTTACGTTTTTATCCTTAGTGCCTGATACATAGTAAACACTGGATATCTCTCTCTCTCTCTCTCTCTCTCTCTCTCTCTCTCTCTTTCTCTCCCCCATCCATCCATTCATATCTTTCTTTTCTTTCTTTCTTTCTTTCTTTCTTTCTTTCTTTCTTTCTTTCTTTCTACTTCATTATAATCTAACATAGAAATGAAAAGACCAGTGACCAAGCTATGAGCCTTTTCTTATATCTATTCCAAAAAGTATAGTGTTATTCTTAACCAAGGAAATGTTTTCTAAATGCTTTTGTTCTAAATGCATCATGGTATGGCTCTGTATTTTGCTTTTGCAAGGTACTTTTGTTCTGATTAAGTTTCTCTCATTCCACAGATGAAAGACGGTTCGGCAGATCACACGTTCTGGAAAGTTCAACTTTGGGCTCCTGATTCATAATTGGGGTCCAGGCCTTCATTCAGGGAGATCACATGGCGCTTTTATACTGCTAAATCAGCTATAGCACAACCGATGACTCCTCCTCTATCACGCTTAATTCCCTACCAGTATTAGAAGTTCAAGTGTTTTTAGCCCTATCACTACCCTGCCAGTTGTGAACGTGAGCAGCACATTCGACTGTGCCAAAGGAAGAGAAGTACAAGTTTCTAAACAGACAATGGAATCTTCCAATGGAATGTCTTATCATTAGGTATAAAGACAGACCCTGTAGTCATCCAACATTATTTATCATTTTCTCAAATAACAGACAGCTGCCCATAGAACAAACAAATCACGATAATGCAAACCTGCTGATTTATTACCCAGGAAAAACATCATATTCCTCTCACTCCGAATCCTAGGTTTCTTTTTTTTTATTTGCTTCATTTTATTATAGTAATTCCCTGACATCTGCATGTTGCTTGAAATGTAGTTAATAATAACTACACACCCTGCAACCTGACAACACTGAACAAATAAGCCTAAAAAGCATTTTGCATCTGAAACTGCAGGGGATGCAAAGATTCTTGCCATTTACACATGTAATACAGACAAGTAAAATGAATAGCATGCAATACCTATGTAATAAAGAAATTGCTTTAGAAATTCACGTGATAATTGCATATCAGCTGAATAATTCATTACTAAAATTATTGGTAATGAATGCTAATTTAGCACGATTATCTCATGTGTGGGAATATGCTGATGTACAGTGATTTACAGTAAACTTTAAGGATGAACATTTTATTTTTAGACAATTGCATGTTCATTAAAAATGAAAATAATGATGACAAAACAGGTTTCAATGATGCATTCAATTTGCAACGGTGGAATTTCAATCACAAGTGGCTTTTGGGTAATATTAGCTATCACTGATAAATCATATATTAACATGTGTGCATTCGATGTCAAGCAGAGCTGTCCAGCAGAGGGCTCCTGTGAAACAGTTCATGAAAAATGAGGCTGACTTTCAATGTATAGCCAATATGGTGCTTTGTATAAACCATATTGAAGCTTCTGCAAAGTTTGTTTCAAAACCATCCAATAGATTTACTCTCCTCATTCTCATAGAGATGTCGAGTTTATGAGTTTGTAGAGTTGGTTTACATGCCTTCAGCAAACCAGTGTTCTGAAAAGATTACATATTTTTAAATGAATGCCAGATTTTATTAATGATCTATAGATAGAGGCAACCAATAAGCATACATTAGCTGTATAAGTGGATGCATATTCATTTACATCTGTGCAAAACAATAAAAAGAAACAAGGAAAGGTTTTCTATTGGGGTGGGGCAATTTTCATCAAAATAATCTCTTTCAAAACTAGGACTGTGTAACATTTTCCTTTGTTCCAAAGCTAAAACTATGGGTGAATCCAAGCACTGCTGTTCTTGCTGCTCTTGTTTTTTTTCTTTTTATTTACTTTACAAAAAGAATGTAAACATTTTTACACTTATAAGGGAATAGTATCACTTTTCTTTGTACAATTAATCATCCGCTGAAAAGCCTTGTACATATTTTCCCATTGATTTGGAACTGAATGATATATTAAAAAAAAAAGGATAAAATGACCGGCCTGATCAATACTTTTGGATACAGATTGCTAAATAATTGCTTTTTAACTGTGGAAGGGCTAGCTGCTCCAATGAGTAAGAAGACTGAATCCTTCCGTTGGAATAATTATAAAGCTAGGAAAGAAATCCACTAAAACGCTAACATGCAGAACAGCTCTGGATGTGTCCTAAAGCTTCACCACGGTCACTCTCCCTTCTATATACCTATAAAGTTTGTGTGTAATTTTAATAAATGGATACATCACTGTCACTTGTGGAGAAGAGGTGAACTTTAGGTCCCCTAAGAAGATACTGACATTTATAAAACAAAGAAGTGTGATAACAGATCTTTAAAATAACAATTCTAAATCCTTTATAACTCATCGAGTGGAATTTGTACTATAGTCACTAGACAATAAGCCGGACACTCTAAAATCAGTATATAGGTATCACTTTGCCCCAGAGTCAGCTGCAATCCCAACACTCAAATGTCAAGACTTTTTAAAAAAATATTAATCATTTTGGGGTCCTTCAAGAAACTTAAATCTAGCGCATAAAGGTTTTCATTTTTCAATATTTCTTTTTAATGAATAACAGATGTAGATAAATGGATTAACAAATGGTACTTCATTTGTCAAGTAAGGAGAAGGCAATGGGATTTAGTGGCACCAGAGGCCAGAACAGCTAACCTGCCACCTGAGATTAACAGTTATATACTACTAGAGAAAGTTAGGAATGCCAAACCTGGCAAGAAAGTGCATTAACAAAGCCCCAAATACATTATCTCATTCATTTCTTATTTTAAACATGGTATGATAATCAGCAAAGCCTCATCATCACAGAAAATGGCACTTCCCTAATAGCAATTGGGGGGAAAATCATGTTATAATTTTGTATTTCACCTGAGCATTTCAAAAGGAGTTATATTTCCTTCTCTGGAGCTCTTCTTTGCATTCAGAAAAGGAGGTTTTATTTTCCCCTCTCTGGTTAAGTAAGTGGGGAGGTTTGTTGGACCTCGTGTCCTTCCATGTTTCTGTTGTCATCAGACAGCCAGAGTTGTTTTTTTTTTTGTTTTTAGTTTTTTGGTGTTTTTTTTTTTTTTGCTAATGACACAGACTGCACCAAGACAACAGTTGCATCTGACTGCTTAACCCCTCAGCTTTCCTGGGCAGTTTAGGAGCTCCTGCTGGGATGTTTTGTTTGCATACATGCACAGATAAAGGCTACCACTCTTCTCATTAAACAAGCAGGCATGTGGGAAAATTAATAATTTAATTTGCTAGGGGAAGATGGACGTGAAAATCAAATGCAAGTTTCCAGCCTTCCCTGGAGCACTCACCTTGGAATACCAGGGAATCTGATGCCAATCCTACCTTCCAATTGATGTCTCTGGAATGGCATCAAAGGCGTCAGAGAAAGAATGCTTTCAATGCTTAGGGGTTATCCTAGAAAGGGCTATGTGCTGTTCCATGGCTGTCCCTAGGAATAAGAGGCGTGGGAAGGGAGGAAGAATTACAATCAAACTGACCATGCACTGTTGGTTGGTCTTCCCATGCTTTAAAGAATCTGAGTCCTAGGCTAATTATGAGTCACAACTCCGATAGTCCAGAAGGAATTGATATGGTTCAGGATGAACAAAAAGCAAATACTGGTTGAAGTGGGAAGAAAAGGTCAATATTCATAGGGATTTTTTTTCTCTCTTTTCTCTTCTCTTTTTTTCCTTTCTTTTCTCTTCCCTTCTCTTCTCCTCTCCTCTCCTCTTTCCTCCCCTCCACTCCCCTTCTCCCTCCTCTTCTTTTTTATTCTCTTCTTTTATTTCCTGAAGCATTTTTTTCCCCTTTTCCTGAGGCATCTGTTTGAGAAATGGACTCGTGCTTACTGGACATTGCTTTTCTATCCTATTCTACAGAGTTCTGACTCAGGGTTGTCTCCAAGTATCCAAGACTAGTAAGTATCCATTAGAGAGAACATTATAACCCTTTCTGTCTACGCCAGAGGCCTCATTTCCCTGACAAATGCATGGGCAGGGACGTATAGTAGCACTATTTGGATCCTTGACTTATTCCCTATTCAGCTATAAGAACCACCCAGCTTACTCTGCAGTTTTCTGAACCAAACTGCTCTAGAGATGACACTGGCACCATCTCTCTGGGTATAAATGACAAACAGGTAACATGTCACTGAGGTTGGCCAGATGTGCAATTTCTCAGTGGAGAACTATGAGCCAAATTCTGACATTGCCAACCTCCCCTGAAACTTACGTACACTCCCTAAAGTACATCTGAGGACAAGATTGGGCTCACTTTAATACAGACATTGACATCAGAGAGAAGGAATATGAGTTTTGCATATTTTTGCCTAGCAATGTTCAACTAAGATTCTCTTTTGAAAAAGTAAGAGGGGGAAAAGATTTCATTTTAATAGCTTTGGATAGTTCACAGGAAGTTATAGGATCATAGGCATAGAGCTGGAAGGGACCTTGCAGATGAACTATTCCAACTTTTTCATTGCACGGGCGTGAATGATTTGCCCTAGGTCACAAAGACAGAAAGTAGCAGAGCCAGGATTTGAACTCAGGGCCTCTTGACTCCAAATCCATCACTTCGTATTCTGCACCATTGTGTAGTCAGATAGTGCCAGGCAATGCCTGTACCCACCACCCCAACTTGGAAAATACACCATTCAGTTCCTTTTTCTTCAGGTCTACAATTATTTTATGTCGAGCCTAATTATCGCAAATGAATAAAGAGATATGGAGGCACTAAATGCCAGCTCATGAGACACAGTTCTAGCTGGCCACTAAGTTGTATATGGAAGATTTTTACAATTGTTTTC
Organism: Vombatus ursinus; assembly: GCF_900497805.2. NCBI lineage: Eukaryota > Metazoa > Chordata > Mammalia > Diprotodontia > Vombatidae > Vombatus > Vombatus ursinus. The sequence goes on along the minus strand of NW_020954572.1, from coordinate 14,937,905 downwards.
TAAAAAAAATTTGCTTGTTCAAAGAGATGACCCTCATGGTGTAATGAATTAGAGACTGGACTTGGAGTCTAGAGAAATTGGATTCAAATCCCATCTCAGATACTTTTTAATTAAATACCTCTGGATAAGTGAGGCTAATCATTCTGTGCCTTGATTTCATTACCTGCAAAATAAGAGGAGGAGTTAGAGTTGAGGGCTGCTAAGATCCCTTCTACCTCTAAATCAATTGTTTTTCCTATAATGATGATAAATTTGTACTAATCAAGGCTTGCCTATTTTCAGTTCTCCATCCTTTTTTGACCAACAATAATATCTGCAAGATAGTTGGCTAAGATTAGGGTTATGTTATATAAATTATATCTATACATATATATATATATCTACATATATGAAAACTAATTCATCCATGGGGAAAGTGAACCTCTCACTTTGGCCTCATTAACTCTGGGTTCTAATCAACTAAAGCAAATGCCATAAGAACAATTGGACTAATTCAAAAACTCTGTCTCTAAAAGTCCATAGTCCATTTCCTTCATTAATCAAATACTGCCATGAAACATAGCATTCAGTCAATCATGGAAATTTTCACAACATGTGCTGAACATAAGGAATATCAGAGTGATACAAGGAACAACATCTTAATTGCAACTATCAAAAAAGGAAGGGGCTACCTCAGGAAATAGCAGATTTCCCTTCACAAGATATCTTCCTGCAAGGGATGGGTGATCACTTTTTAAGTGCTACAGAAGAGATTCTTAAATTAGAAACAAATCTGTTATCCTTGAATCCTGACCTAAATAGCAATGTTCATTTAAGGATGGGGCAATTATTTTGTTCATTTCCTTTGATCATATATTAATGAAATAATTGAAAAAAAACTTAAGGGCACATTGCTTCTCTTTTTCATTTTTTAAGCTTTCTGTAAACTTTTCTTTCCTAGCAGAAGAGAGATGAAATAAAGGATGTTAATGGTATTCTTTGCCTTTCATTCTAAGAAGCACACAGACAATCAGAAACAGCAGAGGAAATATTGCCTAGGTGGATATGACTAACATTTAAAATTAAGTAATCATATAGTGCAAATGAAAATTGTAGATCACTGTTTACTATAATACAGTTAAGATCCACAAGTCCTCTTTTGGTGAATCTGAAAAGATTTTGTTTTGCCACTAAATTTTACTTCATGCAAGAGAAAAGAGAGGACAAATATAAAGAGTGCCACCTGGCTAGATGTTTTACTTCATTTTTAAGATTTTATTGATATGTTATGTTTCTAAAGTATCTTCATATCTCAACATATGCTGCTTCCTGAAAGCTATCCTTTATTAAATAGAATTAAATTAATTAGAATTATTAAATAGAATTATTTAAATAGAATTAAATAGAATAAAATTATTATTTTATTAAATAGAATAAAAAAGAGGAAAAATGTTTAGGAAGATTACACAGCACATCAACCAAATCTGACATTTTGTGAGGTGTTCAGTACCTATAGTCCCCCATATCTGTAAAGGAGGGAGGAAAATATATTCTCACATTTCTGCCTTGGGATCAAGGTTGGTCATTATAATTTCAAAATATTCCACTTTCGGTTTTGTTCTTTTTATTAACATTGTTGTAGTTATGGGGTAAATTGTTTCCCTGGTTCTTCTTTCTTCACTTTGAACCAGTTCATAGAAGTCTTCTTATGCTGCTCTGTACTCTTCATGAGATGTTTCAATTGCCAATGACTGGTGATGATTGCACTGAGTTTGGTTTTTTGAGTTCTTATGGAAGTTTTTGGCTGAATTCTCCATTGGATACAGATTGGACTGGATTGCCACTGAGGGCCCTTCCATCTTCAAGATTCTTTGAATTTTCATAGTGCAAACATAAAAGACTCAGAAAGTTTGGAGGAACTTTAGGGATCACCTAATGGAACAATCCCTTCTATGAGTTCTTTGATAAATGGCAATCCAGTCTCTCCTGGAACATTTCTAGTTTTGAAGTAGTCACTACCACAGGAGTCAGCTTATTCCATTGTTAAGTAGCTTGGTTGGAATGTTCTTTACATTGAACTAAAACCTATCACCTATTAGTCCTAGTTATTCCTTTTGCTTCGAAAAGAGATTAAATTACTCCCACTTTTACATTACAACTCTACAGGTTTCTGATGCAAGCTGACATGGCCCCTGGAAGTCTTTTATCCCTTAAGTTAAATATCTTTAGCTCCCTCAGTTATTCTTCAATTCATTTCATCCAACACTTATTAAGCATTTATTATGTGTAATGTACTAGAGACACAAAGAAAAAAATATCATACTCCTACCTTAAACTTAAAAGTAACTTAAAATCTAATAAGACAGCTAACACAAATACAAAAAGTAAGTATAATAAAAAGGAGAATGTGTTAAGAGAAGAATGAGGACCTAGATAACATGGTACAAGGGAACTATTTTAGGAAGGAACCCATTACATTTTTGGAGAATTCTCCAAACTTCCTTATAAATGGAAGCAAGAAACATACACGTAAAGTCATGGTTTCTAAACCTCTCACGATAGTGGTCATCTTCCTCTAGATATTCTCTAGATTATCAAGATTCCTATTAAACTATAGATTATGAATATGAAATCATGTTCTACAACACTACTTCCATATATGAGAATTCAAGAAATTAGATGAATCACATATACTTAAGGCACATGGCAGCTTAGGAAATAAAATTCTTGATCTTACATGAGTCAGTAGTATGAGTCAGGGTATGATTGGAATTGGAAGAAAGGAATGTTTATTTATATGAAAGTCCATTGTCAGCCTGAAGAGCTAATGTTCAACATTAATCAAGATACTAGTAAAAAATTGTTTAAGTATAAATTCATCCTCAAATTCATAACTGTCTCTCTCTCTCTCTCTCTCTCTCTCTCTCTTTTTAATCAAACCAGTAAGTTAAACTGAGTGCTGGAGAGGCCTATGGAGATCTTCTTATTTTAATTTTTAGTGAGTATTAGAGAGAGACATAGTTTAATTAATATAAAACATACTGTCTAATATTGGATATTAGTCTATTAAACATGACTACTAAACATGATATAATGTTAATGTTTACTTCCTATATATAAAAAATGGTACTTGTAGATGTATACATGCATGTAAATGTATAAAAGTTTCATCGTGTCAAGGTGTGTCCCTATGGGGAGCCTAAAAAATATACACACATATACATATACATGAAAATCAAGTTTTGATCAAAGCAACAAATGATATGAGTTGATAAAAATTTTAAAAGAACCTTAATTTGTTAATTATTCTTCTTTGCTGTGATCTTTAGGTATAACGTATTCAGCGGTACAGAGGATTGGCCTGTCTATGCTCACTGGATAGGAAGAAGACTTAAGAGGGTTTGTACCTGCTGGTCTAGGTGAAGTATATTACATAAATTAAGGTGGTTATTGGATAAAGGGAAATGGAGCAGAGCCATACTTCTCCTGAATATTTCTACCATGGAAGACAAAAGGAAAACTTCCAAGAAAAGTATCACACAGCAGATGATGTCTAGTATGAAACTATTACAGGGGAAAGGTTAAAATGAAAGATCAGTGACCCCACTGCACAATCACTCATTCACGTTCTGTATGGGTGTGGATGTGGGTGTATGATTATGTAGACTCCTCCTCAACCATCTTTGTTTATGTTACTGTTACCAACATTACGACAAAAGGCAGCCTGACAAGTAGACAGAGAGGTGACCTTAGAATCAGAAAACCCTAGAGATACGAAGAAGCAAACATCAGACTCCTACATGAATAGCTTAAAATCTAATAAAATAGGGGCAGCTAGGTGGCGCAGTGAATAGAGCTCTGGCCTTGGAGTCAGGAGGACCTGAGTTCAAATCCAGCCTCAGACACTTAACACTTAAACTAGCTGTGTGACCTTGGGCAAGTCACTTAACCCTGATTGCCTCACCAAAAAGCAAAAAAAAAAAAAAAAAAAAACAACTAATAAAATAGTGAACACAAATACAAAAAGTAAGTATAATAAAAAGGAGAATGTGCTATGAGAAAAATGAGGGTCTAGATAACATGGTACATGAGGAAACTACTATAGGAAGGAATCCATTACATAAAAGACCGTGTTCCAGTCCTACCATTGACATATCCAGATATTATGTGACCTTGGACAAGCCATTTAATGTCTGTGTCTCAGTAAAATCTCTAAGATTATAAGTTATAGAGTTGCCCGTCTGCATTGGAAGAGAAAGTTTTCCTTACTGGAAATTCCCAAGAATAAAAGCATAGGTCTAGATTCTCCTCACCCAAAAAAAAAATTATAAAAAAGGTTTGCTATTGGGTGAGTAGCAGTAATATGGACTTTGCTCTGTATCTTACTTCCAAGGTGCAATGTATGGGGTGGACACTGGTCAAGAGACAAAGTGGCTGAAATTAGCCAACAGAGGAACATTAAGCAGACTCAGTTGAGAAGAAAAATCAACAGAATTCTGTAGAGGGCCAGAAATTTTTCTTCAAAAACAAAACGCTAGGGGAGTAACCAAAGACTGGACTGGGGAGGGAGGGGGTAGAGGGAGAAAGTAGGTGGGAAGGAGTGGTAATGATCTATCTGGAAGTATACAGGAGGCCAGAAATCTGTCTCATATTAGGAAGGAGGCCAGAGGGCAAATGAGGAGCTGGAAATCCATCTCTAAGTAAAGAAGGCCAGGGTAATTGTCTATACCAGGAGGACTTACTTAGGGGAGGCATGTATGAAAAGTATGGCTACATCAGTACATGAACCAGTTATCTGAAACATACAAAAATGTAATGGTCAGCAAGAGACAGAATTTAATGAAAGGTGATACCTGCTCTAAAGCAGCAATTTTTTTTAAGTGAATATGTCATAATGATGTCTACCCCTCCAAGAATCAACTTCAGAAGATAGACACTTACTCCAGTAATGTTGCCGTTTTCCAAAACATTTTGAAAACACCTCTTTTGGAATTTCCTTTGGTACCAGATTGGAGCCTACATGAGAAAATCATTCTTATTATACAGTGACAGCCTTTATTTCTTTCCAACAAATAAGTTATTATTCTTTTTTTTCATTTTTTATATTACCCAATATATCTCCTCCTTTGCCTCTCCCAATAAATCATTCTTATAATGAAGAAAACAAAAAGAATTAAAAATATTTCAGCAAACTAACCAATACACCAAGAGTCTGCCATTGTAAGTAATATTCTACACCTGTATTTCTCCTCTTCTGCAAAGAAGCAGGGGAGGTTCCTGAGCATATCTATTCTATGGAGCCAACCTTTGCCATTGTAATTTCACAACTTTCAGTTTTGATTGTTTTATTTTTGTTGTTGTATCTCGTATCAATCAAGGCAATTAGCAGACAATCAACAAGCATTTATTAAGCACCAATTATTGCCAGATATCACTGCTAGGTGCTAGGAACACAAAGAAAAGGAAAGAAATAATTCTTTCTCCTAAAAGCTTTATGTATACATGTATACGCGCGCACACATACAGACACACACACACACACACACACACACACACACACACAGAATCAACTCTCCATTATTTACCTAAATAGAAAGGAAACAATGGTATTGTACTTTGCTCTTAGGGGAGGGGGAAAGAAGAAGATTGCATGCATTATCTAAAATGAGTTAATCCAAAAATATTTTTATGTGGCTGTAGAAGGTATTAGAACATGATGCTTTTAGCAGCCATTTAGTTTCCTGATAATTTTGTGCTCAGGCTATTACGAAAATTCGTTTGTATTCTTCTAAATAATAGTTGGACAGCAAGTGATATACATGATCCCCTCCAAGTATAAAAAGACCCAGAGTAAGGTTCTTAATCTTTTTATGTGTCACAGTCTCCTTGGGCAGTTTGTGGATCCCTTCTCAGAAAAATGTTTATGAATGCTTCAAATTAACTACATAGTATTACACAGGGAACCAATCATATTGAAATGAAGATATCAAAATATGTTTCTTAAAAAGTTCATATGCCTCACGTTAAGAATTCCTAACCACAAAGAAGGCCATTGGCATATTGGTTATATCCTTTCCGGAGAAGCTAGGGTAGATGGTTGTAATGGGTTATGATGTGTTCCATTGAAAGTGGAGGGGGAGAGAGCATATTTATGAAATTACAGCTGTACAGAAATATCCTAATATATTCTCCTAAGAACATGTTGCCTGAATTAGGTAGAAACATAGTAGGGAGCAGGGGGAAAGAATCATGGTCAAATTTTACCACAATTAACAAATAAAGTGGATAATCTGCCTGCATACAAAAAGAGATGAATGTATAGGATATTTTAATTGTATGTTCTGTATATTTTTTGCTTTACCTAAAGGTTTTTTGTTTTGTTTTAAACTGGATTTCTGATTTTTATTGGTGTAGGAATTTCAAGAGGGCTGTTAGGTGGCTCAGTAGATAGATTGCCAGAACTACAGTCAAGAAGACTGATCTTCCTGAGCTCAAATCCGACCTCAGACACAATAGCTGTGTGATCCTGGGCAAGTCACTTAACCTCAGTTTGCTTCAGTTCCTCATCTGTAAAACAAGCTACAGAAAGAAATGGCAAACCATTCTAGTATCTTTGCCAAGAAAACACCAAATGGGGGTCATGAAAAGTTGGACACAACTGAAACGACTGAACAACAAGAAGGAATTTCAAGTTAAGGAACATCCTTTACCATTTCAGCAAGTTGGCCCTGTCCCTGCAATTGAATGCTCTATGGAGTTGCCTAGTAGCTCTGAGAGGTTGGGTGACCAGTCTGAAGTCACACAGCCAGGGCATAGGATTTGAACCTGGGTCTTCCTGAGGTCAAGATCAGGTTTCTATCACCTGTTTCATACATCTCTTCCACCTTATCTTTAAGGAGAATCTTATTATTTAAAAAAATGTGATCTTATCATTTTTGAAGTTATTTAATATGCTAAGAAATTGAATCTATTTTCTGGGCAAGAAAAATAAAAATTCATTTGAATAGAAAGTGTCTTTCTATTTTGTGTCACACATAGAACTAACTGTGATTTGTGCATGGCTTAAACTATCAGTCCTAAAGAGCTTTTTTTTATTTTCCATAATGAAAGAAAAAAGAGAACTCCTATGTAAACATAAGTCAAGGTAAGTAAAATTAAAACTGCTGACCTACTTACTTGCCCAACTTTCTCTGATTCATTGAGTTGCAAATGATCATTCCAATTCATTGAAAATCTATTTCTGTAAAATCAATGCTAAATCTTTCAGGATTTTTAAGAGTCACTTTTTAAAAAAAAAAAATCAGCAACCTGAAAACATGAACCTGACTACTAAATTATTCTTTATACTGAATCAGTATGGTATAGTGGGGGGAAAAAAAACCCAACCACACTGACATTGCAATAAGAAGAGATATGTTCAAATAATGCTGCTGATGCTATCTGTGTGACCTGTGTGGGCCAGTTGCTAAACCTCTCTCTAGGCCTCATTTTCCTCACCTGTAAAATAAGGAGGTTGGAATGGATGACCTGTATGGTCCCTTTTGACTCCAAACCTATAATCGTATGATCCCATAAGTTACCTAATCTCTCTGGGCCTCAGTTTCTTCATCTGTAAAATGAGGCTGTTGGGAGTAGATAACCTCTATAGTCCCTTCCAGTTTTATAGAACCACTTTGTTACTTGCCAAATCCGAGGTATCCTCACAAAGTGACAGTGCAATATGGTTTTGCATTATATTTCCTTGATTTCCTTACAGGTCCCTTCTTTTGCCAAAGACGTGGAATGTAAGATGTTAAAATGCAGACTATTTTAAGAATGTGTTGTTTCCCTTCTGGCTTCCAACTGGAGTCCACATTTTTCTTCTCAGGGGTAAGGCCAGGCAGGACAGAAATAGAAATACCCATTGCTTGCTTCACTTTTCACTTCTGTCTGTCATCCTTCTGTTTCCTGAGGGAGACTGCCATGTGGGGTGATACAGTAAAATACTACCCATTACAGTTCAAGATCATGATCTCAGGGAAATCAAATAAATGAAGTGAGAAGTGATGAAATAATTTAACTTAATTTCAGTAAACCAAACACGCCTAAACCAGCAATGAGAAGGAAGCTATAATTGTCTGTTCAATAATGAGGTAAAAATGGATAGTTCTTCTCTGCATTTGCTTCTGCTTTGGACTACAGTAACAGTGCTGCAAAACTATAATTCCAGTTTAACTTAGTTATCCCCAAATTACTCACCCCAAACACTATAGTTGCTTCTGATAAGTCCTGAAATGTCTTCAGAATGCACAAAATACTTCTCATCTTTCTCACTAGCCAAAACTACAAATGATCAACCTGGACTACCTTAATTACCAACTGGAACAATCAACATCTCTTCCTTTAATTTTTTTTGGATGGTTGGTATATTCCAGAGTGGATTTACCCCAGATGGTGAAATTAAGCCTCTTCTTATCTCAGAGGAAGGAGAGCTTATCCATGGAAAAGACTGGGAGTAGGTTACGTCTCTCAGAGATACAGAATCTTTGACCCAAACTTGCTGGTTTCTCTGAGAGATTACTTAGCTGTTAATCACAGGGTGACTCATCAGACTAGCTGTTAGTAAACTTTTTATCAATTTGTTGAATGCCTAAACCTATGCTTATTGGTTTAATGATGTTGAGAATTTTCTGGAATTTGCATGTTCTTTTGTTTTTATAAAGGAATATTTTTTTAAGAGTAAATAATTTCTTTACGTGGCTTTGTTTATTTTGTTCCTGTGTAGTATGTGGGTATATGTTTGTGTGTATACTACACATAGCATATAATATGTATTTATATGTGTATATGTATGTATATATATATATGTACATACATATACACACACACACATTGCTATCTCTATTATCTTGCTGTTGCTTAGTTCTTTTTCTTTGTGACCTCACTTAGGGTTTTCTCAGCAAAGACACTGGAGTACTTTTCCATTTCCTTCTTCACCTCATTTTACAAATGAGGAAACTGAGGCAAACAGGTTTAAGTGACTCACCCAAGGTCACACAGCTAAATGTCTAAGACCAGATCTGAACTCAGGAAGATGAGTCTTTCTGACTCTAGTCCTGGTACTCTATCCACTGTGCCACCTCTATTATAGACAACACACATGCACACTTTTTTTTCCTTTGGACATCACTTATAATTCATTGGTCTAGAGCAGTGATCCTTAAATTTATTTGATGGCTACCTCATCAGTAAGAAAATGTGCACAATCCCAATATTTGTATATCTGCTTATTTATAAATTATATACATATAGTGCTATACCAATAATTATGTATACCAAAAACTTATACAAAATATAAGGTTTTTTTTTAATAGGGTAAGATAAATAATAAGTAACATTTACTTAAGAGTCAATAGGGAACCACTGGATTTTATTGAGTAGGATAGGGACAGAGACAGGGATAGACCTGGGCTTTAGAAAAATTACTTTGGTAGTTCTATGTGGAGGCTAGATAGGAGAAAAGAGAAAGGTTTGAGGTGTGGAAATCAATCAGAAAGCTACAACAATCTGGCTAAAAGGCTGTGAGAGTCTGAACTAGGATTGGCGGGTTTGTGAGTAAAAAAAGGACACATGTGAAATATACTGTTAAGTCAAACCACAAGATTTGACAATTGTTTGGATATATTGTTTATCTTATAAGACTCACTCTAGCCTGCCAAAAACAAAGGAGGTGGGGCTCTTACTCATTGTTTATTGCCTCAGAGTCTACATTCAGGGGGGCATTCACCTGAGCCACAAAGTGTTCTTGGGGGAAAAGGGTAGCTATGAGGGGTATTAATTGTAGAGTTAGAAGAGATTTCCCAATAGCACCTTCACAGCCACTGTTGTAGGCATCTAGCTAATGGTCATCTCATAATTGCGCTGAGGTACCTATTCAAGAAGGGAGGAGACAGGGCTTTACACAGAGGAAAGAGGATTGGAATGAGGGAATATTGTAAGATAAGAGTAGCTGTGGCTATGTTAGAGATGAAATTGCGAATTGGACATTACTGAAAGGCTGGGATGAGGCCAACCTTCTTATGATCTGTTTGATTGATGACACACCATTTGAGGTCATGCCATGGCCTTCTTAGGCTAAAACCATGAAGGTCTCTGCCTCCACCTTAGATACAACTCATATAGGGAATCCAAGTGAAAAAAGTCCATCTACCAATGTTGACTGGTAGGTGGTTAAAGTGACTTGCCCAGGGTCACAAAGCCAGTTAGAAGAGATTCATGATACCCCATCTTTCTTACTCTGAGGTCAGTTGTCTAGTCACTTTGCCATGCTATCTTCAAAATATACTATAATTACGATATTAATGTAAATAAAAGCAACACTAAGTCACATAAGAATTCAGATTATACACAATGTCTAATCTTGGCTCCAAAACAGTGATGATGAAACATTTTCTCCCCTTTTTATTAGACAAGTGGTAGACTATATTTGCAGAGGATTGCATATGCAATTAGTCATAATTGCTGTTTGGTGGTGTTTGTCAATTAATGGCATTAAAAAAACTTTGAACAGGGGTTAGAAATTATTGGAAAGAGAAAAAATCAACAAACAGATTTTTTAAAAAATATCATTTGCCAATTGTTATTATTTTCCCTTTCTCTGAGCTCATAGTACTTTCTTTGCTTTGATGACCTAAGGTACAGACTTTGGTTCATTTGTCTGAACACAGTTTGGAGTTTAAACAGCATGAAGAGAAGGGAGACCTTAAGATTTTTGTGAGGTATGAAAGGAGGTTTTGAGGGTCTAGTTGCTGGGTTTTAGGGAGGTAGCATTGTGGAAAAAAGAAATTTTAGAGTAAACTACAGTGACTATATACTCAGTGTGAAGAAAAGGATCCTTCTATAGTTCTAGATTCAGAGTAGTTTCTCAGAGGTTATCAAGTTCATTCCCTCAATTTTGAAGATAAGGACCATGAACTCCAGAGGGATTATGGGATTAGTCTAGGGCTGTTCATATTGTTAATATGTTGTTAAAATTAGGATTTAAACTCAAGTATTCTGACTGTTAACAGCAAATATCTTCCCAACACACCAGTATCCATTCCTGGCCCTCTACAAATAGATACTATAATCTCACCCACTCCTGAAACCACTCATACATTATCCCCTTTAACATGTTGTTGTTGTTGTTGTTGTTGAGTTGTTTAGTTGTGTCCAACTTTTTGTGACCTCATGGATCATGACACTATCTATCCATCTCTGTCATCCCCTTTTCCTGTTGCCTTCAATCCTTCCCAATATCAGAATCTTTTCCAATGAATCCCGTCTTCTCATTATGTGGCCAAAGTAGTTAAGCTTCAGCTTCAGTATTTGACCTTTCAGGGAAAAGCCTGAATTATCCACTATGCCACCTAGCTGCAACTCTGCCTTTCACATACTCTCCTAAAAATCCACACAAGGAGGAGGGACTACATCAGAGGGTAGAGCTCTTTCTCTTTTCTCACTTCCATCCTTCATCATCTCTTAATCTTTCTTTATTTCTCTCTGTCCTCACACTTTGTTGAAATTGGAAACAATAATCATCATCTCATGTCATTCAAAGTGAAAAGCCGGCCACTCCTCTTTGTCACTTCTAACCACTTACTATGCTTTTCCTCCCACCCCTAAGCAAAGTATCTCAGCATAGGACTTTGTATAGTTGGCAAGTCTAATAAATACTATTTGATATTTCTCCATCAACTCTCATATGAGGCTCTCAAAATGTTATTGTATAACACTTACTCAGAATTGACAATGTGAGAAATGTCACATAGAATTGAGAAATAGATTTGGCTGTTGCCCAGTAGGCTTACAAACACAAACTTTAATTCACTTAAGGATAACAACTGCCTAAAAAAGGATATTATAGTTCCTATTTAATAGATTACATGATCAAGAATCACAAATTTTAAGTTATTTCCCAAGATCTCATCTCCAGAGAAGAGATACGCAGTACACACATAAGTTAAGTTTGGTTCAGGGGAAATGTTGACTGGAGTTTTGGTCATAGGACCAAGGTTCAAATTCTTGGGCATGCTCCTTACAGCTCATGTGATCTTGGTCAAGACAATATAATGGCTCCAAGTCTCTTTTCCTCCTCAGTAAATTGAGGGGCGTGTCTGGGTGTGTGGAATAGTATCTAAGGTCCCTCTATGTCTCCTTACAGAAAGCACTATGCCACTTATCTAGCCATGATAAATTAAATACGATAAAGTTTTAAATCCTCAGTTCAACTAGATAATCTCAGCCTGTTTTGAATAAGAGCTTTTACCTTTAAGCTAGTAATCATCCTACTGGATGATGCAAGATAATTTTCCAGATGCCCAAAGGAATCACCAGTTTGTTTACATGGTTTAATTGGGTCTCTGCAAGTCTATTCATTAACAGTTTCACATGTTTCAAAATGACAAGCCTAATGTAATGCAATACTTAAAAATAACTAACGTGGTACTTTGGAAATCACCCAAATCTTTCCTCGGAATATTTGTATCTTGCTTTGAATTTTCAGCAAAGCACAAGGAGACTGTGTGAAAAATCAGCATCCAACATGGAAGCCACTTGGCCTTTGGCCTTTTCAAAGTTGGAGAAACATTGTCATGATTGTACTTTGCTTTGCCCTTTTCATATGTTTTGAGTGGAGTGCCAGCTCTGGTAAAAAGATAGTCAAAAGAAGCTAATACAACCACAGACCAAAAACAAGAAGCATAGCTTCCAGTAGCATAGGAGTGATTGATAGTGGTGCTGTTCTCTGCCTTGGTCAGACCACATTTGGAGTGCTATGCTCAATTCTAGTCATTAAAACTAATAAGTTTTGAATTAAAAGGGGAAATTATTATTCTAGTTATTACAACCATTGTAATTATTGGGTTATTAGCAACCAGAGTAGAGAAGCCAATGAAATATGAAGACTGTGTGGTAGAACTGGGGTCATTTAACCAGATGAAGACAAGACTCAGGCAGGAACATCATAGTCATCTTAAAGTCTGAAAAGTTGTCTGGTAAGCTTTCTGAGAAGGCTGACATAAAGAACAGGGATAGATGTGTTTTGTTTAGCAACAGGAAATACAAGGAAGAGAGACGAGTGGAAGTTACAAAGAGTTAAATATAGGCTTGATGTCAGGAAAAATGTCCCAACAATTAAGAATTATTCCCAAATGGAATGAGCTGCCTCATAAGGTATTATGTTTCTCCTCCCTGAAGGTCTTCAAACAAAGATAAATACTTGGTTGTGCTGAAATGGGAACTTGGGGGAGGGGGCGACTGAGGGTAGGGAGGGAGTATGGATTACACAGATGTCACTGAAGTCCATTCAAAATCCAAAATCCAAAATTCTGTGATTGTCAAGATGACTCTTAGTTTCTATTCTTTCATTTGTTCTTTTTTTCTTTTAATTACTTTTGGAAGGGAGAATTACTCTTCAGAAAATGTTATGAATGACACTGGGTGTCAAAACATCAACATCATCTCTCTGAATGGCTGGGTCTCAAAGGACAGGATGTCAAATGAGTTGAGGCAACACTTTCATCTAGAGAAATGACTATAGAGGTTAGCAGTGGCAATAGCAAATTTGAAAGATAATTGTCCTATTGGATCCAGGGTGTACCTTGGAGCAGGAAAAAAACAAACAAACAACTATGTACGTTTGCTTGTGTGAGTTGGGGGAGAAAGGGAGGGAGGGGGAGACAGAGAGAGAGAGAGAGACAGAGAGACAGAGAGGGAGAAGAGAAGAGAAGAGAAGAGAAGAGAAGAGAAGAGAGAGAGAAGGCTTAAGTTTTTCTTATGAATAATCAAAGTTAAGAGAGGCCAGGGGAAAATAACTATTTGCCAATTATTACTTAGAACTTGGTTTTAACAACAAAGTAACATACCATGGAAACTTGGTTATTTAATACAGCACTTGACTACACAGAGGACTGTTCAATGTGCTTCCTTTGCTAAACTTGTTACAATGACTGACATTTTCTAATATTGAGCTGGAAATAATATGGATATTTAATACTGCAGAGTTTACATCAAGTAGAAGCAAAGCTCTATTGGTTATCAGCAATCTCCTTCTGATGGCATGAATCTATATAGACATAATTACTGTCAAATGATGAGGCCTGATTTTTCACATTATGGGATAAACAAATCTACAGAATATTCACCACATTTCATCTTGTGTGATTTGGGGTTAAAATAAAAAAAAAACTCACAAAGCCAAATTCTTAAGTATTTCCTGTGCTCCCCACTTGAATTTTGACTAAAATTTACCTTTTAGATCTGTTATGCCACTCATGAATTTTTTACAATATCCATCTGTGCATTGCTATCTCTATTCTCCATGGCTCCACATTGTTTTGGCTAACTAACAGGCCCATATGTTGCCTTAATGTATCTCTGCACAATGTTTGTGCTTTAAAAAAAAAAAAAAACCACAGAGAAAAACCACAGGTCTAAATAAGCTATAAAGAGCATCCACATACAGTTAGACTGTCTTTACTGAGTCTGGAGACATTATGATTCTGCTGCGACAGGCAGCATTTGTCTTCATTTTGTCTGACTGTCCTCATGTGTTATTATTAGTGGCTGTCAGGCTGCTGCAGAAAAAAAAAATAGCATCACTTGAATAGGAAGCTGAATGCATAAATGCAATACTGCACATGGTGGCCGACAGTGGGAAGTCTGTTTGAAAAAAAATCTGAATGCAAACACCAGAAGAAGACCATTTACAAGTGAAAAACCCCCAATTTGCCAATTGGGGTACTGAGTTCCCGGAGGAGTTGGTGGGAAGAATATTTTTTGTGTGTGTGTGCAGCAAATCTAGGGCTAATTATTGATCAAAATTTAGCTGGCTCAGAATATCTTTTGAGAACATCTTTTCAACGTGTCAGCTTAGCTTTAATTGTAAGAAAACAAATATGTTAGAACATTTGCATCCAGTCCAGTGTTTCAGATAATGTTGATAAATACCTTGTATTTTTTAAGTTGTGTTGTGTGTGTTTTCTTAACTGTTCCAAAAAGTAACTTGCAAATACATTTTGCATGTGAAATACTTTCCCATAAGGTCTGTGTAGAAATAATTCATTTGCTAGCTTTTTTTCCCCTCACTATGGACTTCCATCGTCAGACTTTTTTGGAATCCTCTATACATTATTGTTAGACTATCTTTCATTCTACTTTTCTCCATTTCAGGAACCAGTTTAGGTTTATTTTTGTTTGTTTGTTTTAATCATTAAATGCTCTTTTCCAAAAGAGAAATGCCATAAGCCCAGAAGAATTTGTTATACTCAGCCCCTTATCAGACAGGAACATTTTAATTATACAGACAGTGGAAGATTTTCCTCCAAAAATGTATTTATCTTTATCTTCCTATTGCCCTATCTGGAAAGATTATCTTCTCCTTTGGTCCAATTCACCTTACTAAGCTACAGTTTTCCACTCAAAGCTTTTAAAGCCTTTAGTGGTAGTAAACATGTTTTTTTTTTTTCCTCAGCAGTATAACTTGCACAATTTCAAAAATACACAATAACAGTGGTTGTAAAATTAACAACAATAACTTTCCCTTTGAATTCAAAATCACTATGAACAAAATGCTTTGCAAGATGTTCTGGACAAAAAAAATGAGACAACAAAATGGTACCTGTTCTCAAGGGGTCTGAATTTTATATAATGACTATTTATTTAGCTCTTTCAAATTTGCATGCATTTTATATAGAGAACCTAATCTGAGCCTCACCATAACGGTGAGAGGTAGGTTTTGAAGGTGTTATTATCCCCATTTTACAGACGGGAAATCGAGGCTAACCCATGATTATATGGCAACTAAGTATCAGAGAGAGAATTTGAACCCAGGTTCAAAGGAGGTAATATATGTGCTTTGCAAGCTATAAACACCACAAAAATATTAGTTATTATCATGAATATTGCTTCTACTAATAATAGCATTTTTACAGTGCCTATTATGTGCCAGGTACTGCGCTAAGTTCCTCTTTTGATCCTCACAATCTCCCTGGGAGGTGGATGCTATTATTATACCCATTTTACAGTTGAGGCAAACAGAAACTGAATTGCCCAAGGGCACAGAGCTAGTAAGTGTCTTAGGCCTGACTTCAGGCCCAGTACTCTCTATCCATTGAACCACCTAGCTACCTATTAATTATTATTACATTTTATTATCATTACTGACTGAAAATACCTTCTCACAATGCTCCTGATATGGCACTACACATCCTTCCTCATCAATAGAAACTAAATTATCTTAAAATATCTGGTATTTTACTATTTTGGAGGAAAAAAGTGGTTTTCAAGGGAGCTGCTTACTGCAAATAACCATACTATAAAATGGCAACATATCACTTATGATGTGGCAAAGAAACTACTTGCTTATTTTTGCTTGTTTAGTTGTTTCAGTTTTGTCTAATTCTTCATTACCCCATTTGGGGTATTCTTGGTAAAGATACTGGAGAGATTTGCCATTTTCTTCTCCAGCTCATTTTACAGATGAGGAAATTGAAGCAAACAGGGTTAACTGACGTGCCCAAGGTCACACACTAGTAAGTGTCTGAGGTTAGATTTGAACTCAGGTCTTCCTGACTCCAGGCTGGGCACTCTATCTACTGCACCACCTATCTGCCCCCAAAAGAAACTACACTTTTATTTATTTTCACACTGGCAGGTTCTCCCTATCCCAGAAGGCTTCAAATACAGGGCTAGTGATTGCTTGCATGCCTATTTTCTCTCTTTCTTTTCTTTTTCTTTCTTACTTTATTATTCATTTCTTTCTTTTTGGCAAGGTATTCCGGGTTAAGTGACTTGCCCAGGGTCACACAGCTAATAAGTATCAAGTGTTTGGGTTTTTTTTTTTAATTCCTGTTTTCTGAGGTTCAGAACACACTAAAGAGGATCATTACTAGGCTGGCTATTTGGTAGCAGATCTTTCATATGCTTTAATTTTTGAAAATCACTAACAGGTTGCCATCTATGCCAGTAGAAAGAATACTCATACCAACAAAACCACATATACTTTAAATAACAAACTGTATAGGAATTGACTGCTTCACTAGATTCCATGTTCCTATTGGCCATGTATCCTGTCTTACACTTGAATCCCAAAACTCTTAGCATGAAGTAGATTTAATAATTATTGAGGTGTTTATTAATCAATAATTGATTTTTAAAGGAGATCTGTGTAGAGATGACTGATTTGCTTATCATTGGAAAAGCTTCTGGCAATAAATTGCAATAAGAAGGAAAAAAAAGGGGTGCATTCACAGTGATGTAAAAGGGCAAAGATTTCAGAAACATAGAAGCATTTAAAATTCAAATAATATTTCCCCAAGCATTTTATTTTCTAATTAAGAGCATCATAACTGTGTGGAAACTTTTATTCATTTTTTCACTTAAAATTCTTTTAGAAAAGTAGGGTAGACAGGGGGTCTATGGAAATATTTGTAAAAACAGTCAGCTATATTAACATCTTCTAAAAAAATAAATATTTGTCAATGATTGAAACAAATGCCTATATTCGAATATATTTCCACTGAGATTCTCTGATTTGGTTATTTGTACTGTCACTGTTAGGTCACTAAAATTATTTTTATGGAGAATACTTGCAGAAATTAGCTATATCTATCAATTATTACTATTTATGATAATATTTTTATTATTAAAGGGAAATTATTCAATTTGTGGGCTATTTGGGCCCCCTTGAACCTTCTTCACTTTGATTACTTTTTAACTATTTCACTGCTTATCAACACTAGAAAGAGAAAGGAGGCTGCTAGTGGTCCAGTGGCAATAGTCTGGAAACCTTGAGTTCAAATCCAGTGTTAGGCACTTAATAGCTATGTGACCGTGAGCAAATCATTTACCTTCCTTCTGCCTCAATTTCCTCATCTATAAAGCGGAGATGATTATAATAGTACCTATTTCCCTGAGTTGTTTTCATGATAAAATTAAATTATATTTTTAAAGCACATTGCAAACTTTGAAGTCCTTTATAAATACTATCTATTATAAATGAGGGAAGAAACGGGTGACAAATAGGTAGATTTATTTTGTAACTTGTTTGAGGTTCTGGTTTTTTTTTTTAAATGTTCTGGTTGGGGAGGATGACATAACTATTGACTGACATGGAGTTTGGGGTTGCATGTGAATTTCATTTTTCTATGTTGTGCTACTTTTATGCTGATTTTCAACAAAGCAATTGGTGTTAATTCTGCAGATCAATATTTTTATATTCTATGATCTTTGAATCTGAGAAATGGAAGGGTCCTCCAAGTTCATCTAGTCCAAATACCACTTGAAGAATTTATTTATTCTATAACAACCCAAATTGGTTATCTAGCCTTAACTGGAAGAGTCAGTAATGGAAAACTCACTATCTCCTGGGGCAACTTGTTCCACTTTTGGACACCTCCAAAGGAGCTGGAAGCTTTTTCTTATTTTTTTGGTTTTTGGTTTTTGGTTTTCCCTATTACTGAGCCAAAATCTACGTCTAACTTCCAACCATTGTCTCCCTTTGGGGCAAAGAAAAAGTCCAGTCCTTCTTCCACATGACAATCTTTCAAATATTTGAAGACAGTAATCATGTACTGCCAACATTTTCTTTCCTTCAGGTTAAACATACTTACTTCCTTCGACCAATCCTCAATGGCATGATTTAGATTCTCTTCTCTATTCTGATCTAACTCCTCTGGACTCACTCCAGTTTGTCAGTATTCTTTCTAAAATTTAGGTCGTGGAACTGGACCCGATCCCCTAGATGTGGTCAGACTGGTGCAGAGTGCAGTGGGATTATCACCTGCCACTCTAAGGTGGTCAAGAAACTATCTGAAGGGGTAAGGAAAAAAAGACTGTGGATTTCACTATATCTCTTGATAGCAAGGATTTAAAATCTTTCATTATGCTTATTTAATTCTTGGTGAAAAGGTATTTTGGCAAATGACCCAAATGCAGTAAAATTTTCGAATTTTTAACTCCTCACATACATCCCTTTCTTACTCTCAAATCTTCACTGATTTCTGGCAAAAGACCAGAAGTTTTTTTTTAATTTTTTGAAAAAATTGATTTGTAATTATAGAATTAAACAAAGAAAAGTTGATCATACCAGCCCATGATAAATTGTTGAATGAGTTATCCTGGATAGCATAAAATGCAATTTCACATTTTAGAATATAATAAGACTTAAAAAAACCCAAATGTTAAAACATTTTTTCATGTAATTGGGAAAAAATAAAATATTTGAAAACAAAAAAGTCAATGAATGGACAAAAAATTACTGTGAATTCATTTTGGGGATTCTTGCAATGGTTACTTTCAAGCTAGTAACAGAAACTATGGCATAATGTTGTGAACTACTGGAGAAAGCATTAATCAAATATTTGTTCTTTCAAATGTAAGTAGGAAATAACAGCTTTGGACATGTATGCTATACTATGTTTTAGTTCTGAAAACAGTTATTTAAGAAGTATACAGGCTTACAATCTAGGTGCTATCTTTGACCCTTCACTGTCTCACACCTCTCCCAAGTCAATCTATTGTCAAGTACTGTCATTTCTACCCTCCTAACATCTTTCATATATGCCTCCTTCTCTCCTCTGTCACCCACTCTGAGACAGACCCTCATCACCTCACACTTGGACTATTTGGTATCTTTGTCCCTTCCTACTCCAATCTGTCTTCCACTCAGTTGTCAAAATAATCTTTCTAAAGTGCAAGACTGATCATATCATGCCACCACCCACTCCACTCACTCCCATGTAATCAACTCCAGTGACTCTCTGTTACTTCCAGAATCAAATAAAAGCCTCTGTTTGGCTTTCAAAGCCAAAACCTTTTATAACTGACCCCTTCCTACCTTTTAAGTCTTCTTATTTCCCTCTATGTCCTCTGCAATCAGTGACACTGACTTTTTTGATATTCCTCACACACAAAACTCTGCCTCCCAACTCTTAGCACTTTCACTGGCTGTCTTCCATGTCTGGAATTCTTTCCCTCCTCATTGCCACTTGCTAGCCTTCCTCACTTCCTTCAAGTCCCTTCTTCAAGAGGCCTTTCCTAGACCGCTTTAATGCTAGAGCCTTGCAAAGTGATGATCTCCAATTTACCCTGTAAATATTTGGTTGGTATGTTGCCTCCCCCATTATACTGTGAATTCTTCTAGAGTAGAAATTTTTATTTTAACCTTTCCTTATAAGCCCATTGCTTGGCACAGTGTCCTGCACATAGTAGGTGTTAACTAAATTCTTGACCTGAAAGAGTAGATTCACTTTAGATGTTGAAAACTGTTAATAATATATGCTATTTAATTCAATATCTATAAAGTACTATTAGAGGATGGGACTAGCATTCTAACAAAATGTTTACCATGTTAATTAGATTTTTGCTATAAGGAAGGGGGTGGGGGACATAGTATGGTAGAAATAGCATTAGATTTGAACTCACTATTTTTGAGACTTTTAGCAAGTCACTTAAATGTCTCTAAGCCTCTGTTTCCTTATTTATAAAATGAACAAAAATAATGCTTGTACCACCTACTTCATAGGATGCTTTATTAGGTTCAAATAAGATAAAATTTATCTATCTACAAATAATTTTTCAATTAAAACCATTATCTATAAACATAATCTATTATTATTAATACAATTTGGGGGAGATTGGATTTGATCCTAGTACATCATAACTGTGGATAGAAAAGAGTTCTCATATGACAAGAACCCAAGGGTTTTAGGAGACTTACTGAGTCAAACTTAATGAGTCCACAGTGTGAAAAAAAGTAGCCAAAAAGACAATCCAATCTTAAGCTTGATAAATTGAAGTATAGTGTTAAAAATGAGGAAAGACATAATTTCATTGTACTCTGCTCCAGTCAGACCACATATGAAGTATTGTGCTCTTTCATGGTTATCATTTTTGATGAAAGACATTGGCAAGCTGGAAACAGGTGAGTAGGAGGAAAGGGGACTCAAAATTATTCCATTCTCTCTTTGGTGGAAGGAGTTGTAGTTGTTCAGCTTGGAAAAAAAAAGAAAACTTGGCATGGGAAGTGAAGGAAGGAGGGAAGATAATAGCAAATTTCTGAAGAACTGTCACTAGGAGGAAAGATTAGACTTCTCTTGACCACCTTCCTCCAAGAGGACAGAACTAAGAATAATAGGTAAAAGGAAAAAAAAGAAGGAAAATCCCCTACAACTACTGTGCTTATTCCTAATAATTGAGTTGTATAAAAGTTGAACCAGTTGCCTCAATACATAGTAGGTTCTCTCTCACTAGAAATCTTTAATCAAAGGCTAGCCCATTTGTCTGAAATGCAAAGAAATTCAACTTTCTGGTGCAGTTTGGACTGGATGACCTCTGTGGTAGGTCCCTTCTAGTTTAAAGATTCTTTGATTCTGTAGTTAAGCTGTGCAATAATGATTTCTGTTTCAAAGGGGATTCAAATAAATTTCAGTCTGATACTTGATTTCTCAAGAGAATCTTGTTCATGAGGACTTTTTGGGCACATGCAAGTCTTCATTTTTTCCAGTTCATTCTGGTCCTTCAAAGGGTGTGGTATTACAAAGAACAGCTTTTTGTATTGCTTCTTTGTTTTTAATCTTTTTTTTTTATTCTGAACTTAAAACATTCAACCAATAGGGCATTTCTATTCACGTGGGGGAGGAGAGGATTATATGTGGCAACATATTTCTATTATGTGTAGCTTGCTTTTCTTTTCAAATATATAACAAATTCAACATGTAACTCTCAAAGATGTCCTAATTTTATCTGATTCTTTCTGGCCTATGTTTTATCCTCTTTTTCACAATAAAAAAATCGCCAATGACTGTCTTTTCATTTTTATTTGCATATTTATTTATTCATTCACTTATTTGTTTGTTTGCTATTCTATCCGTACCAACCATTACCCTGCCCCCTCCATAGGCAAAAGATAAATGAAATCCCTAAAGTACAGCTTTTTAAACTTAAAATTCTATTTTAGACATTTGTATCCACCAATTAAGATTAACAGACCTCTTCACTATGGCTTCATTAAGTGGAGAATAAGCTCTGGATTGAATTTTTTCATAATGACCTGTGCACACTTGCTAGAATATATAATGGGTTTATTCTGTGCCCTGCCCACAGCATCTCTTCTATGGTACAGTAAGCAAGCAAAATCTAACACTGTCAGAATTCTTATAATTTACTAGGTACGAAAAAGGAATTTTCCCCCATAGAACTTGCAGGGAAGCATAGTAAAGAGAATACAATATTTCCTCTTCAACAGAGTAGGACAAATACACCTTCTGAAGAATACAGCCCCCTGAATCTCTCTCATCTTCAATGTCTCCTTCTTTACTAGTTCTGTCCCTGCTGTATAACATGTTCTGTCTCAGAAAAAATCCTATTCTTAATCTTTTCATACCTTCAAACTATTGCCCCATATCTATGTTCTCCTTCACTTCTAAACTTTTAGAAAAGAGTCATCCACGTTTCTGCACTTAATTTTTCTCATCATCCACTTATTCCTGAACCCTTGGCAAACTGCCTTCAGACTCCTACTATGGAAACCACCTCTCTAAGGTCACCAATAAGTTAATAAATTCCAAATCCAAATGCAGAGTCCTGTGAAATTAAGATTCTCTTCCTTTTGTCATATCCCATCATCCTTGAACTTTCAGTGGTAATTGACACTGTTGATCACGCTCCTCTTCTAGATACCTTCTCTGTCCTTGACTTCCATGTTCTCATCTTATATTTTCATCTGGGTGGATTATGATGTCATTGACAGAAACAGAGAAGTTGATGAAAGAGGTCAAGTTTTTTTGGGGGGGGGAGGAACATATTAAATAATTCCATTTTAGATATTTTGCTATAGAGATGATAATGGGAAAATTTTCTATTGATAGCTGGGGATACTGGACAGATCTTGCTAACTATAGTTGCCAGAGTAAGAGAATAGATTTAGAGATTGTGAAGTCATTAAGGAGGGACAGTTGAAGGATTCTAGAGTGGATGAGCTCTCTGAAGGAGTGAATGTTGAGAAAATTGAATAGAGAGCTAAAGGCTGAGCATGAGGGCAAAGTAGGAGTAGGGAATGAAACAGTAAGTAAAACACACAAAGAATACAGTCACAGGTGAGGACTAAGAAGTATTGAAAAATCAAGTAAGTAGAGTGTCTTGAGCTATAGAATGTTGGAGTTAGAAGGTATTTTATCAATCATCTCTATGGTAATCCACTCATTTTACAACTGGGGAAACTGAGGACCAGAGAGAAGTGATTTACTGGGAGGTGTAGTGGGGAGAGCACTGGACTTGTAAAACTCTTTGCAAACCTTAAAGCAATATCTAAATGCTAGTTTTATCATCATCATAATTGTTATTAGCCAAAAGTCAAAAGTCCAGTCAGGGTCAATTAGAACTGTAATGCTTGACCGACAATTGGAGTCACAGAATCAGAGAATCAGAGAGATGGAAGAAGTTAAGTGACTTGCCCAGGGCCACACAACAAGTCAGTGTCTTAGGCAGAATTCAAACTCAGGTCTTCCAGACTCCAAATATAGAATCCTCACCCCTAAATTACCTGAATGCCTCTAGAGAACGAACCTAGTTACCAGGGTTTTCATACAAGTAGAAGAAGTTTCAGATTCTTTGAAGTTCATCATGTAGTTAAATAAGAATCCCTTCTACATATAATATATCTGACAACTAGTCATCTAGCCTGGAGGTAGCCCATTTCAATTTTGGGGCCTGGAAAATAGTGCTAAGTCTAATAAATGCTTATTAATTGATCAAAGAGTTCTACTAGGAATTTTTTCCCTTACACTAAACCTAATCTTGCCTCTCTATAATTTCTAGCCATTGTTCCTTAGCTTCAACCTCTAGGCCAAAAGGAACAAGCCTAGCCCTCTTTGCTTACGACAACCCTATAAAGAATAGATGATAGCTTTTATGTACTCCCTATGTTTTCTCTCTTTCAAGCTTAAAATATTCACTTCCATCAACTGGTTCTCATAGGGCATGACTTCAAGGCAGGTTAACATCCTGGTAGTCCTCTTCTCTATGTTGACTATTTTCTTTTCTTTTCTTTTCTTTCTTTTTTTTTTTGGTTAGGCAATGGGGTTAAATGACTTGCCTAGGTTCACACAGCTAGTAAGTGTTATGTGTCTGAGGCCAGATTTGAACTCAGGTCCTCCTGAATCCAGGGCCAGTGCTCTATCCACTGTACCTCTTAGCTGCCCCTATGTTGACTAATTTTCAATGATTTTCTTGAAATAAAGTGCCCAAAACTGAATACAATACTCTAGATTCTATCTGACTAGCCAATATCTTCCCTTAGCTTTTACAACCCTGGTCTTGGATGCTATGCTTCTTTTAATGTAATCTAAGATGGCATCAACATTAGATAATTTGTATTGGATACATAATGTAATTAGGAATTTCTATAGTTCAGAGCAGCTAGGTGGTGCAGTGCAGAGAGTGCTGGTTCTGGAGTCAGGAAGACTTATCTTCATGAGTTCAAATCTGGCCTCAGACACTTTCTAGCTGTGTGGCCCTGGGCAAGTCCCTTAATCCTGTTTGCCTCAGTTTCCTCACTTGTAAAGTGAGTTGCAGAAAGAAATGGCAAACCACTCTAATATTTTTTCTGAGAAAACTCCAAAATGGGGTCATAAAGAGTTGGACATGACTGAAAAATGACTCAACAAAAACTGAACATAGTTCATTGACCCAAGGAGTGACATGATAAGAACAGATTTTAAGGAATAGCATTTTTTCTTCAGCAGTATCTAGGTTATATTGAAGAAGAGGCTAAAAGAGAAGTTAACAGAAAGGTGTACAGTGAAGTTCTGAATAGGATAATAGCTACTGAAATGTAGAGAAAGGGGCCAATACAAGGCATAGTGGTAGAAAAAAAATGGGTTTTGGTTTCATTGTATTAAATGCTATTAAGGATATAACAAAATATTCATATTATGATTTTTTTATAGTAGCAAAGAACTGGAACTTTTTATAACAGCAAAGAACTGGAAACAAACTAGATTAATGAGAGAATTGCTAAAAAAAAATGACGGCATGGAATACTACTGTACCTTTAGAAACAATGAATATGAAGAATTCAGAAAAGCCTGAGAAAACTTATATGAACTAATGGAGAGTGGAGGAAATAGGAACAAGAAAAAAATATATATAGTGTCAATAAGGTAAGAGATAAGAACATTAAAAAAAATAACTGAGCACTATCATCATAATGAACAAGCCTGATCTCAAAGAAAAAGGTGAAGAAACAGACCTTCCTTCTTTGCAGAGGGAATAGGAGTAAAACACTGTATTTTTTGCTTCTCTTTCTTTAAATTCTTTCATTTTTCTTTTTTAACCTTCCTTCCTTTCTCCCTCCCTCCTTCCTTCTTTCCTTCCTTCCTTTGTTTCCTCTTTCTTTCTTTCTTTCTTTCTTTCTTTCTTTCTTTCTTTCTTTCTTTCTTTCTTTCTTTCTTTCTTTCTTTCTCTTTCTTTCTCTCTTTCTTTCCAAGGAATGGTTCAATTATAAGGGGAGGGGGAGAGATACATTTGATGTCAATGTAAAAGCTTACTAGCACTTGGCACAGTGCCTATAGTGCCATAGTAGGTGTTTAATAAATGGTAATTGATGAATTGGTTGATTGGTGTAAAAGCAAAAAGCTAAGAGACTAGAACAATCTAATCTTTCATTGTACTTGCTAGAATTTTTTTTCCATTTTGACTTCAATTCAGGATGAATGGTTTAACAAACGAGTGGTCTATAAGAAAACAAAAAGAATTCTGGTTTTGTTGAATACCAAGGAGAAAAGACTTAGAAATGTTCTAAAATGTTTTGATCTATGTGTAGCTATGGTCTTTTAATAAAGGTCAAAGGTTTTAATGTTTTTTTTTCCTTTTTAATCAGACTACTAGGCTGCCAGCACACCTGGACATAGGGGTTAGGTTGGGTACAGATCTTTTGGAATAATGAGAGATACCTGCCTGATGAGGATAAAATCTTCCCAATGCATTTAATAGAAGAGATGCAATCTAGAAAGGCTCCATTTATAGATACCATCAAGATGAATTTAATCTAGTGGATTAAGTGAAGGAGAGTCAGAATCCCTTAAATACAGCTTTAAGATTCATTCTATGGTCTGTTCATCTCTGGCATTGGTGTCTGCTCTTATTCCCTTTGGTTGCAAATAGATCTGTTGATGGGATTGAAGTATTTCAAATAACTGCTGGAAAAATCTCAGATATTGGAGTCACCTTTTCCAAATAAGAGATGATTGGAGTACTCAATAAATCAATTCTTTAAAGTTTACCAGCTAGTTCCACAACTTTTATGGAAAAAAGGTAATATTTTCTCAAGAGTAATCATTTTAGAATCAATAAGTACCTTTTATTATATTTTTCTTCATTCTAGATCATATAATGTCTCTTCTCTACAGAAATTTGAGAAGGTCTCAGCTATAATAGAGTTTTTGTTTTAGGCTACCCCAGGTAGGACTTCTCTAAAAGAAACTTAAGGTAAATTAGTCTTAATAACAAAGAGTCTGGAAGTGATTCATTGGATGGAGACTGTGGCTTATTTGTTTTGTATTTTTCTATCTTCTTTGAAGTAGTCATTTGGATAACAAATTGAGAATAATGGGCAAAAAAATATTTATCTAACATAGAAGCATTAGAAGAGCTAAATTATAATAACTTATAAATGATTGAGAAGCCCAGAATTCAGGAGTTAAATTTTAAACCTTGATTCACTATTAAATTTTTAGGGCCTTAGAGAAGTCCCTTATTGCTTGACCTCAGTTTAACCTAACTGGAGAAAGATGGGGGTAAAGCCATTTGTTATTCCTTTACAAATATATCATGCAGACCTATTTTATATCATGGCAAAATGACAAATGAAATAAGAAAATTAAATATATACATATATGTATATGGAGAGTAGATCAAGCAATAGACTAATAATATTTATACAGTAATTTGCATATATTTACATATATTATTTCATCTGATCCTCACAACAATGTTGTGAAGCCAGTGCTATTATAATCCCCATTTTACAGATGAAGAAACTGAGCAGGTTAAGTGATTTTCCCAGGGTCACATGGCTAATCAATGTCTGAAGCAAGATTCATTCTCAAGTCTTTGAAGGACTCCAAATCCAGCACTCAATACATTAAATTACCTGACTCCCTCCAGATTTGGCATCCAGAGACCAGATTTTTAATATGTGTTCTGACACTAACTACGTTGTTGTCATCAAGTTTCTTTACCATGGATCACAATGAAACAATCTGCAAAATTAGGCAGTTGAACTAGAAGGCATCAAAAGGTCATTTTATGTTTCAACATTCTGTGAGTTTTTGATTTTCAATCTTCTTTGCAGTTTATTTGTTTTTCTTTTTTTTTTTCTCATATCTCACTTTGTTTTTACTTGGTGGGAATTGATCTAATCCATGTTTCCACTTCTTCTATTGACAATATTTTCATCTCTCTATGTACCTTCTCCATCTATGTACCTTCTCCATAAATAAAAGATGGGCATATTGTGAATTAGCACTGCTGTTTCCAAATAGACATCCATATAGCTACATCTCTATTGCTTGTATCAGACAGACATACCATGTGTTTCATCTGTATTCTAAAAAAGATTGTGGATCGTAGAATCATGGGTTTAGGGCTGGAAGGGTCTCAGAGATAATATAGTTAAATCAACATTTTAGGAATGCTCCCACTTAAAAAAAAAAAGACACATGCATTAAAATAAGAGAATGGATTTCAGGGGGAGGGGATGTAACCGGATCGTAAGATCAAAACTTCTAAATTCCAGACAATAGCGATGTCAAGAACAATGGAACCAAATGACACTGAAGACAGAAAATCTCATTATTAACATCTCATAGCATTTCAGCTTTCTATGGATTCAGTGTACCTTTAGATTCTCATACTCTGCCCAAATTTATGGAATATTTTCTAAGTCCTCTGTATCTATATAGGATTAGAGACAATCACATAACTGGGAGCAGAATTTAGATAAGAGAAAAGGAAAGCTTCATATTTTAACAATTTGAAGTAATTCCAGGAGGGCAGACAGAGGAGTAACATTTTCTATCATCTCCATCAACGGAAGCTGCCTCTGGCTAGGAACAATCTGTTTCGGTGGCTTAGGGTACTTACAAGAGAACTCCCTTAGCACAGAATGCTCACACTGGCAAGCCCTGTGCTGCCAGTTCTGATGCATTTTAAAGCTGTTACTTCCATATCCCTGGCTACTGATGCCACAGCACGCTCTGAGATGATGAGCTAAAAGGGCTCACTCTGGGCCTTTACATTCAAAGACAGGAAAATCAATATCTATCTCCAAAAGATAGATCTAAAGATGCTGGAGTTTCTAAATACTACCAGTGACTCCAAAGCAACGTAGTCTTGATGGGAGAGCCATGGAACAGGTGGAAACAGGGCCATGCCCTCATGTTGCTTTTACAGACCTGTGTGCTCAGAAAGAGATAAAAGAAACTTGACATCAGTAGAGAATGGATTTTTTTTTCTGTCTGTGAATTTTTCCAAGGAATTAAAAAGAACAGCAACAAAACACATCTGAATTTATAAATAGGGAAAGATCATATTTAGTACATTAGACCAAAAAAGAAGTTTCAATCCTGAAATGTCCCTCTGATTTAGCATAGTTAACTGACTAACCAGATAACAACAAGAGAAACCTAAAGAAGACCTTGTTTAACTCTTATATGTCTTTTTAAGCTTACTGCCTGCTCCAACTACTTTTCTTTAATTCCTTTCGAATTATTTTAAATTTCAAATTAAATTTTGAATTTAATTCCCTTCACAGCTGCTATAACAATGTATCTTAGTCCTGATAATTTACTCATCTCAAACCAATAACATGCACACCAAAAGCATATTCCTACATCCATTCAACAATTACTTGCTGAGTGCCTACCATATTGTCTCAAGGGATCACAACAGATATTGTGTGGTGTGCATGTGTGGGGCTTAGTTCAAATCTGTAATAAAGATTTCTCCTTATCCCATAGAACCATCAGACAAAAGTAGTCGCTTGGCCAGGCACAGTGTATTCCACAGAGCACTATGGAATCCAGCCTATGCCAGAAAGTATGACACTTGTGGCAGAGATCTCCCAGACTGTAGCCTAATCATTCATAACAGAAGCTTCAGTTTCTGCCCTGGGAGATGAGGGCTATGGGGAAAACTGGGTAGTTACTGTTGCTAAACCTAAGGTCAATACAAAGACCCTATTCCAATAGACAGCATTGCTATTGGCTACCATCTTCTCTATTATCTAAGAGGAAAATTGGAAAATATTTGAAAAGTACAACTTGGACCCTGGCTTCTCAATCCAAAAGAGACCATGGAATAGAAGGCGCCAGGGCTGCCACTGAAGTCACTCTTATTACAAGAAGAAATAAAAGTATCTGACTTTTCTTTAAAAAGAAATAAAAGACCCAAACTGGGTGGGATTTAAAGTTGTACAGCACAAGAAATAATCCCTTCCCTCATGAAGCTTACAATATAATCAGGGAGATAAGACATGGAACAAATATCTACAATACCATTTGGTAAGTTAAAACCGTCTCATGAAAGACAAATGCACGCTTCCTGGAAAAAGGTAGGTGGTAAAATTGGCGAAGTCCTGGACTTGGGGTAAGGAAGCCTTGATTTCAAATCTGGCCTCAGATATTTAGTGACTGTGTGTGACCCTAGACAAGTCACTTAACTTCTGTTTGCCTCAGTTTCTTCAACTGTAAAATGGGGATACTAATAGGGTCGCTGTAAAGATCAAATGAGAGAATATCTGTAAAGTGTTTAGCACAGTGCCTGACACATAGTAGGTGCTAAATGAATGCTTATTCCCTTCCTACATGAGTGATAGTATACATCAAGGGATATAATTCTATAGGAATTCAGGGAGGGAGAGATTACATCCATTCAAGGGAACCAAGAAAGATTTCAGAGAAGAGGTAGAAGTGAGTTTTGAAGGAGTGGTAGGATTTTGATAGGTAAAGATAGGGAAGGATGGATGAAAGGAAAGAAGACACTCCTGGGAGAAGAACAGTCAAGAGCCTAGGCATGGAGGTGAGAGATCACAATGTATGCTGAGAGAATAGTTCAGAATAGTTCAACCCTACTATTATCTCCATTTTACAGCTGAAGAAACTGAGGCAAACAGAAGTTAAGTAACTTGTCTAGGGTCACACACAGTTACTAAGTATCTGAGGCCAGATTTGAAATCAGGGCTTCCTTACTCCAGGTCCAGGACTTTATTCTGAACTTATTTCTTTGTTGGAACAGAGAAAATACTAGAAAGATAGATTAGAGCCGGACTGTGGAGAACACTGAATGCCAAGCTTAGGAATTTGTATTATATTTAGTTGATAATGGGAACCTCTGAAGCATTTTTAGCAGGGGAGCAAAACTATCGTAGTAGTAACATAGGAAGATTGATCTTATGCCAACGTGCAGGAAGGACTAGAGAAAATGGAGCACGGGTGAATACTTAGAAGGATCATAGGATCAGAAATTTAAAGTTAGAAAGGACCTTAGAGGTCACTGTGTCCGACCAACCCTTTCATTTTACAGATGAAGAAAATGAGGCCCAAAAGGTTAAGTGATTTGTCCAGGGTCACATAGCTAGTAAGTATTTGAGGCAGAATTTGAACTAAACTCTTCCTGAATTCAAATTTAGTGCTTTATTTTCTAAATCATGGTACCATTTCAGGTTAGCACCGTAGTTTACATGTGAGGTCATAAGGACATAACGTGGGAGTATGTCAGTATGAACAGAGTCCATCAAATAAAGATGAAAGTTTAAGCAAAGTAATACTCAAATCTAAATGTCTTTGCATTCGCCACATTTCAGAGGGAAGCAGAAAAGCTGCCTGAGCTCAGTTACATTTGGAGTATTTTTGTATCATAGAAAAAACTGCAAAAGAGTCTTTCTTATTTATTAGTTTTAATAGTTTCATAACACTGGTCCAGAAATAGTTTAATGAAAAAAACTCATATGTATTTAGAAATTGTTTTTATTTGTGCAGCATTGGGTGGGGGGGAATCATTTAGGACTGCTAATTCTAGGGTAGCAAAAAAAGGGAGTACTTTGTTGATCTCCTTTTTTACATCTAAGGGAAGGTGGAAAATTGTACAGCTCCTTCTTTCAGTAGAGTCCCAAATGGATTTCATAAAGCAAGACATAAAAGGCAGCGAGGGATTGCTCTTCTATCATAATCACATAAAGTTTTCCTTCCTGAAGTTCAGTCAATACTCTAATGCTTTAAGTAATGTGTGATCTTATCAATGTCAGTGTTCTCTCTATAAATGTAGACTGCAGTCCAATAATAGCAGTCTATCTTGTATGATTTTAGTTCATGTCATCCTATAAGGTCACCGCAGAAGTTCTACCCAACACACTAAGAGAATTTCTAGACAACCCAAGGAAACCAATGAAGCATTCAGGGTGCCCATGGATATCCCTTGCCCACTCCACACCAATGACTCAACATCTTTTTTGATCATGCCATTTTTTTGATGACATCTATTGAACTTGTTGAATCTAAAGTCTAGCCAGGGATGTATATACATAATTGCATGGAGAGCGACTGGTGTGGGAGGTCTGGACCTATTTTTATCATTACTGTGGGTAGCCACTGGTGAGGACCTTCCCTCTAGCAATGCAGATCTATGTTTGTTCTGCAGCTCATTGTCTTAAAGAGTTGCTCAGAATATCTAGAGGTTATTTCACTTGTCCAGAATATGAAGCTATTCATTATGTGTCAGAAGGAGTGATTTGAGCCTAGGATGTATTGACTCTGAGGCCAACTCTCTATCCACCTCTTCATATTGCTTTCTTCTACATAAATAAACATTTATTTTTTTCATACTTAAAAAGATATTTCCTTCCTCAGAGCACAGAGGAATATTTGAATTCACTAAACATAACTCACTATGTTTATTTAATGTTAGAATAGCCATTAAATGATGAAATAATACCCTTTATATTGACCATTTAACACTCTTCCAATGTGATCACCTGATAGCTGTTGTTGTTGTTGTTGCTGTTTTTTGCAAGGGGCAGGGTGGAATTTATTTCACCTTGTGGAAAGTCACAAGGCAACAGGGAAAACAAACACCCATGTGAGAAAAACATTTTCCATTGCAATATATGATGACCTCTAATTCCATACAAAATGTTGTGATTATTCTTGCCTTTAGCCATGGTCATTCTCCTCACTGTCTGGTCTGATTGAGAAAGAAGGACAGGACATCTGGTTCAATGCCCAGTACATTGTTGGCACTCCGCAAGTGTGATTATTAACAGTAATAAGAACATAGACAACATTTATAATCAAAGAAAATGAGACTAGATCACTGTTCTGGTTTAATAAGATAATTGAAAATTACCTCATGCAAGGTGTTCGATGACCAATAAATGTTTGGATGCTGGCCAATGGCCTCTGGCTACACAGGCATTTGATTATAAAAAGAATGACTGGCTGGCTCCCAGAAAGGAGAACAGAAGAAAAGGACATTTTTTAAAAAAGCTGTGTAAAGACATCAAGGACAAAAACAGGTTAGAAAATTGGAGAGAAGACAAGGTCAAAGGAAGTAATTGATATGACATTTTGATCAGGAAACTAGATGCTATTAGAAGAGATGGTAAGATAAGAAAGATGGTAAGATAAGAAACACCTAGAGAGTAGACTCTCCATCATAACAAAAGGTGTTTAGGTAAAGCTTCAATATATACACCATTATATCATTTGAACCTCACAACAAACTCTGGAAGGTAGATGGCTAAAGGCAAAGTTATCCTGATTCTACAAACAGGGAAACTGAAGCTCAGAAACGTTAAGTGACTCTTTTATGGTCACAAAATTAAATAAGCATTGGATCCAGGATTTGAACACAGGTCTTTCTGACAGGAGAACCAGAACACTGTTTGATACATGACTCTGTCTCTCTACCAGGAAGGGTGATCATTTCAGCCCTGTTCTTTTGTATGTGGAAGACAATAGGAAGACTTAGGAAGACAATACTCAAATTTGAGAGGAAACAGCTTGTTGCAATGGAGAAGAGAGGCAGGAGTATTGGGTTCTAATCCCAGCTCTGCTACTACCTAGCTGTGTGACCTTGGCTTTTACCTATCTGAGCCTCATTTTCCTCATGTAGAAAATGAGAAGGTTGGGTTATATGATCACCAAGGTCCCTTCCAGCTGAGACTCAGATTTTAGTCAGAAAGTGAGTCACACATATACATGATGTTTTCAATTACTGTTTTCCTATTAAATGGATCTGTTCAGAACTGTTCTTTATTCTGTTAAATAAACAACAAGTGTAATGTGGCGAATTAAAGTTGCTGCAGAAACCTCAACCTTGGCATTTCCTACTTTCTGTGTGCTTGGGTACTCATCCTTAACAGTGGTGGTAGTAATGCTTTAATATAATTAAGTATTCATTTTTGAAGCTTAAAAAAAAAGAAAGCTAAAAAGTATCTTTGCTGCATGTATATGTTTATTTTCTTACAATTTTACACTGAAATCAAGCACCAGATGTGGTAGGCAAGTATTTCTTGGGCATATTCTGTAATGGATAGTAGTCATAATGAAACAGTTAGAAAGCCAGCCTTGGAGACAGCTATGGGCTCAAGTCTAGCCTCAGACATATACTAGCTATGTGAACATGGAAAAGTCACTTAAACTCTCAACGTTCCAGGCAACTCAAAGACTATAAATTCCTTACCCTGATTAAATCAGAGTTCCTCTGCTCCACCCCCTTTTCCTTTCCTCCCCCAGGGTAGAAAGGGAAAAAGGGCCCAATTTAAGGTGAGTGGATTACTGAGTAGCTTATGAGACCATCACTCACTTTAGATCAACAATATCCTTTCCCAGGGCATCTTAGGTGGGTGTAGTGGATAGAGCACTGGGCTTGGAATCAGGAAGACTCATCTTTCTGAGTCCAAATCTGGCCTCAGACACTAGTTATGTGACCCTGAGCAACTCACTTAACCCTCAGTTTCCTCATCTGTAAAATGAGTGGGAGAAGGAAATGACACACCACTCCAGTATCTTTACCAAGAAAACCCCAAATGAGGTCATAAAGAGTCAGACCCAACTGAACAACAGGATGACCTTAGACAATATGTTTCACTACTACAGGTCTCCGTTTCATCATTTGTGAAAAGAGTTGGACTCAATAACCTCTGAAGTCACTTTCAACCTAAATCCAAGATACTGCTTCTCCTTTGTCTAGAAAGCAGACATTCCAACGGAGAAAAGAAGATAAATATGGCCCAGTATATCATCCAATGAAGTTATTTTAGCACAAGAGAAATAGAAGGTCCAATTAGATGTCACAGATAATTTGTAACCCTTGAACCAAATTTATGGGAGATCTTAGCCTTGACTCCTTTTATGATTTTAACCTTCTGAATTTCTGCAGGTGCTGAAAGGGTCTGATTGGAATGGACAGGACATTATAGAGCCCTTTGAACCTCACCCAGTGGAGTTATTCCAGAACGTTCAGGTGCTTGTAGGCAAATTAGTGACTTCACATGGTTTATGGTTTTACCCTACCAAGTCATTAGGAAGGTTAGGTCCCTTCAAGTACTTTTGCAGTAATTCTTAAATCTTGCCACTGGGGTCAGGAACAGAAATGGCTGATTTGAAAACAAGATAAAAAAAATAAAAAACAAACAAACAAACAAAAACTTCTCCTTCTTCTAAAAGTCCCTAAATGGGCCTTTAATAACTGTTGAAATATGACATTTTGTGAATTTTAAGCTGTGATATTTTATTATGAGTAATGTTTTTAACATGTACACCTTACTTTTATATATTGCTCAGGTTTACAAAATGGTTTCCCCCTAACAACTCTGTAATCATTATTCTTATTTTAAAGGTATGGAAAAGGAGACTTGAAGTCAAGTGACTTACCCATGGTCACACAACTAGCATGTAGCAGAGGGAAGACACAAACTCACTTTTGAGATTTTAAGATGAAAACTTTTTACTCAGTCAAAGGCAAGATAATGTAATGGACAGTGAAAAGATATCTTCTAGATAAAAGTTCTTAATAACTTTTCCAGGGGGCTCTTTCAGGGTCCATCCTCATTCCCATAAGCTATGGTGAAAGGACAAGAGCAGACTTTTCATTAAATTGGGATAAACCAGGATGCTATGGCCCTTTCATTCACTGCTCTCACGCCTAACTCATTTACTTCTTGGCAACTATGACCTTTTACAAGGTTGAAATAAGTAGCAGCCAGTTTATGTTAGGGGTTATCTTTGGGAGGGGAGAGGCACAATCCAATATACATCTTTTTTTTCTCAGGAGGCAATGACTTGAGTGAAAGCTAGACATAATGAATAACAGACTCTAACACAATTAATCAACAATAAAGCACCTACAATGGTCTAACATTGAGCTAAGTACTGAGGAGTCAAAGACAAAAACAAATACATCCCAACAGAGGGAATTCAATATAATTCAACAAATTTTGTACCTGTTAGACCTATTAAGTGAAAGGTATTCCAATGATATAAAAAAGAAATAAGACACAGAATCTCTGCCCTCAAGGAGTTTCCATTCATTTATTCAGTAACTACTTGGGTGCAGAGTACCATGTTGGGTGCTGAGGGAAAAACAAAGAGAAATGAAACCTAGATCTTATTCTCCAGGAGTTCATATTCTAGAAGGAAAATAAGACTCATTCATGAATCATGATGTTGATTACACAATATCAGACCCGGCTACAAGGGCATGAGAGAGGTATAAAGTGCTATGAGGTTTCTGAGAAGGCAAAAGTCATTTCCCAACTAGGGGAGTTTAAGAGAAAGATTCCAAAAGGGGGAACAGTTTGAGGTAGGTTTTCAAGGATTTCAAAATTCAAATGAGAAAAGAAGGCATTCTCAGCACAAGAAATATTTCAAGAGTATATTGATGAAAAAGTGGTACTCACCTTCTCCTTAGAATAAAGTCAAAGGTTCTCATAGCATGATAATTTGGGTGCCACTGGAGGTCTGCACTAACTCAAAGGTTCATGAAACCATTTGGGGGAGTTCTGGGTAGTCAAAACTATTTTCATAATACTGAAATGTTTTACTTTTCATTATGATAAATATAAATAGTTATAGCCCACATAAACAAAAGTTCACCGGCATCTTCGATAATTGTTAAGAATACAAAGGGGTCCCAAAATCAAAAGTTTGAGATCTATTGGCAAGGGTATGTCAACGGATGCAAGATAAAGCTACAAAGGTAGAATGAAGGAAGGCTGAAGAGGGATTGGCATACCAGGGTGAGTATGGGCTTTATTTGGTAGGGAGGAGGGAGCAATTGATGATTTTTTTTGAGAAGTGAAATATCATGATAAAAATGCATGCAGAAAGAAAATTAATCTTGCAGGGGCATGACGATTAGACTGAAGGTTGTCAAGTTTAGGACGGGAAAATATGTTGGCAAGTTGAAGAGAAGGCTTTCCAAATAGGTCAAGAATAAATCTGTCAGTGAATCCTTTAATACTCTCTGATCTTTGAACACATACCACTTAATGCAGATCCAAGAAGACTTTTGAGATTGAACTTATTAAGGGCTCTTAAAACACTTAAAACATTTTTTAAGAAGCTCCCATAAAAAGCAAGATTCATACAAAACTGGGTTCTTAATTTTTTTTTTTTTTAACATGGACTACATTAGCAGTCTGGACTATGGACCCCTTCGCAGGAAAGTATTTTTTAAATGGATAAGAGAAAAAACACAGGATTAAAAATGAAATCAATTGTACCGAAACACATTTCTCAAAATAAAAACAAAACAGAAAACATTCATGGAGCCCAGGTTAAGAAATACTGATACGGAAAGTAATGGATGCCAGTCACTTTTTCAGCTAGGTATAGCAATAACTTCCAAGTCTTCTTGTACAATTCAATCTAGCCAAACTCTAGCTATACTTGTTCTCTGTCAGGAAGTCCAAGGGAGAGCTGGCAGAGTCCCAAGTATAGTACTCAAAAGAGAGGAAGGAAGAGACTGGGAGGAGGGGGCTTTGGCCTCTTTGAAAGCCTATAGAGTGGGTGGCTCTTCCTGGCTCAGCCTCAAATCCTCTTTGGCACAGTATCCTCCCTTTAGCATGGGGAACAAGGGACAGACCAGTAGCTTTTGGCCATGCATGCCCTTTGCAAAGGGGTCAGAGTCTATCTGTTCACCCACAACCCCCTTAGAATTAAAATGCAAGTAAGTGCCCAGCTCCCGGAGAAATGCTCTAATCCAACCCTCCCCTGGCACCTCAATAAGTATACAAGTAAAAATCTATTTATTCAAAGATAAGTCCTTTCCCTTTGATTGACTAAACACCAAGTACATAAGTCAGAAAGAGAAAGGACTGAAGGTACCAGATTGAAATATTTCTCTTCTCCATTCCCTAGAGCAGGGGTGGGGAACCTGCTTTACAGAACAAATCCTTTTTTTAAAGAGGATTTGTTCTGTGAAGTTTGGATTCAATCAAAGGGCCACATTTGAGAACCTAGAGTGCCATGTAAGGCCACAGGTTCCCCACCCCTGCCCTGGAGAGTAAAGGCCCAATGACTGCCAAATGTAATCATGTTACTGTTTAAAAGCAAACCAAACCAAACAGAAGCAGTCTAGATATCTCTGAGGGATTGGAACATTTTCCAAAGAGAAAATGGAAGAGTAAAGTCAGTAATCATGTGGAAGCTTCTCTCTAGAAAAGCTTCACTCAAGGATACATTCCCAGCCTCTATCCCCCGGGGCCCAGAGTCATTAGCGTCAAGACCAATGCTACTTTATAGCCATCTCTTTATGAAGCATAAATACAGCTGTACCTTTTCTTCTCTAATATTGGCAGTTACATGTTTAATGAAGTTGAGAAGTGGGAGGTCATGGGGACACTCTAGATTTGAAGTCGTGGCTCTCATATGGCCTCGAAGAAAAAGAAAACTATCCTGTAAGAAAAGGACTGGAATGAGACAAATTCTCTGGATGCCCACCATTATGACAAACAACATTTATGCTTTAATATCCTTTCTTCAGACTGTCTAGGAAGAGGTGCCATTGGGAGATATGGGGATCACAGCACAGGGAGAGATAAAATGAATGAAGATTAAAATGGTGTCACTGTCCATTTATGACCCTATAATTTTTTGATGGAGTCATTTAGCAAAGAGATCAAACACCAAACCTGCACAATTCCATAAAGATGACCAAACCTACATGCAAACTATGTGGCTTTATGTGAGCAGCATGACTGACACAAGCTATTTACCATTTTATCAGTGATTGAATAATAGAAGCAGGTGTTCCTGCTGGTCTAAGCGGAATACACTCACTAAACATTTTCTAAATCTATCAGGTTCTTGTATCAGTGATGTATTGTACTATTGCATTTTTTTAGATCTAAGTTATGAAAAAAATGCACAAATATGCTTCGCATCAACCATTGAGGTCCACATTTCTGACTTGGGTATTTTTGAAACGCTGATTTAGAAAAACAAACAGGTTTTCCATTTTATGCAACAAGCTGCCTTTACATTAGTTTAGGATGGGGAAAAAACCCACAATTTTCCAGTTAGCAAGGCAACTTTTTCAGTTCAAAGTAATCTTAAAATACACACATTTCTCTATTATAAAGCATATGTTTATGTAAATAGGAGGCTACACTGTAGGACTGTAGAATATCATTGTATCATTGTAGAATAATGTAATAAATCCTGAAAATGAAGATAAGGGATGTCAGGAGGCTCTCTTTCTCCTGCTTCTATATGGGGGCTCCATTTTTGTTTTAGATGTCCCATAACTCCAGCTGATAAAAAATCTCATGACCAGCTCCTTCATTCTATGAAGTGGGAAGAAGGTTTTCAAACTTTTCCTCTGCATTTTTCCACTGTATTTTTTTCTGTATCATGCATAAGAGTGGCATAAACAAACAACTAAACAAAAAACCATGTTCTTAATGAAATCTATGCCTGAAAGAGGAAGCTGAGGTTAGGTTACATAAGGATATATAGTCATAACAAATAGATAGACTACCCTAAGTGTGTATGTAATAATAAAAGGTCTAGAGGAAGGGGACTTTCAACATATTAGGGAGATCCTATGAGAAGTCTTTATAGAAGGATAAAATCAGGAGTTGGGCAAGTTGAAAAGGAATAGATGAGCTGCAGTCTATGCTGATGGAGGAAGCAACCACATGATTGAGATAAAGGAGGCCTCAGAGTGTCAATGTAACACCAATGCAGTTACAGTACTGGGAGAGGGCTACTTCAAAAAATGCCCTATTAACACAAAGACAGGTGCTGCTATTAGAACTGAATAAACTTTCAAACATTTGAAAAGCAGAAACAAACCTAAATTGTACTATGAGATTCGTTAGTCTAGCAAAGAAGTTTTTGACTCAAAGCCTATCAGAGCCTATATGCCAATACAAAGAAATAGAATAAATACACAATATAATGTATCCTTAGGTTCCACACAGTAGAAAAATCACTGGACTGGAATCCAATAGGCAAGTTCAATACCAACTTTTCCATTAAAAAGCTAGGTAACCTTGGGAAAAGCATAATATCTTAGGGTCTCAGTTTCCTCATCAGTAAAACAGGGACCTTTGATCAGAGGATCCATAAAGCCCCTTGCAGGTTAAAAATTCCAGATTATTTAGTTTGGCTCACTACACTCTAGATGTCTAAGTGATTATAAGGAGGTCCTCTTGACATTTTTAGTAGTTAAAGCCCTTGGATAGAGTCAAAAGCAAATCTGCTTTATATCAAATTCCTAGTTTATAGGGTTTTAATGAGGCTCTAGAGTACATTTAAATATCCTGTTTGTGTTTCTTTACCCTTACTCAAAACCTGCTTTGGTAGAAAGAAATTCATAAAGGAAAATATATTTTTATCACCTTTTCATATTATTATTCTTAATTGTTTTCCCCTTTCCCCAAAGTAATTTCAAAAAGGCACAAGCAAAGACTCAATGGAAGAGGCACCTTTTATGTCACCATTCCCCTACTGGTAATAAACAAAATTCAGTCCCCTGGAAACAAGCCAGGCACCTTTCTGAACAGTTTCTCCTAATTTCTCTGTTTGGTTATTGGAATCTTGATGGCTGGCTTGTGATTCTGATTCTTACTATGAAATGTCTTCTGAAGGAAAACAGGTACTCCATTCTACCATCCCCTTGTCGACCTTTCACTGTCAACATCTAAAAGTGGCAACCCAATTTTTAGACTTGGCAGATTTCTGCAATTAAACCAATAAAAATTGCATAGTATACCCAAAGGTATGATTTTTCCAAGGCTCTGAAGGGGAAAATAATTTCTGAAAGGCCATTTGCTAGTGTCTTGGAAAGAGGCTCAGTATGCTAACTCACTAACATATTACAAAAGGATCATTATGACTCTGCATCTGCAATAGATAATGTGGACGAAATCTAATGTGACTATTTCCTATCATTTAGGAATCCCTTTACTAGTGAAAGGAAAAGCACTGTAGGAGGAAGAACAAAACCAGGCCAGCTGGTTTCTAGCACAATTCATCTTTGAGCAAAGAGCAATCTGAGGCAGGCTCAGAATGTAAGTAGTGATTTTACCCCCTTTGTATACATATCCCCTACAAGCTTCCACACACCTTGTTAAATTAAACAACTTAACAAATGCCAATAAATACAGGCATTGAGCAGGACAGGTGGAAAACCAGAGCAGGGCATTCTTCCAATTGAGCTAGAAATATTTTAGGACATGTGAGTGACCTAGATTTCTATCCACAATCTCACTAGATACATTCTCACTTTGAGTTGACACTAATGGCTTCCCTTTAATAAGATCCATTAGTTTACCGGGCAGAATACTTGCTCAAGCCATAGAAACACCCTTAATTTTCTACCCATATTTCAATTTTACCTCTTAATTATGGGTAGATTTAAATTTCTAATAAACTCATGCAAGACTGCATCATGCAGCAGATAGAATGCCAGTCTTGAAGTCACATTCAAAGTCCCCATCTCTGATACATACTAACTGTGTGACCACAGACAAGGCACTTAAAATTGCTGAAGTTATGGATGAATTACTGATTTGCATCTGTGGAGGCAATGTCCACACCAAGAAATTCGCTGAACTGATGAGGTCACTGATCTAGAACAAAAATATGAATCAATACACTCACACCAAAGTTGACCTTATCATCTGCAGCCCCAAAGGGAAGGATCTTGACCTGGAGACTCCACAGGGTCAAGTGTGAGGGAAAAGCTTGCCACATCTGTCAGTAAACACTTGGTCCTTAACCTAGCTTTTTCCGTTGAGACTGAGACTCAAGTAATTTGCAGTCCACCACCTGATTCCCTGAGGCTATGAGTAGCCTCACTTTGCTCTGATTCTTAGGAATACTTTGCAATTTAGGCTAAATTTTTGTCATTCTCTCACTGAGCTTCCCCCTTTCATCAGCTTTGCAGAATTCTCCTTTGAGGTAAAGCAGCTGGGTGGTGCAATGGATAGAGTGCCGGCCCTGAAGTCAGGAAGATTCATCTTTCTGAGTTCAAATCTGGCCTTAGCCACTTACTAGCTGTGTGACCCTGGACAAGTCACTTAATTCGGTTTGCTTTAGTTTCTTCATCTGTAAAATGAGCTGGA
Source organism: Vombatus ursinus (assembly GCF_900497805.2). Lineage (NCBI taxonomy): Eukaryota > Metazoa > Chordata > Mammalia > Diprotodontia > Vombatidae > Vombatus > Vombatus ursinus. The sequence goes on along the minus strand of NW_020954572.1, from coordinate 14,896,276 downwards.
GAAGGGAATGGCAAACCACTCCAGTATCTTTGCCAAGAAAATCCAGAGAGTCAGACACAACTGAACAACAAGAACTTTGAGGTAACTATTATCTACAGAGTCATCATTGATCAAGTCATAACAGTAATAAAAATAACGGAAGGAAAGGAAATTCTATAAACTCAGATGTTCACATTTCTACCGTTTATAGACCTTCCTAGAGGTTATCTGTTGATAGACTCTTCCCCTGCTACCTAACTTTAGGAGTCTTACTTATATGAAAAAAATTAAATTTAGTTGAATTTAAACCCAGGACGATAGACTGGGTTTTTTGGGTCATTGTTATTATTGTTTATAACCAGGTTTCCAGTGTTAACTCTGAGACTTTTTCTCTAAAGGATACAATTGTCCTGTGACCATTCTCTAGTTTCACAATGACTGAGCCTCTAAACTGCTTTATTGAGTTGCACTTTTAAAGCAAACATTGGGAATGAAATAATTTAGATAATAATAATAATTATGATAATAATGACAACTAGTATTTATATAGCACTTCAAGATTTACAAAGTATTTTACAAATTCTACATTATTTTATCTTTACAACAACCCTGGGAAGATGGTACTATTATGATCCCTATTTTAAAGATGAGGAAACCAAAGCAGGCAGAGGTTAAGTGACTTACCCATAATCAGACATTTCCTAGTCTTCAGTTGGATTCGAATTCAGGACTTCCTGACTATAGGCCCAGTGCTCTATCCTTTACTTCACCTAGCTGTCTCAGGAGAACACATTTGTAAATAATTTTCATGTATTGATTTTGGTGATTTGAGATCCAAGGACAAGGTCTTTCTTTCTTTCTTTCTTTCTTTCTTTCTTTCTTTCTTTCTTTCTTTCTTTCTTTCTTTCTTTCTTTCTTTCTTTCTTTCTTTCTTTCTTTCTTTCTTTCTTTCTTTCTTCCTTTCTTTCTTTCTTCCTTTCTTTCTTTCTTTCTTCCTTTCTAGGCAATTGGGGTCAAGTGACTTGCCCAGAGTCACACAGCTAGTAAGTGTTATGTGTCTGAGACCATATTTGAACTCAGGTCCTCCTGACTCCAGGGCCCATGCTCTATCCACTGCACCACCCAGCTGCCCCAACAAGGTATTTCTAAATAAATGTTTTGTTTTGGTTTGGTTTTTTTAAGTCATAAAAATACAACCAAGGCTCCAGAGTAACTATGACCTCTACATTTGTCAGGATACATTCTCTGAAGGATACAATTGTCCCGTGACCATTCTCTTACAAATTGTCTCTTTCAGTAATAATAGTTAGCATTTATATAGCACTATATAGATTTGCAAAGCAATTTACAAATTTTATTTCATTTTTTCCCTTACAACAATGCACAGTTAGTAAGTATCTAAGACTGAATTTGAACTCAGATCTTCCTGATGCCGGGTCCAGAGCTCTAGCCTTTGTGCCACCTAGACACATCTTCTTCCATTATTAGCTGAGAAAGTATTGTCATATAGGGCTTGGAGCCAGAAGACCTCAAATGAATTTAAGCCTCTAGTTTTCCACTTATTGGTAATGTGACCTGAGTAAATTTAATGCCCATCAATTTCCATATCCACAAAATATGTGTAATATTACCTCTACTAACTACCTTCTGGGAAGATTATGAGAATAAAAGATCCTAGCATCACAGATCTAGAGCTCAAAGTGACTTCAAAGGTCAACTAGTTTAACCCTCTTATTTTACAGTTGAGGAAACCAAGGTAAATGGCAGTTCAGTGAAGTGTGCAAGGCCAGAAGTTGGGTATGAACCTAGATCTTTTGTCACCAGAGCCAAGGTTTTTCTGATTTAACCAAAGTTCCCCCTCAATAAGACATGTCAAAATATACTGCAATTATAAAGTGCTACACAAATACAAGATACCATTAACCCAACAATCCTGTCATGAAATTGGCAGTATTAGCCAGTAAAGCAAGATTTTGTTGCCTAAATTCTGAAGGGGTAGATTACAGTCAAACATGTGAAGGAAGTCTGTGTACTGATATCTGGATATCCAATTAATGGCTTTTCTCAATAGTTTCAAAGCTAAACCAAGGTTCATATTTCATCATAATATTCTCATGTATGTACAGTAATAAAAAAAAGTAATTTGTTGAGAATGGATGGATTACTGTGTGTACCCTTTTAAAATATTTGAAGATGTAGGAAAGAGCCAAAGAAAGAGGCTAGTAGAGTTTAAAGTTATCCCATCTATAAATACATCCTTTGTTCACAGACCACAAATTTTTGGAATAACTGGAATTATTGTTTAGGGTAACTAAGTAGATAATCCCTCTGAAACAAGAGAAGACAAGGAGAAAAATTCCTGCTTGATAAAAGAGGAGGCAGTTTCCTTTAGTTGGTCCAAGGAATCCTTAGGTATATGGCCAACATTTTAGAAAGTGGGGAGGTGATTTAGTTTCAGTCTGTCTTTGTAATGCCCCCTGTGATGTGCATCAGCTTTCCATCTACCAGTGGAGAAACATCTGTGTAGCTAGTCTGCTTTTATACAGGGAGTTAGTGCTGAACAAGTCTGTTTGAAACATATGTCCCTTTGAAAGTTTAATGTAGTCTTTTTCCTCATTCTCCTTGCTGCTCTTTAGGAAATAGCCCACATATTTTCAGGGACGTCCATCTTACCTTGTACTAGGGGAGGAGACAAGTACTCCATGTTCCCAAAGAAAAAAAAATACTCCTTTTGATCATTCCGCTTGCAGTGTCAGATTCTCTGCATGAAGAATATGCTTATTTTAAAAGTTTGTACTCAGAAGAAAACAAAAATGCACCTTGGCGGAGAGCCACCTGTTAACGGACAGCTTTTAGAATAACTCTCTTGGATTCTATCAGAGGTGACTCAATTAAATCACCTTGAAATGTCCTGTTATCCTTGTCCAATAAAACACTTTATTGTAAAGTCCTTTGTGTTCATAACCAACCTCAATAATAATCCATTTCCAGTTACAAGTCAAGACAGCCCCAGTCCTTAGTGATCTAATAAATAAATGGGATAACAATTGGGAGGTAATTGTCACAGTGGGACAGCCTGAAAGGCTTGTAATCATGTCCTTTATTGTCACAATTCATTTTCATATTGTAGCAAAATAATAACCTCGGGAGCCCTTAAGAATTAAAAAAAATCACTTTATACTCATAGATGGGGAGTTTATGTACTTTAAATCAAATTTAGTAATTTTAAGCCATTTTAATCTCTTCAAAATCAACAATCAACACTTTCTTGCTATCTGGGAATGACACCATTGCAATAAAATCCCATTTCCAAAAAATGGATGGGATACATTCACGGGTAAATTACTTTCAATATTTTATAGATTTCCTCTGCTATACCTTTACTACAAATCTCACGAAATCAGCACTTATTTAAAGCAATGGTACATTTATAGACAAGCAGATAGTGTAAATTATAGCCAGAAATCAGATTGGCAAAACAAACTTCCTTGCTAAGAGACATTGCTTATAAAAGTATGCTAATAAATCCAAGTAACTTTTAGTGCATACTGCCAAGACCAGGTTACAATAGTGCTGAGATCTGGGGAAGTAATTAGTGAATAGAATATTCCACTGAGAGCCACCTCCACTGGTTTTATTTCTAAAAAGGAAAATAAACAGGGGCTCCGTCTTGGATAATTAAATATACAGAGAATTCAAAATTCATTTACTTCACAGGAACAAAAGTTCAATGATCATCTTGCCAATAACAGTGGGAAATTGGGTGATGATTTTTTGACTAGGCATCCTTATGTAGGGGCCACTCGTTCAGTTCATTTAACTTTCTGTGACGCTATTAATCTTTGGGAAATTAAACTCTTCTCTGAGCAGTGTGAACTGCCATCCTTAAAACAACGGGACAATCAGGTAGGGAAGAGATGGTCTCCTACACACATCTGCTCTTCCAACCTGCATTCTCTCTCAATCTTTTTTGCCAGTAAAAACCGACAGAAGGTTTTACTAACAACTTCTCCAGAAGAGACCTGCAGAAAAGATCAATGGAGACCCCCAGGGCACCAAGGCTGTGTCCACACATATAAAGCAGCTTGACTCCATCCAATAAAACAAAACAAAAAAGAAGAATTTAAAAGAAAAATCCACCAAAAATAATTAAATTTGGACAACCAACAAGATCAGTCTTGGTTGTATGTTTGTGTAATTTTTTTATAGGTTTATGTAATGCGTGTCTGTGAGTGTGTGTGTGTGTGTGTGTGTGTGTGTGTGTGTGTGTGTATGTCTGTGTTTTGGAGAGGTACAGAATAATGGAGTATGGGATTATTTGGGCTCACAGAGAATTGCAGTATTTTAGCGTTGATTTCCAATCTAGCTTCCATTCCATTTCTTGAAGTAAGATTCATAACTTTTTTGGGTGTCATGGGCCCCCTTGGCAGTCTAGGAAAGCTTATGGATCGGTTTTCAGAATATCATTTTGTTACCTACATTCAAAAGTGAAAGAAATGCTAAATTTCAGTTAGAACCTAGAGAAAAATAAAGATTTAAAAAACTTTTTTTTTCCCCGAGCAGCTAGGTGGCACAGTGAATACAGACCCAGGTCTAAAGTCAGAAACACCTGAGTTCAAATCCAGCCTCAGACACTTAACTAACTGTGTGACTCTGGGCAAGTTACTTATAACCCTATTTGCCTCAGTTTCCTCATCTGTAAAATGAGCTGGGGAAGGAAGTGGCAAGCTACTCCACTATCTTTTTCCAAGAAAACCCAAAATTAGGTCGGGAAGAGTTGGACATGACTGAAACAACTGAACAAAAACAAATGACTCTTCTTAGCTCTGTGACCATAGAGAGGTCACTTTATTTCCCAAAACCTGTTTTTTCATTTCATGGACAGCTATTTGGCACAATGGATAGAGGGCTGTCCCTATAATCAACAAGCCTCACCTTCCTGAGTTCAAATCTGGCCTCAGATACTGACTAGCTGTGTGACCCTGGGCAAGTCACTTAACCCTGTCTGCCTCAATTCCCTCATCTGTAAAATGAGCTGGAGAAGGAAATGGCAAACCATTCCAGGATCTCTGCCAAGAAAAAGGGTCATAAAGAGTCAGATATGACTGAATAACAAAGTGTTCCATATGCTTGAACTCATACATACTAGTTGATAAATAACAAATTTGACTGATTTTGGTTTTGCATCTTCAATTTTTTTTGTAAAGTGTCACATAGACATAACCCAAGAATGATCATAGATCTAGAATTTTCAGAGACCTCAGAGGCCATCTGTATTTCAACTCGGTCATTTTACATATGAGGAAACTGAGGCCCAGGAAGGTTAAAAGCCTTGCCTTAGATCATGCCATCAGATTTTAACCTAGGTCCTCTGACAGCAGAGTCAATATTTTTTCTATGTTATCACCTAAGAACCCAATGAAATGTGTGAAAACATTGGTAACATAATCCAAGGAAAACAAAAAGCCATTTATAAGAAAATATATGTAAATTAGGTAATGGTACCAAAGACTCAGAAAAAAGAAATGTTGTCACTAGGAATGAAGTTATTTTTTTCAAAACTTACAAATCACCTTGCAACATCATTCATTTAGGAATAACCCTAAAATATTTTCACAAGAGCAATGAATTAATATAGAACTAAACAGGGTCTCCATAAACTATTTATTAAATGTAACAAAGAAAGAATCCCTTTCAATGCAACAGCATGAAAAGGCAAGGAAGACCTTTCTTTTGCAGTGAAAATTTTCCTTTAAATACATTCTGCTCAAGGTGAGTGACAAATACAAAAAAAATCAGTAAAACTGATTATTTGGCATCTAATACGTAAGAGTTCAGAGGTACAGAACACTTGCAGTATAAATTGCTTCAAGAAACAAATGGTTCTTCTAGCACTTTTCATGAATTTTGTAATATATTAATGTTCTATTAGCTAGTCCATTATTAGCTAATTTTCATGTTTAAGACTTAAAATCATCCAGAATTTTGTAAAATATAATAATTAATTGTAATATGTATATACATATACATATATATTATATGTGTGATTCATGCAATTATATAATTTTATTTTTTTAATGTGTGAAAACTGAGTTAATGCAAGAAATGTACATGATCCTAATTCAGCACAGCCACAATTAGGAATTCTGATATTTGGGACATATTGAATTGGGTTGGGTGGAGGGAAAAACACAGATCATCTCTATGTTACATTGGGCTACCTGTAAGAAGAGGCTAGGGTTTATGTGGTCAGTAAGGGGTGGGGCGTGGCATAGGAAGAGAAGAACTGAAGAATGGAAGAAGAAAGAAGGAACCATACATTTCGTGTTGGCATCCTGGGGAAAAGTCCTATTTAGCACGCCCTTGTTACAGCTCTGTGATTCAGCAAAGATTGTGAGGAAGATGACTAAATCCCTCAAAAGGTTGTGAGCTCCTTGAAAATAAGAACTGTTTTTTGTTGGTTAGTTGGTTGGTTTTTTGACTTTGTATCTTCAGCCCTTAGAACAGTGCCTGGCGAACAGTAGTCACTTAGTAAATGCTTGCCAGGTGACTTTCATTAAATGATGGCATTTCCTTAAAAGCCGAGTCTGAATTGACCATAGTGTTTGTTTGTTTTGTGTTTTGTTTTGTTTTTGTTTTTTGGCTAGGCAGCCGGGTTAAGTGACTTGCCCAGGGTCACGCAGCTAGTAAGTGTCAAGTGTCTGTGGCTGGATTTGAACTCAGGTCCTCCTGACTCCAGTGCTGGGACTCTATCCACTGTGCCACCTAGCTGCCCCAACCATAGTTTCTAAGGGAGGTCCCTGATAGCAGGTCTTCAGCATCTCCTCCCTTTCACCTCACTGTGGGAACTATAATAATCTCTACCACTAAACTCAAAGGTATGTTTTACTATTCAATTGATCAACCAATGCTTATTTCTAATGCATAGATCTTAAGGCACTGTGGATCTTGTCTTCGAGGTGTTTACAATTTGGTTGGTGAGATAAGACATCTACATATAAAAAGATATGATAAATGCCAACTGATAACTAATCAGTTCTCTAGATGCTCAGAAGGAAAGACCACAACCAACTAAAGTTGTCAGAGGAGCCTTCATGGAACAGGAAGGGTTTTACTTAGACTTTGAAGATGGGTAGTCAACGAGGCACTCAACTTTTATTAATCAACAACTATTCCAGTAAGATTTGTCATGGTTCCTTCGCCAATGAGGCTTGGCAATAAATCTAAGGTTTACTGGATTTTAAAAAGCAAAGCTCTCCCTCTTCTCCCCTCACCCCAGTCCTATAAAACTCTGGAGTAATTAACGGTGTAACAGACGTAACTTGGAAGAACTTACATTTTACACGAAGAGTAGCCCCAGCTAATTCCACCTGCTGAAAAATCAACACAACAATATTTGTGTTTGCTGAGTCACTGAGGGACTGTGACAGGCTTAACGTTCTGTTAAAGTGCTCCACAAATAGCAAAATGCTAAACAATGATGATAACATCCAACCCTTTACAAATTCACTAAGCTCTATGAAAGTTGTGGAAAAACCAACGCTCTTTTGATTACCTTTCTAGAGATCTCTGCTCTTTGCAATACTCTCACTGCACCATTCCTGCTATTATTATACAGTGGATACAATTTACATGGCAAAAATTGCAAAAAGCTTAATTGTTGTTATTGTGCAGCCTGCGGAATTTGCTAATTATTTTTGCTGTCCACTACTTTGACACACCTAATATTGATAGATGGGAGTGTTATTTTTCTCCAATTGCCTTTCTGTGCATTTTAAATACCAATGTGACTTCCGAGTCTACTTTAAGTGTCTAGATAATGATAAAAGACAATTTGCATGGCAGGTGCATTTATCCAGCTGATCTCTTGACCCAAGATTCTGATGGTGTTTGTTTAGAACTTTGGGGCATAAATATTGGCCTCAGAATCTCCATACTTTTCAGTATGCTGGTTGATGCCTTTCCCTTTGGCCTTGAGAAAAGAATAGCAGTTTAAAATAATCTCACAGGGTGAGCATGGAGGGAAAAAATGCAATAAATTCAGAGCAAGGTACTGCCAGAATAATTCAATAAACTTTGGAATCAGTAAAAAGAAGCAAAATGAATTTCAAACACTGTTAACACCCAATGAAAATGTAAGAGCTTAAGTTTTGCTAAATAGGACAGGGCAGGTTATATGAATCCAATTCAAGAATTTGTATTTATAACATAAGATCTTTGCTTTGATTTATTACACTGTATTTTGCTAAGTACTATATTCTACTTGAGTTCTAGAGATTGTAAACCGTGACATTTAAGTAACCACGTTTGAGAGGGGGGAAAATACACATATTACATTTATACATGTATGTGTGTATATATATGTCTTTTTATATACATGTGTGTATATGTGTGTATATATATAAATATGCACACACATGTATATGTATGTATATATGTGTGTATATATATATAATGCCCCTTTGGTAAAACTGCTTTTAAATTCTAATAGAATTTCAAGGTTATTATCTATTTCAGATCAACAGTGGGGGTCAGAGTTCATAGCAGCCAGAATTTACAAACCTCCAATGGGTTTTGATTGACAGCAATCAGCATCTTTTCAGCATCACTGAGGGAACAAAGTACAGGTCAAGACAGCGGGCGATTTCATCTGTCATTTTTAATTATCTAAATGATATTCACAGACAAAACCTTTCCCATCCATCAGGGCATCACATTACCATAGACAATGTTTGTTTAAAGAAGGGGCCATAAAATCAAACAATTATGAATGCAGACAAGACTTGCTATTGACTGCATAAATAATCAAGTGAGATTTCCAAAACTCTCTGCTAATGAATTGGTAGATTGCCGGCAGGAAGTAGCAAGTAATAATACAGACAACGGTCTAATGCTCTTATTGACTTTAACTAAAGCTTGGCTACAGTAGCAAAGCCCCCAAAATGACGTCAAGTGAGGTTTCCATAGGAGCAGTATTGATAGCAGTACACAGCTAAAATACAAGTAGTTAACTCCTGACCTTATGGTAGGACCAGAGATCCCCCGAGAGAGCTGAAATGCTAGCAGTACAATACATCATGAACTGAGCCAACAGCCACTGGGCTCCTGACAGTATTACCACACAGACCAGGGTCCCTTCTTTTGCCATTTATAACAGTGTAATCTGCAATAATTCAACAGCAACCCTGCAAATTAACTCTATTTCAGTGTGTTACGTGAGTAAATAAAGCTCTTTTTTCCCCTTTTCTGGGAAACTGCAAATGAAAAGTACACCCTAGAACAGATATAAAGGGTGCAGCCTGACTGAAGTTAAAGCAACTCAACAGTGGAGATGATGGGGCCTTCAAATCTAGGTGTGTATCCCAACTGAAGATACAGCGAGCAATGTGGCTAGTGTCCACAAAATTGTTAACCACTACTAGTAGACTAGTAGACTGACACACATGTATTTGGTTTAATAGTTTGTTTTAGGAAGAAAAAGAGTAAATAAAAAACAAGATCTTTGCCAAGCTCAACAGGCACCATTTTGATGTAGTTGGAACTTAGTGAGGTCATCAGTGTGATATGCCAAACATTAAGTACTATGTTTCTATACAGCCACAATTTACAGATTTTCTAATTGTTGATGAATGTTACCTATCACATACAATTTTATAATATTCATTCATTCATTCATACAGCATTTGTTAGGCACCAGATGTAGGCACATCTCTACACTAGGGCCTGGGAGACATGGAGTTCAAAGGCTTAATAGGGGGATAAAACAAAAATGTAGATAACTGTAATACATAATAGTATTAAATAAATACTCTGGAGATGTGCCAAAGTGTTATGTGTGGTAAAGTAGGGAAAGTTATTAATTGAAAGGATCAGGAAAGACTTTCTAAAAGTAGTCATCCTTAAGTTAAGTTTTAAAGGTTGGCCAATAATCCAATAGGTAAAGAAAGGCATGGAAAGATGGGAAAGAAGGCAGAGAGGTAATGTGGTGTAGTAGATTGACCATTACATTCAGAGTCAGAAAGACTTGAGGTCAAAATCTCCTTCTGATGACCTAGTTTGTGATATTCCCTATAGTACCCCCACCCTAGCCATTTAACCACTGTGAGCCTCAGTTTCCTTATCTATAAAATGAGGAAGTTAGGCTTAATGACTTCTAAGATTCCTTCTGGCTCTAAATACATAATCATATAAATATATGGAGAGTAGTAATATCACATAAGACTGGAAAAGTGGAGTCCTGTCAGATATTAAAGGGTCTCAAATGCCAAGCAAACAGGTTTACATTTTAATTAGTGGGCACTAAGGAGTTACTTAAGATTTCTAAGCAAAGGTGTGGGAGGACAATATTATGTATATTATTTAGTAGAAGATCGTATGAAGATATCACATTAATTGGAGTAACGTTAGAGTTCAACTTGAAAAACGTTCACAAGAAACGAAGGTTTTTAATTAATATTGTGAAAGGGAAGAAATTGTACATCTAAAAACAAATTCCTTCCCAATAAACATTATTCGCTACAGATACTAAGCCTAGGATGAACCAAAGCTTTATGGAGCAAATAGAGGAGAGTAAAGAAGAAGAGGATAAATGGGCAGGAGAGAAACAAGAAAACACAGGGAAGAGAGAGCTAAGTATAAATGGGATGGGGAGAGGGGAGGTAGGGCAGGATGAGAAGCCCAGTTCAGAGGAAAGAATGGTAACTGGAGTCACAGAACTGTCTTTGACACAATATAGAAGTGAAATTGGTTTGCCATTTCCTTCTCCAGTGGCAAATAGAAGTTAAATGACTTGTTCAAGGTCACACAGTTAGGAAGTTTCTGAGGTCTTGCTGACTCCAAGCCCAGTGCTCTATTCACTGCTCCATGAAGGTGAACCCACTACCAAACCTCCCCCATCTTCCCCAAGGGACTCATTCAACCTTGATCCCTTCAAGTGACCTTACATCAAGCCTAAACTTATCCCTTTGAACCCAATCAATATCAGCCAATAAGTAAGTGCTGGGGATACAAAAAAAGACGAATGACAGTCTGTACCTTCAGGGAAATTTTTTTTTGTATGTAGTTAAATCATTTTTTAGTTGTGTCCAACTCTTCATGACCCAGTTTGGGTTTTTTTCTTGGCAAAGATACTGGAGTGGTTTGCCATTTCCTTTTCCAGTTGGTTTTACGGATTAGGAAACTGAGGCAAAAATGGTTAAATGACTTGCTCAGGGTCACACAGCAAGTAAGTATCTGAAGCTGGATTTGAACTCTTGAATATGAGACTTTCTGATTCCCAGCTCAGTGCTCTTTCTATTGCATTACCTAGCTGCCCCGTATATCTATCTATATCTACACTTATATCTATATCTTTATATCTAAATCTATAACTATCTATATCTATATTTTTCTATATATATCTAAATCTATATCTTTATCTATCTATTCACACACAAGAAAAGACAGAGAGTGGAGGAAAAATGAGGATGAAGAGAGAAGGAAAAGTATAAAAAAAGAAAATGCTTCTTCATTCCAAAAGGCAAATTGCAAATAAGAAACTAAAATAAAATACGTTTCTGCATATTTTGCAGAAGAGAGAATTTTTTCTCTTTTGATCATGAAGAAGAACTAGGAAGTATCATTTCCTTTTAAATCATTGCTTATAATGCTTGCCTTAGATTGACAAGTTCCTGGTTGAACATGCCACATTACAACTTTTCCTGCAAAGTTATTAGTACTTTTTTCTCAGAAGTTACCCAGTCTTCTGTTTTGCATTTGTTTAATAAATGTATATTCAAGCCCAGAGACAATTTTAAAATGAGAAGAAATGAGCTCCTTTTTTCTCACCTAAAACTTACTTGTGCTGCAAACTCTACAAACTAAAAAGAACTCCTATAGCTAGAGGCAGAAGCCCTTTCTTCCTTTGAAATGTATCTTTTACATAAATCATCTAATCTGAATTAAAACAGTCCACTAGAACAAAATGGTTGAGGCCTACACAATCGTGCAAAAAAACAAATACCCAGACAAACAAACACAAGGTTCCCAACCAGGTGCCTTCTTGAAATTGAAAATGTCAAGCTTTGTCTGGAAATCAATAAGTGGGCTAATAATATATAAATAAATTTCATAAATGGGTCAATTGTTGACTTAGTTATTATTGGAAAATACCTGTTTTCAATCAAAGAAATTTTTTAATTAATAAAATATAATTAGTCATTTTAAAAATGCTATTTAAGATATATATATATATATATATATTCAAGGATATTCAAGATTTTGACCCAAGGGCTTCTGTAGCCCTCAACATCCTCAAGGGATTTCTCCATATTTACTAAAAATGCATATACATATGTATAAAACATAAATATAAAAATACACAACATTATCCTTAGACTGATTGTAAAGTTTTTCCAATAGCCTTATTTTATAAAATATTTTCTTTTCTATTGTTGACCACAATATTTCAACTTAATATCTCTAGCTCTGCACAAATGCTACATATTTCTCTCTTCTAGTCTTGCTTTCTCCTTCCCACCCTGGATTAAAAAATAGAAGAGATCTTTGAGATGAAGCATAAAATTCAGAATGAATTTCTGAATGGAATTCAGAATTCAGAGTCTAAGTAATGAATGAAGCGGTGTTTGAGAATACTTTAAAAAGTTTTTAAAATCCTTCCACATGGGCAATGATTTGCTCAGTTATCCAGAGGGCTCAAACTGTAGGGGTCAGGGTAGGGGGAAGTGGGGCTCACTATACTCTTCAGAGTGAAATGCAGGGGTTAAAGAATTAGTAAAGTTTTCATAGTTAGTACTCAAGAAAAATCAAAAATTTTGGAATTTAGAATTTATGAAAAACAAAACCACTACCACAATAGCTTCATTATTAACTTCATGGATCAAAAAAAATAGTTAAAAGGGATGATACTGTTCTGAAACAGAGGAATAGATGAAATGTACTATCTAGAGTTCACAGATTTTCACTGATTTAGAAAATGAGGAATGACACATAAGAATTTCCATTTTGGATGTATTTTTTGACATGGTATTTTAAAGTAAGATAATTTCCTAGTAGGATAGACAGACACTAGTTATTTAGTCTTTGGTTTATTGGAAAGGTAGACGTGTTTTAACTAAATAAAGAGAATAGTGAACTGGTTTCATTTGCCACATTGCAAATAGGGATAAAGACCTGGTTTCCAGTCCTATTTCTGACACATATTAGTTGTTGATCTTGGGCAAGTTGTTTGAGCTCTGCATGCTTCAGTTTCCTCAACTGTGAAATGGGAATAATGATAGCACCTACCATATTTGTAAGGCACTTAACACAGTGTTGGCATATAGTGGATGTATATTAATGCTTATTCCTTCTCTGTTCTCAGCATCAGAAGAAGATAATGATATGATTTTCCAGAGACTATGGATCTTGGGACAAATATTAAAAGGAATTGAAAAATCCCTTAAAAGAATCTAAAGAATAACAATTAGACTCTTAAGTTTGTCCTCATCTCATTTTTTTGTTGTTGTTGTTGGCGCAGCCCTAGCCGGATCAAATATGTAATTTAATAGCAGGATGAGGTGTTTTTGGATAAAGGCCAACATCTTAATTCTTGTTGAAAGAAATATTTCTGGTAGAAAAATTGACTACTAAATTATTTTGATGCAAGAATACTTTTCTTCCTCCCCAGTCCCCATCTTACCCCCCCAAAAGTCCCCCCCCCCATTTTGGGATGTTATTCTCCAGACCCCACTTTCTCATCACATTGACTCTTTTAGACAATCCCATTGGTGAGAGAGGTGGCATTCCTTTTATTGTATTGGTACCAAGTGTCCTTCCATACGACAAAGGACAGAGTGCTATAGGTATTAAAAATCCTGAGAGAAAGCACACTCCTGACAGCTGCACAATACAATCAGTATAATAAAAATGACATTTCAAGTAGTGTAACAATTTTCAACCTCCATTACTTGGCAGTCATCAACATTCTTAGCAGAATAGAATGCCATCCTCCCTCCACCTCAGCCCTAACCTTGGCCCAACCCTACCTCACCACATACCTACACACCTTGAATATTTTTGTATTTCTCTTTCTTAATGAGAATGAGAATGACATTAGCTGGGGAATAGAATTCCTCCCATGAAATGACATTAGGCTGACGGATGACTATGTGACATACTTCAAACAGTATAGCATGTCACCATCCATACAAGACTACTGGGAAGAGTATCATTTATGGCAACATGTAATATTCAAGTGAAAGAATAATAGAATTATACAAGAACTGAGAATATATGAAAGAAGCAGAATAATGAAGAGCCAGAAGCTGGTGTCAAAGTTCCACCTCTTACACACGCTGTCTACAGGACACTAGTCAAGTCACAATGCCCTAGGCAATACTCTAGGGGAAATACACTTGTAACTCCTGAAATCAGGGGATGCTGGGGCTGGTAGATCACATAAGTTAAGGAGTTCTGAGCTCTTAGTAAGACTATAGGAGGACATATATAGCGTGCTAGGCCTGAAGCCAGGTGGACTCATCTTCCTGAATTTAAATCTGGCCTCAGACACTTACTGGCTGTGTGACCCTGGGCATGTTACTTAATCCTGTTTGCCTCAGTTTCCTCATCTGCAAAATGAGCTAAAGAAGAAAAATGGCAAACCACTCCAGTGTCTGCCAAGAAAATCCCAAATGGAGTCACAAAGAGTGGAAACACAACTGAAATGACTAAACAGCAACAAAGTAAGACTAAAGTTGATAGGGTGTGTACATTAAGACAGAAGGTAAACCCCTGGGAATGGAAGGCCACTAGGACCCATCTTAGGCCAGAAAAAAGAGGCAGGTTAAAGCTTGTGGACCAATCAGCATTGGGATCAGACCATGAGTGGCTGCTGCATGTACAAAGTTACATGAAACCCTACATTTTATTCAGAAGACAGTTTAACACCTTGGAAAGAGGATTACATGGGAAATCAGACAAAACCTGGATTCAAATCTTGCCTTTATCACTTACTACCTCTTTGGCCTTTAATTTATTCATTTTTAAAATGAAGGAGTTAGATTAAATAGCACTAATGGTCTCTTCTAGCTCTAAAAAAACTTCCTATGACATTTACGTCGAGTACACTTTTTAGAAGCTGAGATGAAAAATTATATATATTTTTAAAGAAAATGAAATAATCATGGCTCGTAATTAAGATTAAATTTTAAACAATTTTAAACAAATTTAAATAATTTAAACAATTTTTAAACAATTTAATATTTGACAATAAGATTGTTTTCTTCTGAATGTAAACTAGCTAAAATAAACTTAACCTTCTTTGTTTTTCTTGGCCTCAAGAATCACCATAGTCATGATACGAAAGAGAGTACATTTATTTAATAAATTAAGAATCTTAAAGACCCATGAATTAGATAAACAGCACTAGCTACACGGTGTAGACAGAGGTAATGAGGCAAGAGAAGAGAATCGAGGAACTGGATTTTTGCAATCTTATTACTCTCAAACGCCCTCACAAGGCTCAAATCATAAAATATACCATGAGGAAAAGTCTCTGTCTCTTAGACCCTTTTTCTATAATGTTCACTTCATAACACATCAATTATTCTGCTTTAATAAGGGGCAGTTTATTCTCCCTGTTGAATCTCGTGACAAGTTCTGCTTCCCATGATAAACCTGGTTTACAACATGCCTTTAAAAGAAGAGTATTGTCATTATTAACAACACTTTAAAGGCAAAGTACATAATTGCCAAACTACAACAAAATCCCCATGGTGGAAGCACATTATGGCCACATTAGTTCCAAATGACTAACGTTTTTATAGTACAGTCTAGATGAATTAATAATGATTGCCTACTTATTTTAAAGGGTTATCATTTTTATTTATCTAGCTACCAAGTTGGGGTGAATGAGCATTATACATCTTAAATACCACTAAGATATGTGTCTTTAAGGACCATAAATCATGGAGGTTAGCCAGGGCTTCCTTCTCAGGACACTACTTCTCCAAAGAGTTCTGTGTGTAACGTCTGCCCAACCCGCTTACAGGATCATCATGAGGACCAAACGAAATGTGTGCCAACCACTTTGCAAACTATAAAAAGTCATATACGTATGAGTGATTAGAGTTGGTACTGCTATTGCTGTTATTGCTGTTACCTTAAAAAGTTTCTGACACAAAGATAAGTGCTATTTACTCAAAATAAATAAGTGAAAGGAAGGGAACAGAAGTATGATGGCAAAACCAGCCTCCACACGTTACTCCAACATGGATATCGCCATGATTTCATAGGTGTGGGTAACCCTTCACCCTTCTCTAGACCAGTTCACAACCCCTCCTCCATATAAGCTTAAACTTATAATTCAATAATATTTGAAAGGTCTTTATTCACAGATCCATTTCCAGGTCGAAAAGAGGGATGAGTAAAAAAAAGTATGAAAAAAGATGAACAACACCCTATGCTTCAGTGTTCTGCAGTCAAGATGCCAGATACAGAATCTGACATATTTTGTACTTAGAAAGGAGTCACAGACATGGAATATACTTTAATACTCCTTTTTTTTTTAAAGGAAAGCTTGGAAAAAGATTTAAGGTCATCTGTATAAATCCATAATTTCCAAGCTAAGAAACTTTGTTTGTTTGTGTTTTGTACACCTTCCCTAAAACTGTAAAGTCTGGGGCGTTGTGGAAAAATCTGGGGGAAAAAATGGAATCTGATATGATGATCCCATGGCCTATACTCTTCACCAATAAAAACTCGAATCATTCATTCATTCAACAAATGTTAATTAAATGTGTATTATGTATAGAGAACTGTGTTAACCACTAAGGAGATAGCAAGGACCCTTTCCTGGTATACTTGTAGCCTAATAGGGGAATCAGACACAAAAACTGAAAATTATAATGCCCTATATTTCATGATCAGTGCATTACAGAGGCATGAAACAAATAATTGAGGATTTTGGAGCAGTGACATGAAAAAACGATCAGCTAGGAAACAAATTCGTATAATTTTGATGACAGAATGATTGGGCTATTGAGAAAGAGGGGGATAATTAGATATAAATCAATGAATTAAAACTATGGGAAAAACAAAATTCACTAGAATACAAGTATCAATCTCAGTTCAGTATTTTAGAAGGTGGTAGATTCTAATGTTTACCTTAAACAGCATTTCTGACAACCCACAATGTGATAGGCACTTTAAGGAACCTGCCAAATCCATGGTCTAGTATGTCCCAAAGTTAAATGCTAAAACAGAAACAAGGTTATTGATGAGCCCTTTATAAAAGTGAGTTACTGAAGCTTGGTCTCAGGAAAGAGACATTGAATCACTTGTGCCTCTCAGAATAGAAGTGAAAGACTATGGGAATTTAATGTTACATATATTGTCAGGAGTGACCAATTCTTCTTAATTCTTTTTTTTTTTTGGTCATGAATGAGAGTTTAAAGGAAAGGAAATATAGAAGTGGATAAGGTATAATCGGGAACTGAGTATTTGGTGTATAGGCAGCAAAAAACAATCTTTAAAAGGCAGAAAGACTAAAAATTGAAAATAGATTTCAGAAGAGGCAAAAAGATGTCTCCATTCATAGAGAGTTTTGGTGTTTTTTTTCCCCTTAGTACACTGTTCTGTAAACAGTAGGCACTTTTACTAATAAAGTATTGGATTTTATCTAAGGTAATCACTTTTGCTCCTAGAATAAAATACAAACCATGCTGCTTGGCATTTAAAGCTCATAGGAAACTAGCTCCAGTCTACCTTTCCAGGTTCATTGCACATCATTGTTCTTCACATAATGTATGTTCCAGACAAACTGGCTTTGCTGTTCCCAGAATCTGACCCATCATCTCCCACTTCGCTAACTTTGCATAGGCTGTCCATATGCCTAAATTCAGAGGGTCGACATGTTCAAGTTTACACAGCTAATAAATATTTGAACTGGTGTGTGACCCCAGCTCTTCCTGACTCCATGTCCAAGGCTTTTATCCATTATACCACAAGAAATCTAACATTCATGAGACTAGCAACATAGGGAAAAACCTATGGGAACCTTGGCACTTGGATGCTTTATAATAACATAGAGAAAAATGGATGGTTTTTGTTGGATTACATTAAAAACATCTGTAGATGGAACCTTATAGCTAGTTAGGTTATGCATAAATATGACTTTAAAACTTGATTAGGGCTAAAAGAACCTATCTCTCAGTGGGACAAAGGAAACTCCTGAATGTCTTCCAAATAGCATGTGAGGATTTAACTACCTGATTCTCATTAATGTCAATCACGATTATGCAGTTCAATCCCCAAGAAGCACCTTTCAAATATAGGTGTTATCTCGCAAAACCTGCAAACTTCCAGAACAGCCATTAACCCTTTCTTTATCAGTTAAAAAAAAAAAACTTCCAAAACTCTGCCTAAGAGTTATCAAGGCAGGAAAGATCGATGAAGAAATTTAGCAACTGAGAGTAACTATAAATAGCTAATCATCCCCTGTTAGTATAAAGTACCCCTAGTTTAGAGGAGGTCAGAAAATATTAAACAGGAACTCACATTTCTGTAGTGCTTTGCCATTTACAAAACATGTTCCTCACAACAACACTCTAAAGTAGATGGGTAGTGCCAGTACTATTCACATTTTACAATAAGACTGAGACTCACAGACTTGTCAATAGGAATACAGCTAATACTAGCTTCAAGAGCCTAACATGGTTCTATGTTCTTTTGATTTAGTTGTATAAATCACTTCTGAAGATTGCTATATCATTCACTTTTAAAACCTGCAAGGAATTAGGAACTAATCTATGAAACACTAAGATCTGGCAAAAGGCAATAAAAATCGCGGCATTTTGTACAATAGGGAGGTAATTTGGCTCAACCGATACTTTTGAAATACAAATGTTGTTAAGCTCTAACATCAATACTGATTGGATCAACCAAGGGTAGGAGGAGCAAGTGTGCTAATGAGGTTTTGTTAGGATGTAAAAATAATGACAAAAAAGACTAAACTAAAATGAGTTCCACCACTGAAGTCCTACCTTGCTGAACCTTCTCCTGGTAAGGAGGCAAACTGGGTTCTCAAAGATTCTGACAGTACTTGTAAAAGCTATGCTCTAAGAGGCCCTACCTGGAAAAGCTTCATGTAAGTAAATCAGAGTATCTAGAGCAGGAAGGGACCTCAGAGGTTATCGAAAGCCTCCATTTTATAGTTGAGAAAATTGAGACCAAGATGAAAGTATTTGACCAGGGATAACCACAGAGGAATCTTTGAAGGATGGCTTTCAAAATGGGCCCCTAGAATCCAAAGCAAGTCCTTTTTGCACTGTACCTCACTGCCTCTAGGCTCACCAGGGAACTTTTTTTGGTCCAAAAACCAGCCTCAGTAAGTTTGGAAAAGCCCAGAGGACTGGGCAGCCGAGTAATTTTTTCTGATGACAGAACTCATGAAGTGTGTCTGCACAACTACTACTAAGAGTGTGTGTCAATCTTCATGAGTGGAGGAAGTACTTACACTGATGAAATGCTGGATCCTTGAATTGTACTGGACCTGTGATTTTAATAGTAGTGGGAACTCCTTGTGAGAAAATTCCTCCACCATGCAGATCAGCACCTACTTGGTGATTCAAAGTCTTGGAGACTCGTATGGAGACACCGAGAGGTTTAAATGACTCGTTCAGGGTCACATTTATTGTTGGTGGTACTGTTGTTTGGTCATTTCCAACTCTTAGTGGCCCTATTTGGGGTTTTCTTGGCAAAGATACTGAAGTGGTTTGCCATTTCCTTCTCCATTTCATATTATAGAAGAGGAAACTGAAGCAAACAGGGTTAAGTGACTCACCCAAGGTCACACAGCTAGTAATTGTCTGAGGCTGGAATTGAACTCAGGAAGAGACATCTTCTTAACTCCAGGCCCATCAGTATTAGTCAGAGATAGGACTTGAACCCAACTCTTTCTGACTCAAGGGCAAGCCCTCTAACCACTGCATTACACCACACCGTCTATCCTTTAATTGTTGAAGTAAAACTGAATTACAAGCTACCTGACCCACATCTCTCACCACTGCTTTCCTTCTCTTTTAGATTGTCCTTTATTACTGTTCTTCTAACCTGTTTTCTCACTCATTCTTCTTTCTTTTCTCCAGTTTCATAGTTTCTAATGATGCCTCCCTCATTGCCAAGTAACACCTCCAAGTGTACCCTTGATGAAAACACCCTCCTACATATTGTGGAACTGCATTCTAGAAATCAGCTCCTCTCTCATCTATTTTCAATCTCTCCTCCACTGGCTACTTACCTGCAGTAAAAATATGCCAAGTTCTAACCCCTATTCTAAACTTTCCTTACTCTGCTGCGGGTACCTAGATGGGTCAGTGGATAGAGCACTGTCTGGAATCAGAATGACTTGAGTTCAAATCCAGCCTCAAACACTTACTAGTTATGTGATCCTGAGCAAGCCACTTTAACCCTGTTTGCCTCAGTTTCCCCCATATGTAATATGAGCCGGAGAAGGAAATGGCAAACCACTCCAGCATCTTTGCCAAGAAAACCCCAAATGGGGCCACGAAGGGTCAGACACGACTGAAATGACTGAACAGCAACAAAACTCTGCTGCCTTCTTAAGCAGCCACGATCCTTCTCCTCAGCTTCCTTGACAAACTTTAGAAATAGTTTATACTTCCTGACTTTGCTTTCTTACCACCTACTCATTTCTCAACTTCTGCAAACTGGCTACCATCCCTGTCATGCTAACGAATCTTCTTTTCTCAGGGATACGGTATTAGATTGTATTATAGGATATTGCACTGCCATAGCCTTCCGACTACCTCTCTGACCTTTCCTCTGTCTCTTTTAATGGCTTCTTACCCTCCTCCTACTCCCTATACTTGGGTGTCCTCCAAAGGTCTGCCCTTGGCTTCTCCCTTGATGATCTCATGCACTTTTATAGCTTCAATTATATCATCTGTATACAAAGAACTCCCAAATCTATAGAGCCACCTCTAATTTTGTCCACATTTATATCTAAGTGATGGAGTTCTTGAACCAAATGTCTACAACTGAGCTCCTTCTCTTACCTACCTGCTCTTCAAATTTCTTCATGTTTCACCTTCTACCAGATTCTCTTTCTATTAATGGTACTACCATCGTACAAGTTACCCAGGGTCAAAACCTTGGAGTAATCTTTCCTTGTTACCTAATTCAAGTCCTTTCAATGCAATTTCAATTCAATCCAAAAGTTCAAGTACATTCAGGGATCATCTTCAGTGAAGGGATTTTGTTGTCATTTTTCAGCAGCGTCCAACTCTTTGGGACCCCATTTGAAGTTTTCTGAGCAAAGATACTGGAGTGGTTTGCCATTTCCTTCTCCAGTTCATTTTACAGATGAAGAGCTGAGGCAAACAGGGTTAAGGGACTTGCCCAGGGTCACACAGCTAATAAGTGTCTAGGAAGGAATACCCTTCTAATTGATCTTTCTATATTTCTTCTCCTTTACAACTCATTGTTTCCCATGTAAAAATTCTAATATGCCAAAATGATCATATCACATCTTTGCTTAAAGACCTAAGGTAGTTTCCCATTGCTTCTTTGATAAAGTGTTAAATTATACATTATAAAATTATATTCCCCAATCTGATATCAGCCTATCATTTGGACATTATCTCATACTAATGCACTTCATATTCTCACCCTTCCCCATTCTCATCTTGCCTCTTCTATCTCTGTACTCTGCTAACACTGTCGCTGATGACATCCCTGCTCTATTTTCACCTTTTAAAATCCCTCTTTTCCTCCCAGGGGAGCCTCTGGTACCATCTCCTTTGTGATACTTTCTATGATGATTTGAAAGTGAATTTACCTCAATTTTAATAGTATCAAATTCTCCTTGCGATTCGCATTGTATGGCATCATGGATATCTGTGTCGAGGTCATTCCCATAAGGGTTTTGTAAGCTATTTGAGGGTAGGACTAGATCTTCGTATCCTCAGAGTATAAAAGCCTACCTGGAACATAATAGGTACCTAACAAAAGTGTTTGAAATTCAATTAGAGAGGTAGACTGGTACGATGAATAGAGTGCTGAATTTGTAGTCAGGAAGACATGACTCTGACATTCAGACATTTAACTGTGCTAACTTTGAAATTCTGTGAAACCTCAGTTTCTTCACATGTAAATTGATCAAGTCATACTGTATGTAAAATGGGGGTAATATCAATACCTACTTCAAGGGTCAAGTGAAATAAACTAGGTAAAGTGCTTTGCAAATCTTAAGGCCCCATATGAATGTTAGATATTTACATGAAATGCACCAAGGTTCTGAGTTTATGGCTTTTTTGAATCTCTGCAATATTAAAACCAAAATAATTGAAGACCATGTATAACTATGCACACTATATTTAGGATTAAAGGGAAGGAAATCCTTTGTTTTATTTTCAGATAAAATTATATTTCATCTAAACACAACAAATAAAAAACCAAGTGGATATTGGGGTTACAAAGACTGTCCTAATGGAAGGAATCTCTAATAAATGTGTTGTATGGTTTGGTAAGTGGCCAGTATTTGTTATCATATTAGAGACATCACTGTAAGAAAAACCTCATATTGTAATCTAAAAGAACTCTGGATATGGAGATAAGATGCCTAGATATACAATTAGCTTACAACCTGGTGTTCAAAACCTTCCACAGTCTCATTCCAACCTGTCTTTCTAGTCATTTCATACTACTAATCATCATGTACTTTTATAGAGGTAAGAATTAGATCTGTGATTCCATTAGGATAGGGAACTCCCAGGGGAGAAAATTCCTTCTACAAGTGCAAATCAGCACCTTTTCTGCAGCTTAGAGTATTATCTAAAACAAGGTCAAGTGGCTTGTGCTTGAAACTGGATTACTATGTTTTCTTCAAATCATACATTCCATTTCCCACCTCCATACATTTGTATAAACCATCCTTCATGCCTATAATATACTCCACTCTGATACCTACCTCTCGGAATTATTCAAGGTTCCATTACTTAATGTAGTTCACAATGAGGGTAGAATAGTCCAGGAACCTCATGGGTCAATTGTGACCAAAGGGCTTTGTGAAACAAAAGATGGTGTATTATTAATATCACTTTAATGATTTGGATTTCTGACCATATTGATATATTTTATTGGGCACCACCTCTCTTTTTCTGGTGAGAGGGAGAAGGAATAAAAGTTTAATGTCACTAAGTGGAACTTTTGGCCAAATCACTATGATGGATTCCAAGCTACAAATGTTCTTTTGTGTCTAAGCAATTTCTCAGTTGTTTTTGCCATAGATTACTAAGAGTTTCATTTATAATTTCTTGAATTAAAAAAATGGATAAATCTTTTCATCCTCCTTCCTCTCCCAAATATCATAAGATTTTATGGGAGAGGTAGTGAGACCCAGAACAGCTAGGTGGTACAATTAATAGAGTACTAGGCCTGGACTCAGGAGAACTCATCTTCCTGAGTTCAAATCTGGCCTCAGTCCCTTACTAGCTGTGTGACCCTGGGCAAGTCACTTAACCCTCTTTGCCTTGGTTATTCATCTATAAAAATGAGCTGAAGAAGAAACTGGCAAACCACTCCAACATTTTTTTTGTCAAAAAAACCCCAAATGGGGTTACAAAGAGTTGAACATGACTTAAGTGACTCAACAACAACAAAAGTGAGGCCCATTGAATATAGGTAGGCATACATGGGTCCAAACACAGTCTCTGACATTTATTATCGTGTGAACATGGTGACATAATTTAATTTAACCTCCCTGAGACTCAGTGTCCTCATCTATAAAATAGGGATAATATTGGTGCATGGTACCTACCTCACAGGGTTGTTGTGAGGCTCAAATGAGGTAATTTATGTGAAACCCTCTGCAAACTTTAAAAAGTTATAGTAATAAGCTAGATGGCCCAGTGGATAGACTGCTGGGCCTGGAGTCAGAAAGACCTCACTTCAATTGTGGCCTCAGATACTGGATATGTGGTGTTTGGCAGCTTACTTTGAGCTCTGCCTGTCTTAATTCTGTCATTTGTAAAACAGAATAAAAATGGCACCTACCTCACAGGTGGTTACGAGGATAACAAATGAGAAAATATTTATGAAACACTGCAAATTTTAAAGTGCTAGAAAATGTTAGTGATTGCTGTTGTTATAATTATTGTTGTTATACTAGTTTTTAGTATCAAAATGGAGGCTCAAACAATTTATCCATTAATTCAGATCAGATCGCAAAAAACTGTGACGAATACAATTGCCTTTGGATTTTGTTGTTGTTGTTGGACAAGTGTCTCAGTATTACAGTGTAGAGGTCTTAGCATTGCTATACCCATGGAATCATGCCTGCCTGATTGAACCCTCAAGGCTGCTGCTATCAGGAGCTACGCCAGTTAAAAAGTCAACTGCTAGCATAACCCTAGCAGATGTAAGACCCATATGTTAGACTCTGGATAGGATTTCCAAAGCAGTGGCATCTGGATGTCAAGCTTTCCTTTCCTAGCTCTTACTGCTGAATGGTCTGCTGGACCCGATGGTTTCTCTGCAGAGGATTTGCTCACTGCCATCCTGATGGCTCCTTAGACTGACTGTGAGGGGCATAGCACTTTTTATTTATTTTTCATTATTCTATTCCAGTATCTCAATAGCATATGTATATAACCACTTTGCATTGTCATAAAGACATAAAGAATATGTGCGTTTTCCCAGTTCTTACTGAATTTGGTGAGAAGTCCTTCATCTCAGATAAAACTTGAAAAAATATAGCTTTTCCAATTAAAAAAGTAAAGATATATTTTTATGTGACCTCTATATCCTAACATATCCTTCTCCTTGCTAAAGAACCATCCTTTATAATAAAGCATGAAAAAAGATGGGGGAAGCATTCTAGAAAAACCAACTCTTTGAAAACGTCTGACATGGTATGTAGTGTTCTATACCCAGAGGCCCCCACCTCTGTAAAGAAGTAATGGATGTGGTTTCCTTCAGTTCTTTAAAGGGGCCCAGCTTGATCATCACGACTTCTGTAATAGTTTCAATTGTATTGCTGTTGTTGTTGTTATTATTTTCCATGTACATTGTTACTGTCATTGTATAAGTATACACATTCTTAAAACAAACCTACAGACCTCTCCTGATTTAGTAATAATAATAACAATTAGCATTTATATGGAACTTACTATGTGCCATGTGCTGTGCTAAACTCTTTACAATTAATATCTCACTTGATCCTCACAATGATCCTAAAGGTACTACTATTATGCCATTTCACAGTTGAGGAAACTGAGGCAAACAGGTTAGGTGACTTGAACAGAATCAGAGAGTGAGTATTTGGCATTTATATAGCACCTACCATGTACTAAGGACTGTGCTAAGTGCTTTATAAATATTATCTCCTTTAATCCTCACAACTATCTTGGGAAATAGGGGCTATTATTATGTCCATTTTGCAGTTGAGGAACTGAGGCAACCAAGAATTTACGTGACTTAGTCAGGGTCCCACATGCAGTAAATATCTAAGGTCTTCCTTATTCTAGACCCAATGTTTTATTTACTTTACCATCTAGCTGCCTCAATAAAAGATTTACAAAAAACCTCCAGATCTAGAATGAAGCCATAGCCTAATTTCTGAAGAAGGTATGAATACCTTGAATTGATATGCACTAGATCTCCAACAGGGGGAAATCATCTAGAAGAGAAAAGAGAAAATACTGCTCCCCCACCCCCATATTCTTGTTCCACTGACTTTCCAATTTAGGCATATCTTTCCCCATTCCCAACCTCAGATCAGCTCTCCTATCACAGGTTCGTACCCTTTACAAAAAGCAAAGGAGGTTTTCCCAATGCAAATCACTCCTTTTCATTTGCTTCCTTGCAAATGAGACACTGAAATAAACCTTCTTCATCTGAATGGGAGCCATTTTTTAAAGGCTGTGAAAAAAAGAGAATCTGAACAATTTTTTTTTAAAATGCTAACTCCTTTCTCAAGTGAGAATGATTTGTTTGTTGGTAAACTGACAATGACTGATCCTAGCACTCTTCACAGAGTTTTCTGGAAAGGGAGATCATTCCCTCCCTCCCCAAAACCTAACCTGTTCGTATGAAGGAATGGACATGGGGCTCTATTGTGCCTTCCATTATCAGGCCCAAATCCCAGCAAGGTAGCACCTGGGGAAATCAGCTTCTGCTAATGGGAGCTCCATCAGTTGGAGCCATCTGGGTGGTATTTGTTTTTCCGTATTTGCTATAATAAACATCACTGCTATGTCTTATGCCCAGAGTGTGAGAGGAAAAAAGAAGCTGATGTGGGATCATTCTGAGAAGTTGTGAAATATGAAAATTTATGAACAACAGATAGAGAACATGATAGAAATGGTTCATGTTATAAAATTAAATCCATTTTCACTTTTGAGGCTAGAGAGATGAAATACACCTACACATTTCTGTATTGTTAATGTTTTTTTTTTTTTTCTTCCTCATCTCCTATATAATGTTCTGGGTTAAAGAGAATATAAAATATTTTCAATATCCCTCATGCTTTGTGCCAATTATTAGGATTTAAGTGTTAGTTGCCCCCAAAGTCCTGAAAACATCATACTTTAATCTCTTCTTGCCTTTGACTTGTACATGAACCTCCAATAAATAGCCCTCCCGAAAAGTCTACTTCATAATTAACTCACACATATAAAGGGGAGTACTAAAAAAGTGAACAAATGAGAAGCTTAGAAATGCATTCTTTCAGTGATATTATTTAAAAGCTGGTGTGGGTTTTTTTTTTTGTACTCAAGTTAACAACTGGCATATTTTTGCATTTCCAATATTGTCTTCTGGCAGACTGCTTCATGTAAATAAAGCAGAAGAATATAAAATCTAAAGAGAGGGAACAATTTGAAGGCTGTTTTACTGATTCTGAAACACCCAAACATGAAAATTTTCTGGTGTAAATCTCATCTCTAGGATTTTAATGAACTAGGGAATCAATGTTTATAAGGAACGAATGAGGGCTTTCTATCATTCTGGACATGGGGAGAGAACCCCCTTCTTTGCTTATTATATTTTCCTATGGGCATCCATGTGAATCCTTCAGAAAGAATTGTCCGCCCCTTCAAGGGTGTATGACATGGGCATAGTTAATCATCACTGTGATAAAGCAATTAAAGTTATCCACAATTAAGACCAAACCAAATGTAAGTAATCAGAAAATTAAGGGGAAAATGACATTATGATGGAACTGTGTTTTATTTAGATGACCTCTTGGCTAAGGAGTCTATTTTCATGTCGGCACATGGGGACTTGGGTGCATAGCACATTAACCCTATTGGGAGTTCTGCATGTAAATGTCTTCTCCGAGTGATGAGAATATACCTTGGAATCATTTATTATCACTGACTTCTTAATCCTGCTGCCTGCAACAAGAAAGGAAATTGAAGACTGAATTTTCACAGTGCACATGCTCTCACTAAGTCAGGTCACTTTGGAAAACATGCATTATTTTTAATTTTCTCTCATGCATTATTTTTAATTTTCCAATATGCACATAGAGATATAGATAGGGAACGTGGGGTGGACATATGTTTGTGTACATTTCATGAACATTAACTCACTTGGGAAATTTACTTCTATTTGCCAAATCTTATTCAATTTATAGCACCTTCACATAGGAGGTACTTAGTTGCCCTAGAGAATGCATAATGACAATAATAGCTCATATTGACATTGCTCTTTACAGTTTACAAAGGACTTGTTTCTTCCAACTCTGTGAGTCCGGTAATATCATGATAGCACAGATTTAGAGCTGGGAGAGGTAGGGAGAGGATCATAAAACCTCTCATTTCAGAGGCAAGGAAACAGAAAGCTACAGTCCGAGTCAGTCACCCAAGGTCACACAGGGATTTGAACCCAGTCCCTCTGATTCCAGATTTGGCATTCTTTCTGTGTCTAGACTGGAGGTCACACTGGCTGCAAGCAACATTATGCTCATTTTATGGCAAAGAGAACTGAGTCCTGCAGGGGTAATATGACTTTCCCAAGGTTACATAGCTGATAAGTAACAAAGTCAGGTTTCAAATTCAGCTTGTCTGACTTCAAGTTTAGCTACTGTTCCCTACAACATTTTATAGAGAGCACTGCATTGTATGCATAGATGGTATAGCTCTCCTGCTGGCTTTTTGTTCTGTACTTACAGGTTATTTTTGTAAGATGAATCATCTTGCAAATACTAAAACTAATGAAAAGTAAACCCCGTGGCAAAACCCTGAAAAAAAACTATAAATAAAAAGCATTCCACTAATTAAGTGGTACCCCCTGAAAAACAGGGTTTGGATATAATCTAATGATTTGTGATGCTTGAAATGAAAAATATTACCTCCTTCTGGATCAATATTATGAGCACAGTTAAATAACTGTAGGTGGATGCAGTTTTTTATATCCAGATTAAAAAAGATGAAAATATTTTTGATTTTTAAAAAATCAAACTGATTTTAAATATTTCTTTTCAGCAAGTGTGATGGAGTAAATGGGGATGGAGCGAAGTAACAGATTATCTAGAGGACAAAGAACCAGAATCTAAAGGGACTTTAGGATTCATCTAGTCCAGACGTGTCAGACTGGCTACTTGTGGACTGCATGCCCACAAAAGTCCCCAGTAGGGCCCAAACCAGTTTAAAATGTAAATGTGAAATGTTTAACAAAATAAATAAAAATACAATACAACACAGATAATGTTAATTTGCGTTTTCTAAGTGAAGATAAGGCCTTTCTCTTTTAGTTTAACAACACTGGACTAATCCAACAACTCCCTCATTTAAAGGATGAGGCATCTGAGGCTCAGATATTGAGATGTTCCCAATATCACATGGGAAGAGCCAATGTTTAAACTCATGCTCCAACTCCAGAGCCAAGACTTTTTTGACTACTCCAAAGCTCTCTGTTTTCTCACCTATGATTTTATCTTCATGCAATGTTTAGTACTCTTAAAAAAATACCATAAATTACCTGATTCATGTTCATTTGTTTTTGTTTTTATAGCCTCTGAAAAGGATAAACCCCCAAATCTTAGCCAAATGGAGACTACATTAAATGCAGTTTTGTTGAAGTGACAAAAATGAAAGGGAAAAAATACATGTGTGTATGTATGTGTGTATGTGTATATGTGTATATATACATAAACATACACATTCAGAAATATACACATGTGTATTTATAGACATATACACATATGTATATGTGTGTGTACATATACATATACATCTATGTGCATGTATATAATAACATGTGTTTTATACATACACACGCACATATACATATACATATGTGTGTGGATGTATCCCCCTACAGCCTCTCCAGGCTGCAGAAAGTCTACATTTCTGTTAATGACCTATTGCTTCCATCTGATTCAATACAGCCCACTGGCTATGGAAATGGCAACACGCAGCAGGAGATGACAAAATGGTCAGCAAACAGTGCTGAGATATGTCATTTTCTTCAAATACTTTCTCAGGAATAAAATGACATGCTTTAGAATGTTGTCTCCTGCTCAGATCAAATATTTCTTTATTAAACAAAAGTGCACACACTATAGTTTCTATACAAAATATAGGTTTATGCATGTTGCTTCTAGTTTCAACTGCAAAACAAATCAATATTTGATTTCTCCCTCCCTGCTTCTTCCACCTCTAGCTTTGAGTCTATTTCTTAGTATTTACCCCCTTCAGCAGCTAAAGCTTCTCTCTCTCCAAGTAGTCTTGAATTGAAAACTTTGGCTAACTCAACCCAGGCTAAGATATTCACTAGGACTTCATCGGATTTTGATCTTTGAAGCCTACAAAATTCAGAAGCCCTTTCTGCTGCTTATTCTATACAGAACATTTCCGTTCTTAACCACAATATTCTCACTCTCAGTTCACTTAAGTTCCATAGATATGAAAACAATAAACATTTTCGGGGCAATGATGATTAAAAAAACACGTTACCTCTTTTCTCATGGTACAGGGAAGGGCCTCTAACTTTTATGACTATTTCAGAAGAGAACTGATTATTTTTTTTTGCTTGTGCTCTCCTTTTTAACCAAAATGTCCTACCATATTGAATTTGATGCATAAAGCTAGGAAAAGGGATGAGCAATCTGTTGCTGAAAGTCCCCAAACTAATTTACTGTCTTTTGGGTAACAGTGAAGGCTGGTCTTCTTTTATCTAATTCTTTTTAGGGTCTCATATAAACTGTCTTTGAAAACTCTAAAATATCTGTAAACTCCAAAATTCTTAATTCATAGAGGAAACTGGTGCCAACTAGAAGTATCAAGGTTTGAGCCCTGGATATTCTTGAAGGAGCAATTGTGCTTTTTGAAAGATTAAGATCTGACCAAGTTTTGCTTTGGGCTATTATATTTTACCCACCTAAATAGGATCTCCAGAGATGACTCTATCCATCTTACTGTGCACTATTAAATAATGATTGAATTTTCCCCTTGATATCATGATTTTAAAGAATATAATGTATGAGACAAAAATATCCTAACATCAAAAATATAATGAAAATAATTTCAAATCATATCAAGAAATACTAAGCACTGCTCTGCAAGCAGCCCTTGTTTGTTATAGCAGTCAGAAAAGAGAATTAGACTATCCCGGGGGTCACTAAGTACTTGTTTAGTAACCTAGGTGTTCACCTTCTTCTACTCCCTTTTTTGATGAAGGAAAGAGTCACATTAACCTGTGACCTGCTATTGTATTTACCCAGCAATCTAGTCTAGCAACATGAGAAATTGACCAAACTGCTTTGTGGTGATATTTCACTAAAATAGAATTTAAAAAGAATTTTAGCAATTAAAGGAACAATTATTTTTCCTTATTCCTAGTTACATATATTTTTCTTCTTTTTTCCCCTTTCAAAGAGGTACATCAAAATGGTAAATATATTATATATAAATATATTACACAATATATAATATATAAGTATATTATATAATGTATAAATATATGATATATAAATGTACTAGATAATATGTAAATAAATTATATGTAAACATGTATTTTAATATATATAAAATATATATTTTCCAGAATAGGTTCTATTGAATCACTTGCCATTCATTTACCCTTGCCTAAGAAAGCCATGCAAAGTCATGTCATATCATATCCTAAATTGGCAAGTGCTTGCTTAGAAGCTGCTGCTTAGAAGTGCAAGTACTATGCACAAGGCACCACATTAGACATGGGAATATTAAGAAAATAAGGTCCAGTCTGTGCTTTCAAGAAGCATACAGTTAATTTTGACTTGTTCAGCTGGACGGAGAAGGAAAGGCTGCAGGGAAAAGGTAAGTCTTAGAAGAATTCCAAGATCCAGAGATGGGAGAGGAGTCTATGATAAGTAAAAGGGACAGTTTAAGCAATAGCACAGATATGGGAGGAAGAGGAAGAATAGACAAAGTTGAGTAGTTCAGTGTGGATGGCATATAGAGCATTGTGAAGATGGGTAGAATGACAGAAGGCTGGAATGAAGTGAAGCTGTAGAGAGCTTCTAATACTAGGATAACAAATTTATGCTTTATTCAGTAGGGAGGGAAACACTGGAGGTTTTTGAACAGCAAGTAACATGACCAGATCAGCACATCTGGCAGATTGCTTTAGTTGAATTGTGACTAGAGATGCAGAGACCAGTTAGAAGTCTATTTTAATACACTACCTAAGTGATCTTCCTAAAGCACCCTCCCAATCAATAAACACCAATGGCTCCTGATCACCTCAAGGGTCAAATATAAAAATCTACTCTTTGGCACTCAAAATCCTTCATAACCTCACCACCTTCTACTTTTCCAGTCTTCTTATACTTTCCTCCCCTTCACCTACTTTTTGATGCAGTGACACTGGCCTCCTGGCCGTCCCATAAAAAAGACATTCCATCTCTCATTCCAGGCATTTTCTCTGGCTGTCTTCTCTGCTTCATTAGAGTCCAGTGGCAAGACAGAGGTCAAGATGACTGGAGATGGTTACAGATGCAGTGGGAGACCTTGACCTTTTTAAATGAAGCTGATGACTTTGCAAAGCTCTGCCTAACTTAAATCCAAATGATTTGCAAGTCAAGACATCACCGTCCTGATGTCATTGGTCCTCTTCCAGAAGGAAGGATGAACAACAATCTGTGCTTGGAATGCTCTCCCTCCTCATCTCCTACTACTGGCTTCCCTGGTTTCCTTTAAGTCCCAACTGAAATCACATGTTTTACAGGAAGTCTTTCCCAAATCCTCTTAAGTCAAGTGTCTTCCTTCTCTTAATTATTTCCTATTTATCCTTTATATAGCTTATTTGTTCAAATTTGTTCACTTGTTGTTTCTCCCATTAGATCATAAATTCTGCATGGGCAAGGGTTGTCTACTGCTTCTTTTTTGCATCACTATCACTTGGCATGAGCCATAGTAGGAGCTAAATAAGTCTTTATTGACCAACTGACTGAATAGTCTTTGGAAGAAGTGATCAGTCCTGAACTAGGTTAATTTCTGTGACAATAGAAATGCAGGGACAGACACAAAACATATTTTGGAAGTAGAATCAAGAAAAACCAACCATAGTTTGGATGTAAATGATAAAGGAGAGGGAGAAAATCATTCACATCATTATGTATTTTTAGATTTAAGCCTAGGTAATGTATGTTCAAAATTGGGTTTTATTGCTATTTGGGTCAGACTAACCCTTAGTCTAATCTGTACAAGCAGCCCATGTTTATTATAGTAATAAGAAAAGAGAATTAGATCGTCCCAGAGGGTCACTAAATACTTGTTTAGTAACCTAGATTTTTGCCTGCTCCTACTGTCCCCCGCTTTTTTTTTTGATGAAGGTCACATTAACCTGTGACCTGCTATCATATTTACCCAGTGATCTGGTCCAGCAACATGAGAAATTGGCCAAACTACTCTGTGGAGATATTTCAACCCTTAAAAAACAACTTAAGCAGTTAAGGGAAAAATATTTACAGTAGTTTTCCTTATCCCTAATTATATATACTTTTCTCCCCCCCCCTTTCAAATAAGTATATCAAAATGATGATATGTGTGTATGTACATATACATACACACAGACACACAGACACAGACACACACACACACGTACACACACATATGTATATGTATATATAATATATATATATATATTCAGAATAGGTTCTATTTTATCACTTGCTATTCATCTACCCTTGCCTAAGAAAGCTATGCAAAGTTGTATCATATATCACATCATATATCATACCACATCATATTCTAAATTGGCAAGTGTCCATCTGCTGCTTGCGAGTACTTGCCTATTGAAACGTACCATCTTGGAGTGTCTGCCAGCATATTCTCAGTGGCTACTAGCTATACCTTAAAGAAAAAGGATAGGCTCTTTAACAGCAAATGGTACTGCTGTAACATCTTCCCTTTCCCCTGTACCCATAGGTTTAAAGTTTGTGGTAACAACCTATAGACCCTGTTGGGTACAACTGAAGAAAAACTTCTCTACCATTTCTTAAACAACTAGGTTCTAGAAACCATTAGAAATCATCTATTTTGAAGCTTCAGCTTCTGTAATCATATTCTTTCCATGGCCCTTTGAAAGAAACTACTCTCTTTCCATATTCAAGGCTCCTCATTAAATTCTTTTTGAGTGTTTTTAGGAAACTACCAGGGTCATTACAGATATAAAGCGCAATAATATGTAGAATTTATACTTTTTACATCTGAATTTTAAGAGCATATTTTGAATTAATTCCTGTATCTGTCAATTGTTCATTCAGTGAACCATGATTCAATAAACTCTCAAATTTAGAATTTTCATCCTAGACTTCAAAATGATTATACTGTGTTAATATTTAATATCATGCTCTTGACTTTTATGGAATTGTAGAGATAAGCAATATCCACTCGAACATTTCCCTTCCTTTTACACCACAATTAAAGAATTCTCCACTATGTTATCCCCGTCTTATAAATAAAGATCTAAATGATACATCCATCTTTTAATACTGTTCCAGGAAAAAAGTTTGTTACTCTAGATCTACTTGTATGTTCATTTATCAGATAACAAGAACTATATATAATGTGTTTTCTTTTTCATCTTGGCTGACAGTAAAATCCAGTACTCAACTGCAAATATAAGCTTAAAATTAAACCATGTGCCAGTTAACATTTATTTTCTCATTTTGATTGATTTTTGTTTTAATTGTTAATTGCCTTATTTCATATCATTTAATATTGTAAGTTGTTTCAAGCCCTTTTTGATATTATGTGGCACATGAATACAAAATAAATAAATAGGATTACTAGATTAAAGGACAAAACAGATTTTTAATTTAAGATTAATATTGGGTCATAAAAAGTTATAATATCAATAATTTTTATACACTAATCACTTTCAATAATAATAAAGTTTCAATAAAAAAGCAAAAAGAATTGGAGCACGTTTTACCAAGTAGAGGCATGATTCAGGACAAATTAATGTTTTGTACTTTTACTTTTATATTTTAATCCAAATATAGCATCGGAAGTATTTCTACATTTTGACTTGAGAGGCTATTTGGAAAATATAATAGCAAATCAACCAATAGCATTCCAGTCACTTGGTCTCCTGCTTTGTACTTCTTGCATCAGGAAATAAATTGATGGAAATCATAACTGGCCTCGTATATTTTCTCTTTGCCATAAAAGGTTTTTATTTTTCTTTTAATTTCTAATGGGCTTGTGTCATACTGTGTTTAATTTTAGACATTGTCTCAGATACATTTTGGTATTATGTGGGGCAAGAATCCTAACTAAATAAATAGTACACTTTAATTAAAAAGGGCAATCCAAATGATTATTTTAAGAGAAATATTAGATACAGAAACAGCAGGTGTAAAACAAATTTTTTTCATATCCTAGTCACTTACAATATGAATATAATTTCAATAAAATAGCAAAGAGGATAGGAAAACATTTCAGAGGATAAAGTTTCCTGTCCAGTTGTGACCATCAGGAAAGCATTTATTAGACACCTATAATGTGCCAGGCACTGTGCTAAATGCAATAGATAAAAGGAAAGGCAAAAAGAAGTCCCTAGTCTTAAGGAGTCCCCAGTCTAATGGGAGAGCCAACATGAGGCCAACTATGTACAAACAAGATATATACAGCATAAATTGGAGGTAATTAACTACAAGTAAGGGGATCAGCTCTCCTAGTTATGCTAAAAACACAAATCAGACATTTCAGTACCCCCAAAATTCTGGATAAGATTAAGGTTATCTCATGGTATCTATGGATATTTTGGGGGAGCCTGCTTTGCACATGGATTGACTCTTGGTCCAGGGGATTAATACAGAGTATACAATGGATTGGTCTCTGCTGACTTCAAAATGCACCAAACCACATCACAGACATGGTGATTTCGTAGATGGGTCTTAGGACCAAAACCAGAAGGAAACCAGTGACATGACTACAAATAACCAGAGGTTTTCTAGGTTTAAATTTCTAAGCCAAATCTTCAGTAGAGTCACCTTGGGGGTTGAAGCTCTCCTGTGGCTAAAGTATAGGTGGAAGTAGTGAGAATCATGGTCAATTATAAAAGATATTAAAAGACTGTAGTCAGGTGAGAAGAGGGCAAGTAAGATGCACAAAGGGATTGGAAACTGTTACATGAAGTTTTAATGAGGGAATTGTAAATATTTATCCTATAGTAGAGAAGGTATGGGGTAAAGGGAATTGGGAGAAGTCATACTAACTATCTTTAAGTATTTAAAGGTCCACCATGTGACTTATTTTGTTTGTCCCCATAATGAGATATCACGAGCAATGGGTAGAAGTTATAGAAAAGCAAATTTAGGTTTGAGGTGAACAAAACTTAGAAATATTCAAAAGTATAATGGTATGTCTCATAAGGAAGAGGGTTCCCCATTCTCAAAGGTCTACTGGCAAAGAGTGATCATCAAGTCTATTTAAAGAAGATTACTATTCACACAAAGGCTAAGACTAGTTGTCCTGTGAAATCATATGATTTTAGCTAGACAGAACACTGGGGATCATATAGCCTAATCCCCTATTTTTGCAGATAAATTAACAAATTTCTAAAGAGGTGAAACAACTTGACAGAGCGGCTGAGCCAGGATTTGAACCTACATTCTCTGACTCAAAATCCTCTGACTCAGTCTTTCCACTACATTATGGAATTTTAAATTTGACGATGACAGGGAGAGGGTGAGGATATCCAGCTGGTAATAATTCCCAATCTCCTCAAGGAGCCTGGGAAATTGGAAGATCAGGAATCCTATTAGCTTGTCTTGAGATAGCTAGGTGGCTTGCAGATAGAACTCTGGACCTAGAGTCAGGGAGATCCGAGTTCAAATTGGCCCCAGAGTGTTACTAGTCAAGTGATTCTGGAAAAGTCACTTAACCTGTCTGCCTCAGTTTCCTTATTTGTAGAATGTAGATAGTAGTAGCACCTACCTCACAGAGTTGTTGTGTCAAATGAGATAATATCTATAAGGCATTTTGCAGACCTTAGAAGCACTATGTAAGTGCTACTTATCATTCTCTCTCTCTCTCTCTCTCTCTCTCTCTCTCTCTCTTTTCTCTCGATGTTGCTAGGCACTCTGGTGTTGCTGCAGTTATGCCTGTCATCTTAAATTTCATAGTATTAGCACCTCCTCTGGACCCCAGAAACTTTTGATGCTGTTCCTACAATATATCAACTACCACCAACTACTGTCCAGTAGCAAAAGACTATTATAAATCCATTTTGCAGATTAAGGAACTCCAATGCAGAGAAGACACATGACTTGCCCAAAGTCACACTACTACTATTCAGTGGCAGAACAGAGAAATTTGGCTGCCTTAAGTCCCAGCCTGCATATACCATTTCCTTCTTTAGGAATACAGTAATTGATTGGCATATCTTCAGAATCCTTATGTGCTTCTCCATTAGGTTAAAAATGGGCAACTATATAAAGGACCAGAAAACTGCCATCTCTCCAAGCCACTTCCTAAGAATTCTCTCTATTTAATGTTAATCTCTGAGGATGTATTTGTCACCCATTTAAAACATTACCTAACCTTGACATTATTAAGTGCATGAGAAAGAAAGAATGCAGATTTGCAAATCATTTTTCATGTTATAATACCAACAAAAAGACTATTCACATCCCCAAATTCCTACTTCCCTAACCAAATTTTTTCACTGGCCCCCATAGCTCAAAGCTAAGAAGATATATTTATCAAATGAAACAAATGCTCTTAGGTTCCCCCACAAACCCAAACTTGCATGAGACTCAAACAACACAAAGGAATACTTGCAGGATAGAATCTGTCACCTATTTTTTTTTTTTTTTTTTTTTAGGCAATTGGGGTTAAGTGACTTGCCCATGTTCACAAAGCTAGAAAGTGTCAAGTGCTTGATCTGAGGCCAGATTTGAACTCAGGTCCTCCTGACTTCAGGGCCGGTGCTCTATCCACTGCGCCACCTAGCTGCCCCCCTAATTTTCTTTAGAACTATAGGAAGCAGTGTGGCATAACAGAAAGCACTGGATCTAGAGACAAGGGACCTGGGTTCAAATCTCACCCTTGCTACTTATTTCCTTGGTTACCCTGGGCAAGTCACTTCACCTTTCTAGGTCTCAAGTTAGCTTACCAATGACTTTTTCAGGTTCTTCTTAGCTTTAAATCTATCCTATGATGATCTCCTTAAGACCCGAACAACAAAAGCTGATTGATTTTGAAGGCAAGACCAGCTTTTTGAGGGAAGAGTCTGTTTCATTTTCGTGTTTTTATCTCTAGTGGCTAGCTCACCTCTTTAAACACTGTAGACACTTAATGTTTGTCTTTTGTTTTTGTTTGTTTGTTGTGTATCCACTGAATCCCAGGCCATCACCAGTACCTTGATTTTTGTCCTGCCACTAGATTTCAATGACTCTGGAGGAAAGAGTGAGACTAATGACTTTGTGCAGCTCTGCCTCACTTAAATTCATTTCACCTGCAAGTCAAGAAATCACCCTGGTGATGTCATTGGTCCTCTTCAAGAACGAAGGATGAACAACAACAATAACAAGCTATGCTCTTTGAGAGCAGGGCATGTGTGTGTGTGTGTGTGTGTGTGTGTGTGTGTGTGCCTTTCTTTATAATCCTGGCACTTAGCACAAGGCGTGGCACCTAGTATTCTCTTAATAAATGCCCGCTAACAGACTGACTGACATAAAGACTGACAAAGACTGCTTAATGAGAAAGGTAGAAGTGTTGGCCTTGCCTCATTCAAGAATGAGACAGGGTATAACCACTTCGTCCCCAATGTGCCTGCTTCACACAATTACCTGGTCATAACTCTTACTTTATCCACAGTCTTTCTTATACTACTTTGCGATGAACTGTGATGCACTTTTTACCATCAAGAGTCTTGTAATTTTGCAAATCAATGCTGGCAGGTTACATACCAAAATGAAGAAGAATCTCTGTCACGTTTAGACTATGTAGAAAACCATTCAAGGCAGTTCTCCAATCTCATCTTGACACTTTAAGGTGCCCTTTTAGTCATGACAGAAAATGAATATTGTGTCATTTTCTTGTTACAATCTGGATAATGAGGGAAAATATGTGAATTTCAATGTCTCATCAACATTATAATTTATAGTAGTGAACAGTGAACTCTTTCCACCTCCTGGATCTTCTGAATTTTGATTGGCTGCTCATTCCATCTTTTCTGTGCAAGCTGATGAGGCTGCGGAGTATGAGGAGAGCAGCAAAAACAAACCAAATTACTGTCTAAAGGAAACTTTGATTTTGGAGTCCCCTTAAAACTCTAATTACGTTTTCCCCACTTGGATTGTGGCTGCACATAATTCCATTTATCACAGGAAAATGGCAATATTATTTTAAGAAGTTTTTTTAATGAAGTATTCCTTTGTGCTAGATTGTTTATTGTAAGAATTACAAGAATTTTATTATAAGAATTATTGTAAGAGGTTTCTCTCTCTTTTAAAAAACAAAACTACTTTCATTTTTTTTTAACTGCAAATAGTCATCTATCATCTCTAAACTCCTGTAAAGTTAACAGGGCATTTAGGCTGCTTAAAATGATGATCTTGACTTCTTATGTATTGTTTGTGATTTGATAGAAATCTTGTATTTGTAAGGAGGAGATGCTATAGAACATCCTTCCATAGAGATTGTGGCTCCTCTCTGAAACCACCAATGTCTCCTTTCTGCCTCCAGACTAGAATATGTATTTCTGGGTATGTACAACATGGCTTTAAAAACTCTTAGAAAAACAACAACATCAACAACAACAACAAACCTCTTAGGATTTGCTCAGAGCCTACTGGATTTGTGGTCACATATTACACTAATTTGGATCTTACTAGAAAACATGCCTGATGGAAGAAGAGAATTGTAAAAAAGAGTTCTAAAATCTAAGCTCCAAATATGGTTCCGCTACCATGTGAATTTTTGGCACATATGTTTCTTTGCCTCAGTTTCACTTTTTTATACAAAAAAAGTTGCTAACAGCCTTCTTTTTCTACCTCAGAAGGTTATAATATGAAAAAATGAGATGCATATGGGAATTCCTTCAAAATCTTGAGAGAAAAGACAACACCAATATTTAGAAAATGTGGAATAAACAGAAATAAACTCTTGGTTCTGACATGCTTTATTTTTTATTTTTTTAGACCAGACCCTCGATTCTATTGATATAGGGACCGCATGAGGAAACCATTTTTAATTAAGATTAACATCTTCTGGCAACTTATAACCTGAAAGAGTTATTCTGGGGTACCAAGAAGTAAAAAAAAATGAATTGCCCAGGGTCACAAAGCCAGTAAGTGTCAGAAGTGGCACTTGAATTCTACTCAGAGGCCAGCTCTCTCTATCCACTATGTGGCAGCTGCCTCTTTTCTAAGACAGATTCACAATTACTTAAAATAGTAGGACAAGATAGCAATGGCATGAGTGTTATAAAATAATATTCATTGTGTTCTAATTACCTAGGATTTGATAGGCTTACAGTGTTATTGCTTCTTGGTCAGATGTTTTAACTGGCCAGACTAGTTGGTGGCCTTTTTCTTTATTCCAACTGTGATCAGGAGAGATGCTGATAATAGCAGATCTGACCCTTCCTTTTCCTTATAAACACCTGGCATTGTGAAATGTTCAATTCTAGACTAGCTTTCATGAGTAAAGATTTTTCTATATTCAACTACTGAAATGCCTGAAGGTACTACAGATCACTCAATTTTGAATAATAAATTCCATTTTTTTTTAAAAAGTAAGATGTCAAGGCAATTCAATGTTATGATATAATGGTTTAGCCCTCAACCTCTTGAGGCCTCAGTTTTTCCATATGAAAAATGGATGTTAGAAGAGGACACGTTGCCCCGGGATAATATGAAGATCAATGAGATAATTCTTGGCAACCACCCCTGAGCTTAGCTGATAAAAGCCACTAACTAAATATGAAACATTAATTTAGATAAAAAGGACATGCTAGTGGTAGAGTAATGTGTACTTCATTAAGACCAAGCAACTTTGTTGAATTTCAGCATTACAGGTGAGGTAACCAAACGACTACTTGTGTATTAGTTTGCTGAATTAGATAATGAACTTGTCAGGTCTCTCTTATAAGCTGTAACTTAAAAGTATGATTTATTCATACTTTTTTTTTTAACATCAACATATTTCCGTCAGGTCAGTGACAAATAGGAGTTGCACATTCAACTTGAACCATTGAAAGCACTTCCCATAATGTTCAGTGTTCTGAACTTGGCACCAAAAAAAGCTGCATTCTTTGGAGGGATTTTCTGGGTGTTTTTCTTTCTTAACAAAAATACTGTAAACCTTACTTTCAATTGTTTTACAGCTCAATTGATAAGGTGTGTTCTCTTTTTTTGTTTAAGAAAATTTAAAAGCAACTAATTTAAATATGCAAAATTATCTTGAGTTGTTCATACGTGAACTTAAAAGCCGTGCAACACAGGAAAATTAAGTAATTATGCCTCCAAGTTATTTACTGCAATTAAGCTCATTTATCATATGCAAATTAGTGCAAACTGGTCTCATTAGTTACTAAATTACTCAATATGAGCTGAACAATGTAGCACTCCAGTTTGTAATGAAAAATCCCTGTAGAGGCAAGCAGTATCAATTAAGCTAATTTGCATATGCAAATATATTCACTAACTTTCTCTTTTTTCTATATTTAGTTCTGTATTTTCTTATCATTCTGGATCATAGGGAAAATATAGGGTCATTTATCCTTTTCTTCTTCCTCAGATGTAAGTTAAAGAAATCATCTGAAATATCACTGTCATTTATTATTATCACTGAAGTCTAGCAGGAACCCAGTTTGCCAAGAGAACCATGATCATTCAACATTCCTAGGGTTTCCTTTTTTTTTTTTTTGTTTAACATCAGTAAAGTGTCAGTAACACAGATGATGGAAATGAATTTCCAGATCTCTCATGAAACAGACATTGGACCTGTAAGTCTGCGTATCTGTTGGAGACATTTTTTTTTCCCCACAAAGCTCAAGAATTGTTGATTGCAATGAATCTCAATAAAATAATAATCAGTGTCCCTTAATTACCTAGGATTTGATGTGCTTAAGATTTTGTTGCTTCTTGGCCAGATGTTTTAACAGGCCAGACTAGTTGGTGGCCTTTTTCTTTATTCCAGCTGTGATCAGGAGAGATGCTGATAACAGCAGATCTGACACTTTCCATTTCTCATAAGCACATTGCTACAAATTGTACATTTTCCCCATAAATCAGACATTGTTTGGGTCTCAGAACCAGACTGCAAATTTTGATTGGAGATGCTTGACAAAATAATAGTGATGCTATATGTTACAAAATGCTCTTCATTTATTGTGTTTTTTTTTTAAACAATGCCCACTAACATTTTTGTAAACATTTCTGGATTTTGAGTTTGTATAGTTCTGGTGTGTCTACCAATAATTCTGAAGAATCTGATATATATATGTTTTATATATATATATAATATATGTGTATATATATGTATATATGTATATATATATATATTTATATATATGAAATTGCTTGACAGGCAATGTTTTACCACATCTTCCTGACTTCAGACCCAGTGCTCTGTCCACTGTACCATCTAACTGATTACATCTTAGTAGTGGAAGCTTTGCCAGTATTGCATGGATCCTGTACTTCTGAACCATTAATTTTCTTTAATAATATGGGAAAGTGTGTATACAGTGAAGAAAGGGAATAGATGAGGCAAAAACATAAATAACTTCTAGTGGATAGAGAATGGAATCTTGAGTCAGGAAGACCTGAGTTCAAATTTTACCTCAGACATTTACCAGACAAGTAAAAAGCATTTTATTCTCATGGTTATTGTGAGGATAAAAATGAGATAAATATTTGCAAGTCTCTTATTATTATTTCACTCCCACCCATGGTTTTTTACCAAATCTGTTTATCACTGTGGCTTAACCTGAGATTTAAGACCTTCTGGAGCAGGTTCCCCACCCTTGTTCTAGAGTCTGCCTCCAACTTAACCTTTCAGAAATCATACTAGTCACTTTTTTCCCCAGCTTAAATGAATTATAAGTTGTTCTTGGATCATGTTGTGTTTCCCCTCCCTCCATATATTGATTAAAGCCATTCTCTATGTCTGGGCTACATGCTCACTATATTTGTCTATTGAAATTCTTCTCCTACTTCAAGGCCTTGCTCAGGATCTGGTTCCTCTACTGAGCCTTTTCTAACTCTCCACAGTTCAGAGGTTCCTAACCTAAGATTCATGAACTTGTTTTTGTTTTTAAATATTTTGATAGTTGTATTTCTTTGTAATTGGTTGCCTTTGGGATCCTCTGTGCTATATTTTATGCATTAAAAAATTATTCTGGGGGCAGGTAGGTACCACAGTAGATAGAGCATCAGCCTTGAAGTCAGGAGGACCTGAGTTCAAATCCGGCCTCAGACCAAACACTTGACACTTGCTGTGTGACCCCGGGCAAGTCACTTGACCCCAATTGCCTTAAAAAAATTATTCTGAGAAATTATCCATAGGTTTCAAACTGACAAAGTGGGCCCTGACACCAACAAGGCTAACAATCTTTGCTCTGGTTGAAAGAAATACCTCACTCCTCAAATTTCATTAGAGCACTTCATGTGGATCATACTCATTTGTTTCATGTCAATTTGATGCTAATCCTCTTGATAGTAGAATTAATTTGTTTTTACCACCAATAGCTAGTAGAGCACCTTTTCATGTAATTAGCAATAATAGCTATTTTAGTTATTATTTAATTTAATAATTATTTATATTTCACTACATTTATTATATTATATATTTATAATAAATAATTTAGTACTTTTAAAGTTTACAAAATACTTCACAAATATTATCTAATTTTGTCTTCAGCACAACCCTGGGGGTGAGGTGCTATTCTCATCTTATAGATGAGGAAATCAAGGCAGCCAGATTTGGACAAGAGGTCACAAAACTAGTAAGTATCCGGGGCTGGATTTGAATTCAGAGAGGTGTGGGTGCTCCTCATTAAATGAAGTTTATTGGAATTTTCTTTCACTACACTGTCTCTTCCAAAAAATGTCTGCTGCAACTCTACTGCTGTGTTGACATGATGAGACTCCCTGTTTCTTCTCTCAACAAAAAGATATTTCTATCACTGAAGATGTATTGTGTTGTAATTCTTAGAAGCATTTGCCCTGAAACCTCCTCTGACCATGGGTGACAAAAGCTATAAGACATATGCATCAAACCACTCTGTAATGACTGTTCATAGCGCCATCTGGGGCCTTTGAGGGAGGTCTGAGGAACACATAGGCATTACAGAAGAACTATTCTGGTAACGAGACAAGACCTGGCCTGAGGAATCCAAAAATTACAATCTTGTGAGGTTCGTTTTGTTTTGTGTCATTGGGGGCAGAGGAGTGGGGAGAAGGAGGGGACAGTATCTGCTGGGATTCTCTTCAGGAGAACAGCCAGCTCTATGGTAAAAATGAAGAGTACTAGACTTAGAGTTAGGAAGAGCTGAATTCAAATTCTGTCTCAGATAGCGGTGTGAACCTAGGCAAATTATTTAGTCTTTCTTAGCCTCAGTTTCCTCATCTGCAAAGTGGGGATAATAATGGCACCTGCTTCACAGGTTGTGATGATCAAATAAGATAACATATTGTAAAGTGCTTTGCAACAATCGCAACAATTACCTTTTGGAGGAGACAATGTAACAGAGGAAAATTCAAATACATCCATGTAACAAAACATATATTAAAGTGCCTTCCTCTCTGAGTTCAAATCCAGCCTCAGACACTTACTAAATGTGTGGCCCTGGGCAAGTCACTTAATCTCTGTTTGCTTCAATTTTTTCATCTGGAAAATGCGGATAATTACAGCACCAACCCCCCAGAGTTGTTGTGAGGATAAAATGAAACAGTATTTTAAAGTGCTTCACAAATCTGTTTATTATTACTATTCACAACCTCTTTACTGTAATGATACTAACGATGATGATGATGATGCAATGATGATGAATGCAACAACAATAATAATGATAATAAGATTAATAAAGAGAACTTCTCTACCTAGAAGTACACTGAAATTTTGGATCCAATCAAGTCCTGGGGACAATCATCTGCAGTTACTAGAAGCCAAAGGAGGTCTATTGCATCCCTTGAGTTTTTCAATATTCCCTTACAGGAATACATGCTTTGAGGTTTCCCACTATAGCATTTATGCACATACATGTCTCACATTATTCAGGAAGTCTTGGGAATGTTTTTATTCTACTCTTTTTTTAAA
This sequence comes from Vombatus ursinus, assembly GCF_900497805.2. Classification (NCBI taxonomy): domain Eukaryota; kingdom Metazoa; phylum Chordata; class Mammalia; order Diprotodontia; family Vombatidae; genus Vombatus; species Vombatus ursinus. The sequence continues at coordinate 14,851,532 of NW_020954572.1, read as the reverse complement.
GTACATCTTAGGTTGACCTCAAAGATCACAAAATCAGAGAGTCATAGATTCTGAGTTGGAAAGAATCCTATTGGCCATCTAGCCCAACTCAAAACCCTCCAGAGAATCCCTACTCTAACAACTGCAACAATTAGTCATCCAGCCTGGAAGTCCTCCCATGAGGAGGAACACACTTATCTCCTGAAAAAGCCCATAACCCTTGTGGGCACCTTTAATGATTAGACAGATTATCCTAACATCAAACTTCCATTTACCCCTTCGCTATCTCCACCAACTGTTCCTCATCCTGTTCTCTAGGACCAAGAAGAACCCCAACAGTCCCTGCTCAACATGACATCTTTTCAAATCCTCAAAGATAGCTTTCACATTCTTCCTGAGTCTTCTCATCTCTAGGCTAACTATCCCCAGTCCATGATATATTACAATTCTGTTATCTTCATTCTCTAAAGGAAGCCTTTTTTTTTAAGAGGCAGTGTTAAAGCCAGAAATACATCCCATGCCAAAAGTCCTGTGCCAATATATATAGCACCTGTACTTAATAATAGACACTGTTTATTTGTTATTATTCCAAGCTTGCAAGAATGTTGGATAGCTAGAGTGGTAGAGATTACCATAAACTATTGGTGGGACAAATAATATATGTTTCTACAGACTCATCATAGCATGGCTGACAAATCACACTGACATACCCACCCCTCCCAGTTCTTCAATTTACAAGGTTTGTTTTGTTTGTCTTGTTTTTAACACCTGTAAGGTGTATAAAACAGCATTACTGTCTAATATGCAAATATGTTGCGGTTGATTTTACATCTCTTCAAACACTAACATAAAGTATTCATTTAGAGAATGAAAAAAACAACAACCCTTGAACTTAGGCTTCTGCCAAGGGCATACAAATAATTAAAACACTCCATTCATAATTTTGACACCTAAGGGAAAGTCACTGGTTAATTTTATGTTTTCCTAAGATTATATTTGCTACCATTTTACATTTAGTTAAGCTTAGGAAAACACAGGAAATGTGAACACATTGTACAGTTCCTACAACTCAGCTAAGTAAACAACCTTCACTTTTCCTTCTTAAGGATGATAGGATGGAGGAGGGTTAATGGATCCACAGGGCACTTATGCTATTGCTGAATTCACCAACAGGAAAACCTAATCTCTGCTCAACAATCTTTTTGGCATGCAGGAAAGACTGCTTGCAAAGAACAGCTCTTATTTTTGATGTCTCTTGGCTTTCCACTACTCTGCCACAAAGTATAATTCCCCATCATGGCCTCTTGACCTCCTAACTGCTCTTGCTCCTCATCTGATTAATACTAGCCAAGTAAGACTATGTTGAAGTAAAATACCTTGGATGAGACCCAATATATACAATCTACACTCCTACAGCTCTAAGGCTAATTATCCTAGAAAACCTTCAACCGTACTGCAGATGGCACTTTGGTCCTGGTAATTCTGGAATCTCTACAGATTCACTCAGATGATGGCAGAGGCAATAACCAGTACAAATTGGGCTTAAAACCCTAGCCTGGAAAATGATGGTAGATGAGCAGAATGATCACTGGTAATTTTTCTGGCAGAATAATCTTTGGTTGTCTAAATGATTATAATGATAACAATAATTATCCTGTTCGCTTTACATAGAAGGCAACACAAAATTTCAATGGATCCTATAAGGTTTTGGGGAAATGAAAATACTTTCTGGAACAATATAGTGAGAAATAAAAAAAAAAAAGAAAAGCCACCATGTCCAATGTCGCTCCACCATCGAAGAAAGCTCCATCATGTTACACTATGTCCTCCCTTGCTGTCCCTGTACTAATTGGTATCTGATGTCTGACAGATTTCTTGTCATGATAGAAGCCTCTGCAAAACAGCAGGTCATGTGGCTTAGAACACACTGAAAGTATTTCTGACTGAGTTCATGGTGTTTGGGAGTCTCCAGCGACCTACAAAAATGTACAAACCTACAAAATGTACAAAAGCTCCTGGGAAGAGACATCCCCTTCTGGACTAGAACTAGTTCCTGTTACAAAGTCTCAAAAAGTCAAAAGGGAGGTTTCAATTCACTTCCAGCTGTCTGAAACAGGGTTGCTTTTTCTGGAGTATTACTCCATTTTTTTTCTCCCTTTCTTATATTATTTTTAACCAGTGACCACCAAGTTTCCTTCCATCCCTGCCCCAACTCAAATAATCTGAACTAATCTGTTAAAAATTCTTGAAAGCATTACCTAGAATTCTAGGTACCTAGAAACTATGGGAGTATTCTGCTCCTCTTGACTTTGGAGATGAGGGTGGTTCTAATGCAGATACAGTTAAGAGGCATGTATTAAGCTCCTACTATGTGTCATGCACTGTTTTGTTGTTATTGATTTGTTTTTTAGTTGTGTCCCATTCTTTGTGACCCCATTTGGGGTTTTCTTGGCAAAGATACTGGAGTGGTTTGCCATTTCCTTTAGCTAAGCCCAAAAGAAAGGCAAAAGACAGTAATTGCCTTAGATGCCCTCAGGACATAACAGGAGAGACAAAAGCAAGCAAAAATCTGTTGATTAGCTACTGTAAATCTTTACCCATTTGCTTCCTACTTCTCTGGCCTAGAAGAAAGGAAATGATTAAGATTTCTCTTGCAAATGTACCTTCCTCTTCATTCTCACAACCACCACCCCATCCAGGACGTCATCATCTTTAGCCTTGAATAATTAGATTCCATACCTTAAGTCTCTCCACATGTCACTCAAGCCTCCACATAGCTGACAAAATGATTTTTTTTTCCTCTAACATCAAATATAAACTTTATTTGGCATCTGAAGTTCTTTGCAATCTGGTCCTTCCCATTTTTCTACTTTTTTAACCCATTACTTTCCTCCATACACACCAGTGTGGTTCAGCTAGGCTAGCCTTTTTGCTTTTCATCACCAGGAGTGCTTTTGCTATGGCTGTTGCCATGGAGTGCTCTCCCTTCCAATCTCTGACTCTTAGAAAGCCTATCTTTCTTAAAGACTTTGCTCACATTTCACTGTTAGTGCCTTCCCCCTAAGGCTATCTCCCACTTAACTCTATTTTTCTTGAAAGTACTCTTTTATTCTGAATTCAAATCTGGCCTCAGGCATTTACTACCTGTGTGATCCTGGGCAAGTCACTTAACACTTTTTGCCTCAGTTTCCTCATCTACAAAATGATCTGAAGAAGGAAATGGCAATCCACTCCAGTATCTTTGCCAAGAAAATCCCAAATGGGGTCAAAGAGTCCTGACAAGACTGAAATGGCTGAACAACAATACTGATTCAAGTACCTGTTCTCTTCTCCCATTAGGCTGTAAACTCCTTGAAGGCAGGAACTGTTTTTGTTGTTGTTGTTGCTGTCATTTATTTATTTTTCTTTGTATCTCAAGAGCTTATCACAGTGCCTGGAGCATAGTAAGGACTTAATAAATGTTTGCTGATTGATTCAGACAACCTATTGTATTACAGAACATTTCAATGATTCCATTTCCTTCTTTTTAGTAGCTTCCCCTCTCATTTTCTCACTGCCCTAAAGCCTCTAATGGAGAATAGATTCTCTCCTATTCTCTAATTACTGCTATCTAATACAATCAAGAGACTAATAGGGCTGAAAATGGGTCCCACTTTTCCTTGAAAGCTGGTTTATATAAGATCTTTGTATGGTCTATGCTTATGACTGCATATTTATATATTTTTCCTTACTTTCAAAAAAGATCTCATGCTATGGTCATGGTAGGGGCTATCTATATTCAGACTAATAGAGCCTATATTGACCATTCTACTAACTGATTCAAGTTCAGTCCACTTTCATTCACAGGATAAAAATCTAGAGTCTTTCGCAACATATAACAAAAGAAAGCAAATTGTATTGGCTTCAGACAAAGCAGATTCCAGAACACTCAAAGAAAGGGAAAAGACATCTTCAACAAAGTATATGCGGGAGAAGAGGAATGAGAAATGAGAATGAAGAAGATGATGACGTTCAGGATTTAGGTAGTCCAGAAAGAATGCAAGAGGCAGATATTCTCTTAGTCAAGAAAGCTTTATTGATGCAAAAGCAGCAGGCTAGCCCTGGTGGTAGATACTAGCAGTTTGCAGGAAGACAGAGGTTTGTTTTTATACACAATTTTTGGGCATTCAGCCAAGAGTGGAATATGTTCCTATGTGAGTAGTTATTTGCAGGGAAAGAGGGAATCAGGAAAGAGAAGCAAGTGTGCTGAAAAACAGTTCAAAGATGTGATCACAGAACAAGGAACTTAACTTGCTCCATTATGGGGGGGGCTAATCACATCCACAGAGTATGGACTAAGGAAAGTTTTTGTTATCTGACAGAGTTTCCTGCTACTGGGCAGATTTAGAAGAGGCCCTCAAAGTTGCTGGGCTCAAAGGTTCCCACTGTTGCTGCACAAAAATCAACCTATCAGAGAAGACCTAGCAAGAAATGCAATCTCACCTCTATTCTTGAAATATGCCTAGTCATAATGGCTTAACATTTCATGCTCTAATGAAAATCACTTCTTTTTCTGGGCTTGCAGAAAGTGGCAGTACCCAGGAGGGACTTTGCCTAGCTCAGAATGACCAGGCAAGCCTCTGTACATGAGTTCATTAAGATTAACCTTATTTCTATCTCAGAGTTCAGCTGAGCTGAAACTTAGCCACTTCTGTAAAACAAAATGAGTCAGATAACTTTGCTTAGGTGCTTCCTCTTCCAGAATGTCAGAAAGTTAAAAAACATCTCCCATAATTAAAAGATGGTTTTGATCACAACAACTCTCAACTCGGAAGCAAGAGAAGAAACTTCTGTAGATAAAGACTGGCATGTTGAAATGATGATAATAACTTTAAGGAGCACTGATGATGATGATAGTAAGTGAAAAAATCACCATCAAAAAAATGAATCTTCCAGACAGTATTGTACCTCTACTGATTTCAACAAAGCTAACATAAATATTTCCATATCATAGCACTGAGGAGAACAATAAGGTAGCATTTGTCTTCACTTATTTTAAAAGCATTTTGTCATTTGTTCCCTAGTAATTTTGTGATAGGATGGCACAAAATTCCAATATTAGAAACATTCATGATCACCACCTAAAGCTGAGAACATACAAATTTGACAACACATGTAAAATAGTCACATTACCTTCACAACATAACTTTGTTCTTCCAAAAATAATATATAGATATATAAAAGATACAAACATAAAGAGATATATATCCACATACAAACACATTTTAAACACACAATTATTCTGTGAACAGCCAGCTAATACAGTGCGAGTCAATTAAATAGAACAATTTATCTAAATTATTACAGCACAAATAATACTTGCCCTCCCTTTCTCATTAACACTCTCAAGTGATGACTTTCTAAAAAGAAGAAAAAATGAATTTGTAAGAATCTCATAAATCCAAGCAGAAACAACAACAATCCAATACAGAGCTGAACTCAAAGACAATGGCACTCTCCATGTCTGTTGGTTTTTCTTGGTTAAAATATATATGTGTGTGTCCATCTACACACATATATGTACATATATGTATATGTACATATGTAGGCACAATTAATTTTTTTATTACCTGTAAAATGTGGCTTCCCAGGTGTGCCTCAAATACTTCAATGGCTAGAGCACTGGGGCTTCTCCTTCGTTGGGCACCTATAACTGAATAAAAAAAAAAGACATTGCAGTGAACTCATGTTTTCAGCATAACTTCTTGCCTGGTCATGTCACTGGTTATTTACTGTTTTTATGTAAATTTATAGGAACAGCACCTGGTATAAATTTCAATTTTGACTTGTACTACTACCCCAAGCAGAGCTCAGGTTTAGCTTTCAGTGGCTTCAGCAGCTACAACTGCCAAGAAAAGTGAAAAACAATACCCTGGAGCACATTTTGTCTTAGTATCCAGGGATATTTCTCCTGTACTGAGACCAACTACATATATGTATGGGCCACTAAAAAATAAGTACATTAAACCAGTATTATATCTGCTTGCAAATTCTGGTGACTCTGATCCAAACCTGAGAAGCCCATGAATCTGTAAAGCCCATCAGGGCTCGAGAACCTTTTTTTACATACATATTATTAACACTGAACTAAAACTTTAGGGACACTCCATATATATCCCTATTTGGGAGAAATATTAGAAAAAAGCTGATGATTAAAAACATGATATAGATACTGACAAAGACTGTTTAAGAAATAGTATACAAATGAGAAATCTCTGTTCCTATGTACTTTACTGGGGGGCAGGGAAGAGGGGAAGAAGGAGCCACCAGGGAGGGTGGTTGTGGTAAATGACTCAATACTCATGGAATTACTTGTTGAACACTGCAATGTATAAAACTTCAGTTAAATCATACAAAGATACTCCTTGCCTACTGGAAGCTTCTACTCTCACGAATTCAGTGCTATATTATTATTACATTGCAATTTTACTTCAAAAACATGCCATCATCAGGAAATATTTAGCTGTTTTTTTAACTAATAAGCAACTTACTATAAAAGGAATCAAATAGTCAATTTTCATTTTTCATACAGATTACTGACCTATAATTCATATAAACCTGTTAGTATTCATATGTAGTATTCAGTTAATGCAATGTCAAAATTAAAAACATTTTTGTTCATATTTTAAAATAAAATATTTGTCAGCATAAGCATCACTTCACCTTATTTACTGATTTATAAAACAGAATGTAGTTAAGAACAGTCACTATTCTTAATAAGATAATTTACATAAAGCATTTTGCAAACTTTAAAGTGCTATAGAAATGTTAGGTAGTAGTAGCATTAACAATGATGATGATGATGATGATGATGACGGTGATGATAACAACTACATTATTATTCCAAACTTATTGATCTCATGGTAGCTTCTTTTTTTTTCCCTAAAAAAGACAGCTTTTAGGAAAAGACTGGGTTCTAGATATTAAAATACTCAAAATACTCAAACACCTCTTTGCTCTCATGGATTTGGAATTTCCTCCAATAATGCAGAGAGCAACCCTTCCATGCCTTTGCACATTCTGTGACTCACACTATGTCTTCCCATAAGTTTGCTACCAGGAGTCCACTTTCCTTTCTCATTTTCCCTTAATATTGTGAGTATACAAATAGAGTACTCATGCTTTCTACCTGTCATCACTTTTCCTTGCCACATGACTAGACCAGACTACCTTTTCTACCTAAAACAGATTTCCTTAATGGTATCTTTTACTTCTGCTCCTCAAAGTTCTTCCTGGGTTATATTCCAGTCATGTTCACCGCATCCCTCTCTATTGCTTTATGTGATACCCATCAGTGTGTGTGGTATACATTTTAATTCCTTGTGGACTGTTGTCTTCTGTCTTACTGTCATAGAGTAGAATATTAGTATTAAAGATCTGGGCCTTTGTTTCAACAGGAAGCTGGAATATTAAAAGAGCTTTGCTATTTCCCAAAAGCAATCCAGCCTATTGTCTTCATCTGCTCAATCAATTAGAATTTATTAAGGACCTACTACGTTTCAAGCACTATGCTTATTATTACTATCAACTCCTGGCCCAACTTGTTGCCCATGAATGAGTATTATCTGTCCCAGTATGCAGATACATTTTAAAGGTTTTTCTGTCTAAATAAAATGCCATAATCTAATTAAGAAATGTTCTTTATCCATTTGGTCAAGACAAACATTTTTGTTTGTTGGACAGATTTTGAAAAACAAACAAAAAACTAGACTACTGTCTCTAATAATCAATAATTTTCCTTGTCACAAATGCACCAAAATATCACATTGCTTTCCTCTATTTTCTCTTTCTGTGATACTATAACAGCATCCTATACAGAGAGCTGGGAAAGGAGCTTCAAGGTTATCTGGTTCAAACCTTCATTTAAAAAAGGAGGAACAGAAGGCCCAGAGAAGTTAATTGACTTGCCCAGGGTCACACAGGTAGTAAGCAGGAGAACCAGGACCCAAATTCAGGTCTCATAACTCCAAATCCTGCTCTATTTTCATTGTATTAAGCCATATAAGACTCTTAAGATTTCCATTACAATTTTCCACATGACAAACCTGTGAGGTAGGTAGTAGAAATATCATCCCTGTTTTACATATAAGAAAACTTAGGCCAATAATAGTAAGTGCTATATAGTATTTTTAGGTTTACCAAGCATTTAAATACTATTACCTCTTTGGAGCCACACATACAAAAGCCTTTAAGCTAACTATTACTGTTATTATTATCTTCATTTAACAAATGAAGAAACTGAGGCTCAGAGAGAGTGAGCCAATGTCAAAGAGTTAGACCTGGAAAGGACCCCATCTAGTCAAATACACCCATTTTACTTGTAAGGAAACTGAGACAATTCTAGGGAGGTTATGTGACTTGGCAAAATTCACACAGGTAGTTAAGGATCAAAGGTTGGATCTGAATCCAGTTTGCCTTCCAGAGTCAGCAGCTTTTTCCCACTGTGTTATACCTGCCCAGGGACACATGGCAACTATAAATAGGAGCAGATAGAACTCAGATCCTCCTAACTCAAAGTCCATCACCCTTTCCACTGTGCCAAATTTCTCCATTGAGTTTAAATAACTTGTCAATGGCCACCCAAAGGGAGTGAGGTGGCAAATTGGATAGAGTTCCCAGCCTGAAGTCAGGAAAATTTCTCTTCCTGAATTTAAATCTAGCCTCAGACACTAGCTGTGCTACTGTAGGCAAGTCACTTAACCCAGTTTGCCTCAGTTTACTCATCTGTAACATAAGCTGGAGAAGGAAATGGCAACCTAGGATCTTTGCCAAATGCGGTCACAAAGAGTTGGATACAACCCAACAATAATGGCTACCCAATTATTAACAAATGACCCCTTTCCCCATGTTACAAGTATTTTGGTCATAGGTGTTAACTACTATGTGGTGTTATGTCTTTCCACAAAAGAAAGGCCTAAGTAATGAAGTTTGTTGGAGTTACTACAGTGAAGTTTCTACCCAACTTGAACAAACTTTTTTTGATTGTGGCCTTGATTTTCATTTATGCCACTCCTTTGATACCAAATCTGTGCTTCTGTATACCTTCCTTATTTTACCAAAGATCATGAGAATTTCTGTGTTTAATAGGAATTTATTAAAGGTATATAAATGTTCTGAAAGCTTTCTGTACGGAGCCTCTAGAAATTAATAGCTTACCCCTTTCAGCTTGCCAGGAAAAAAAAAAGAACAACAACAACACACTTTTATTACATTTCTTGTTGCCCTAGAGCCCCATAAAATATAAATTTTAAATAAGACTTATTTCTTCTGCTTCCCTCATACTAGAAACATTCCAGTTAGTTGACAAGAAAATCCCATCTAAATACTTGCTGGCCTAATTCAATTTAGCTTCAGTTACCGAGTAAAGACGGTTGGCTCTTCAGCTTAGACTGGATTACTGTACAAATGCCCTTAAGATTACAGTACTAGAGAAAAGCAGTGTGTATACCTTTCCATTTATTAGTTAGTGCCTGTGATATTTCAAATGGTGCTTTGAAAATGAAAGCAATGTTAAGTATCATTTCTATTACTATCAAGAAGTCAAAAAGGAGGCGATGGTTCAAAGGAAATATTAGTTATACACACCTATGGAGACATTAGAATCAGTCAACATGCACTTATTATACACCTACTGTGTGCCAGGCACGATGCTAAGCTCTCGGGATACAAAGAAAGCCAAAAGATATTCCCTGCTCTCAAGCAGTCCACATTATAATGTCCATAATATAATATATTATATATATGTGTATATATAATATATAAAGTCCACAATATAAATATGCAAAAAAGTACAAATATGATAAATACAGGATAAACTGGAGATAATCAACAGAGTAAAGGCACAAACATTATTGGGAATGTGGTAAGGCTTCTTGGAGAAGGTGAGATTTTAGCTAAGACTTGAAGGAAGCTAAGGAAAACAAAAAAAAGGGATGAAAATGAAGATAATTCCATTAGAACTAGAGACTTATAGAGCTGAATAGACCTTATGACATGTTAGAGTTGGTAGAGACCTTTAAGATCATTTGAAAAGAAGAGGACCTCAGAAGTTGGTCGTATAGTTGGCCCTGAAAATAAAATCAATTCCATATGGTTTTCTACAGTTATACACACACGTACACAGACACAAACATGCATATACACACTCTCTTTTTAAAATGCAGAAACTTTGAAGATATTACTACTGCGTTTTCAAATTAATTTTCTATTCTAACATGCACATTATTCCCTTCAAAATTCCTTTGGCATTTTTGATAATGCAGCTGTCTTGCTGAATATTGTTTTCAATTTATACAATGCTAATTGCACATTATGGTAGCTTGGTGTGAATGACTCCACATGAATATGATCTGGAGTCTTCTGGATTTTTTTTGGGGGGGGAGAGAAGGGGAGAAGGAAGGGAAGATAATAAATATGTATTTATTATATGTCTACTATGTGGTAGGCACTGTGCTAAATGCAAGGAATACAAAAAGAGACAAAAGGCAATCTCCTCCTGTCAAAGCTCATAATTTAATGGAGGAGAGACAGCTTCAAAACAACTGCATACAAACAAGCTTTATATAGGATGAATTGGAAATCATCAAGAGAGGGAAGCCACTGACCATTAATGGGGATGATGAAAGGGAGGGGAAAGTGAAAAACTTAGAAATGCTCCCTCTTCCTTCCTCCATTTAAGACAGTATTTATGATTTCGAGAGTTCTCTTTTATTATCTTTCCTCAGGCACTCAGTCCTTTTCATTCCGAGTTCAAATTAAGCTCGGGCATCTCCTTGTGGACTGTCTGTATCTTTAATTTTCTTTTTGTTCCTCAGTTCCACCAGAAATCTACATATGAATCTCAGTGCCTCCTATCCCTGTACACACATATCTTGTCCTAGCCTCATGCCATTCTATCCAATGTCATTTTTATGGTACCAGAGGACCACCGGATTTATAGGTTTTGCACTTAGGCAGGTGATGGGGGGCCATAATGACAGCTCCTAATTTTACAGCCAACATAAATATGTTAAACAGGAACCCATTAGGTCTCTGGGAGCAGCCTTGCTTCCATTCTAGTATGATTGGTAATGGAAGACATGTTAAATGCAGACTTCTTAAATTCCACTTAAAAAAATTCTCACCCTCACTTTTGACATTTGGAGAAATGGGACAATACTCTGATCATTTGAGAACAATGAAAAACATGCTGTTTTCTCCTCACTGCCATTGCAATGTACTCTTAAAGCCTGAAGCAACTTTTTTTTTCCTTCTAGGTTTATCAGAATCTGAAAAGTAACACCATTCAAAAGATGCTTCAGAATTTTGAATTTTTTTTTGAAATTTGATAGCTTCTAATGTTTTTCGTGGCCCCCCAAATCACTAACACCTGCTGGAGAGGTCATTGTTTCTACCATTTGTCTCTTTGCTCAATCACTAGAAAAAAGAAAACCAAATAACAAACCACCTACTTTTTTTCCTTTTAAGAGGTGGGAAATAAACTACCTTCATTCACCCTCACTGTCATTTTCCACATAATACATACACACAAATGCATGCACTCATAGTACTGTGCTAAGTAATTATAACTAGCATTTATATAGTGCTTTAAGGTGTGCAAAGCACATTACAAATACTACTTCATTTTATCCTCAAAACAAGTCTGGGAGGTAGACACTATTATTAACCCCATTTTACAGATAAGGAAACTGAGGTAGAAAGAAGTTAAGCAACTTGCCCAGAGTCAAACAGCTAGTGAGTGTCTGAGACTAGATTTGAAGTCAAGTCTTCCTAATTCCAGGCCTATCACTCTATCCATTAGGCTACCTAGCATCATTGCTCACTTATTGGAAAGTGGTACCTGAGCTCTGAGTTCTCTTAGCTGGCATATTTCAGTTCCCTTAGTTGGCACAGTTCACCTACTTTTAAAATTGCTTTTATAAAAGCAATGGCATCATAATATATCATAAATTCTCATATGTGAAGTTTCATATTTTTAAAGAGGAGGTGAAAAACATTCTGTTAAGTACTTGAAAGCCATTTGTTAACAACGGACACAAGAGAGAGCTTGTACTAAACACTATATTTGTCCATTTGCTTATTCCCTTGGTCACCCAACATTTGTTGAGTATGTCCTATATAAAATGTATTGATTGTATCTCGGAGGAGATATACAGATAAATAAGACATGATCCTGACCCACAAGGAGTTGATAATCTGGCTATGGTGATGGCCACATGACAGAATAGAAAGAGCATTATCTCTGGGATCCAAAGATCTGAGTTCAAATCCTATCTCAGAGGCTTACTATCTGAGAGATATTGGACAAGTCACCCTGACTTCCCTGGCCTTAGGTTTCTCTATCTACAAAATGAAGGGGTTGGTCTAGAATGGGGCTTCTTAAACTTTTTCCACTTGCGATCCTTTTTCATGTTTCAAATACGCCAACTAAAAAACAGCACTCATTGGCGCTGCATGGGCTTGAGGGCATGCGCAGTGCAAAAAGCACATGTTGTGTGTTTAGAACCAAGGCCGCAGTGAAGTTGCACAATGCACCATGGGAAAGCACTGCCAGAAACACCTCAGATTCATTACATGTTCGATTTTGAATTAATTTTTGGTCCTTGCCCGTTCAGAAACCTTTTACTATTGTCAAAATTTTCAAGACCCAATGGGGTCGTGACCTACTGTTTAAGAAGCACTAGACATGATGATCCCTGATGTCTTTTTTAACTTTAAGTCTATGACACATAAGTAAAAATAAAATAAATGTGAGAATTTGTATTTCGTACTGCTTGTATTTCATATTGTTGTTTTCCTTTGTTTTTCAAACAAGAAAAAATAATGCCTTAGTGATTTAGACATGGAAGACCAATAAGAAAAGGAAAAGGCAATAGTTATTGGCCACCATCATTGTTCATATGGATTTCTCACAATGAGAAAACAGATAATGAATGAGACCAACATCAGAAAGTTATAAAACAAAGTGTGGATTGAGGAATAGAAAAATACATCTTGACCCTTTGCAAAACCAGAACACCTATTTGACATAAGGTGATTTGGCATACCCTTCTGCAGTGGTAATTCAGTACCATGAAAAATAATAAGTCTTACAGCAAAACAAAAACTCCAAAACAAAAACCCCACAACTTGCTCCTTTTTACACAGTAGTATTCCTCACCAGTCATCATCCCCTTCTGGGGATGCACACACATGAAGAAGGTTGAGGATCTTGGCTCTGTGGGAGTTTGACCTATTCAGCCAAAAGGTCAGCTTGCCACAGAAGAAACCATTACAAAATAGAAACACGACAGCTCAGCTCTGTGGATGAAAATGATGAAAGGTGGAGAAGTCATCAGACCTGCTCACCTTGTGGCCTGTGATGCCCTTTTTCTTTTAATCAGTCCCCACCCCGACTGCTCAACAGAGGCAAAACTTCTATAATACTGACCAGAAATGGTCCCTGATCGACAAAGTGGAGCAAAAATAATCTTTATTTATTGATTGCGTAGTTTTTCTCTGGAGGGAGCAAAGGGGAGGATAGGGATGACCATGAATATGATAAAGGGACTTTCCATTCATATAGCGTTTTATGGTTTCCAAAGCATTTCCACATATATGATCAGTTGAACCATACGACAGTCCCATGAGATCAACACCCCTGTTCTACAGCTTCAGGAACTAAAGTCAAAAGAGATCACTGATTTAGGGACCCATTCTTCTCTTCAATCTAAATGAAACTTAAACTTTTAGGAATAGAGAGTCGACCTGTGATTTTGTTCGTTCAGGAACACTCAAGGTGGGATTGCCACTATCAATGTAGGCCTATATCTTCTCTACTGTCTAACTACCTACTGTCCTGGACAGCTGCCTGAGAGTGACCAGTACAGAATCATGCAGCTAGGATATGTCAGAAGCAGTTTTTCTTTCCACCTTCAAGATGGATCTTTCCACCTTCAAGAAAAGTTTTCAATCCACTAATCCATGTTGCTTCTCAAGTTAAGTTGAATGTTTAACCTAAATGAGATGAAAAGGTGAGCTCAAGTGGTGATGTACTGTAAATTTTGGAAAATAGTGTACTAGATACTCTTCCCTTGACCCAGAAAAACCTATCTAAAAATTCATGCTGCTAGGTACAAATTCAAAGAAAAACAGACCCCTATAGGAGCATATTGACTTAGAAAACCAAAAATTAACATTATCTATGTTGGATTATATTTTTATTTATTTTAAAAATATTTTCCAATTACATTTTAATCTGACTCTAGCCAACATGGCAATTTTGCAGGCCACATCATCTCTGATGTATATAGTACTTTATGGTCTGTAAACTCCTTCACATAAATTATTACATTTGGTCCTCACAATAATGTTGTAAGGTGGGTATTACCATTATCCCCAATGTTGAGTTTAGGAAACTGAACCTCAGAGAAATTCAGGGGCTTTCTCATGATTGCACAGATAGTGTCAAAGGAAGACACAATGTGGGTCTTCCTACCTTCAAGGTGTAGGCTCTAAATACTACTCACCATACCTCTCAAGGACAGTAACTCAGAGCATTTCGCAGAGATGCTTACCAGGACACAGGATGATAGGTTCATAGATTTAGATCTGGAAGGGACCTTAGAGGACATCAGCTCTAACACCCTCATCTCACAGAAGAAAAAATTGAGGTCCAGAGAAGTGAATTGTCTAGTTTCACACAGTTAGTAAGTATCTGAGATATCTAAAGATTTGAGCCCAGGTCTTTTGAATTCAAAAATGATCTTCTGTCTATGACATCATGCTACCTTTCTATAAATAAGCTACAAGGTCAGGGACCAGTCCTTTTTGCAAGGGATTCTGTTTATCTGACCTCAAGTGGTACCATCCAATGGCGTAGATGCCAAGTCACCTCCAGAGATCTTCCACTGGTGACTGACCTGCGTGTCCTTCATCCAAAGAAGTAAGGACCTGTTCCCACACTGTCACTGGGGGAAGGGAGGACTGGAGTGCATGCTTAATGGAATCCCCTCACATCATTCTCAGGGGCCTTGGTAATAGGGCTAAGCAAAGTCAGGGTCTGGGAAAGAAAGGAGTACAGAATGTCTAATGAGTCTTTCCATGACTACCAAAGAAAGGGGATTTTCCTTAAAGAATCACAATTAGCCTCCCTGGCTATAGGGCAGAGAAGGCCTGCCAAAGGCTTTCACGGGAGTTTCAGAGGTTTGTGGAGTTTGTGCGACTGTGTGTGCTTCCCAAGCTGAATTAAGATCTTTATTTTGTATTTAATGTGGGATAAAACCCATGCTCTAGATTGGGCTTTCACAATGCCTCAGGTTCACAACTTGCATGATTTAGATCCAGAATGCCCAAGCAATCCTTAGACAAGGGAAGTATTTTGATCCTGGTTAGGCTAGAGACAAGATACTGAAATCACCACTGCTGTATGTATCAGCCATGTCAGCTTATTATAGTGACAATGCAATGGAACTCCTTGTCACAAGGTGCTCTATATGGAAGAACAAGACAATACATCATATTAATCATCTTTAAAGCAACAACAACATTTTTGATCCATTTTCACCAAGATTAATTTCTGCCGTTCTGAAAGTGGCTGATACCCAGACCAAGGGAGGAGAACAAATCATTGCAAAATTGGAATCTCAGCTACAAATGAACACATATACCATATCTGAAGCATTTGGGGGGGGGTGCATTTATAAATTTTTTTTTTATAAGGACAATTTAAGCTTACGAGTTTATAATTCACCCATTGAATCCTATTGGCGTGTGATGCCACCAAAAAACAAAAAGGCTTTAGATCCAAGAGCATATTTGGAACTTTAAAAAGTGATTCTTGTCTCCCATGTTTCACTGGTATGCAGCCTGTGCTGCGATTGCTGTGTCATTTCAGTGAGGGTAAAACATACCCTGGACAGTGTGATTGGGAAAGAGCATCGCTACTTTTGATAGTAATCTGTAAATCTGATTGCATTGCTGGATTAAAAAAGAAGCAGCAGCTTATCTGCATTCCTCCAAGAGACATATTCTCATGCTTCTAGCAACTTAAGAGCCAAGGGGGTGGCGGGGTGGGGAGAGAAAATGCATGCTATGTTCTAGTTAAAAAGGACTGATTAGTCAAGGAGATGTTTACCACAAACTTCTCATCTTCTGGAGATTTAAATATTCTTCATGTGATTTTAGAAAACTTTTCTTGACAAATAATTCTCTACATCAAAAGTGAAAAACCTTATAAATATGAAATGCCATCCAAGCATTCCTCTAATAAACCTTGACAAAGTTTCAGTGGATTTGATCAGCCAGATATTTATAGGGTTATTAAGTTCTTTTTTTTTTTTTGATTCCAAAGTTTAGAGACTTGGTCTCTTTCCCTTTCCCTGCTCCCTATTCCATTGAAGGAAATGAGAGTTTCTCTATGCAAGAATTTCCAGCCACCTAAGTAGAGATTTCTCCATCTGTAGCTGGGGGAGGGGAGTAGTGGCCTTCCTCCCACAGTCTGGTAGTTACTATAGTAACTATTGTGCCTCCCTCAAAAGGGCTACATATAGGGTGATTAAAATTCTTCATGGGAGTACCCCCACCCTTCCCCTTGACAATGAAATTCTTCAGGGAGAGG
The DNA here is from genome assembly GCF_900497805.2 of Vombatus ursinus. Lineage (NCBI taxonomy): Eukaryota > Metazoa > Chordata > Mammalia > Diprotodontia > Vombatidae > Vombatus > Vombatus ursinus. The sequence goes on along the minus strand of NW_020954572.1, from coordinate 14,834,917 downwards.
GTTAAGCTTCTGGTTTAGAGTGACAGCACCTGAGGGAATGACAAGGCCCTGACAGAAGACATCACTGGCCCGATCTGAACTGGGAAAATGCAGGCAAGAAATGCAGCCACTCTGGTTAGAGAGATGAGGAGGGGGAGGGAGGATTGGAAAGCCTCAAGAGCACATGAAGGGACACAGGAGGAAGAGAATAACGTCAAACTCAACTGAATGAATAGTCCAGAGGAAGCGTTATATCCTTGACACTGGGGAGATATTTGTATTAGGAGGAGATTGAGAAAAATCCATGAGGTCTTTAGGAAGGAGCAAAACCCAGGAGTAGCTTTCATGACAAGCAAGACAACAGATGTACCCTTTAGAAAAGAGGGACATTGCCCATTCTGCTTTCTCATGATCATATGAATCTGGGTAAGCCAAGCTACGGTATAAAGAGGGATGTTCATTTATGAAAAGGAATGGATTGTTGCTATTTGGATGATCTTTTAGAAACAAACTTCATCCTTCATGGATTGCACTACTCTGCAGGGTAAGAGGAAGAGAAAGGAGGTTGAAAATCCCAGAGTAGACACTGCATTTTGGTATAGAATCTTGATTTCGCTTTTAACCTGCAGGGCAGATATAACCTACTAAATGCTCAGCTTCAGGGCTATATGTGTCAAATATGAAGGTAGAGTGGATACCAAAGAAGCTGGTTTGGTCTGAAACACACACACACACACACACACGCACACACACAAAACAAACAACAAATGAACTCTAAATGTCTTCAAGATAGACATAGATCTCCTTCTGCACAGTAAAATGTCTCAAGCTCTAAGTTCGACATTTATTTTTTAAACAGTTACTTTTCTGATATTGGTGGACCCATTTGCTTCCTTCCATAGAAAACTGAGCCTGAAATCCTCCTAAGAGTTCTAGGATATCCACTTTTCTAGAAAAACACAAACTAGAGTATTCAAGTAGCTATTCTATTTAATTCAACAAGCATTTATTAAGCAGCTACAATTTTCAAAGTGCTATACCAAGAACTTGGAGATATGACCAAAAAGAAAAAAAAAAGCAGAACCTGTCCTCAAGGAATGAACATTTGACCAAAGGAAATAATAGGTAAAAAGATATAAATAGGAGATAACTTCAAGAGAGAGAGAGAATAGTAATAAATAGGGTGATCAGCAGAGTTTTCCTAAAGAGATGGCACCTCGGTTGAACCATGAAGGGAGCTAAGAATTCTAGAAGGTAGAGATGACAAGGGATTAGATCCCAGGCCTGGGGCATAGATTGTTTAAAGGCATCAAGCTAGGAAATGATAAACTAAGTTTTAGCAAAACTAAGCCTACCATTTTGTTTAGAACATAGTATATGAAGGAGAGTGAAGTAAAATAAGTTTGGAAAGGTATGCTGGAAATAGATTGTAAAAGACTTTCGATGACATATGTTATTCATTTTAATTATTAATCTAGTCCAAGTATAAACAGGTTCCCATTAAAGACTGTTGATAAAGGTAATGTTTTTGGTTTTGTTTTTAGAAAATCTATTTTGAAAGCTTTATGGAGAATTGATTGGATGGGGAGGGGAGAGTCTGAACTAGAAGCAGTTAGGAGGCTATTATAAAAATGTAGCCAAGAGGTGATAAGGGTCTGAACTAGGGCTATGGTCATTTAAGTAAAGCATCACAGAATTTTTCAAAGTTAGAGAGAGTGTCTGTGACCAATTGGTTCAATTCATACATGGAAAAGATTTCTCTCTTTAACATATATCACAGAAAGGCAGCTAGGTGGCACAATGGATAGAACACAGGGCCCGGAGTCAGGAAAACTTGACTTCAAATCTCATTTCCAGACATTTACTATCTGTGTAACCCTGGGCAAGTCATTTAACCATTGTTTGCTTCAGTTTCCTAATCTGGAAAGTGGCAGATAAAAAACACCTACTTCCCAGGAGTGTTATAAGGATCAAATGAGATAAAACTTGTAAAGTGCTTTTAACACAGTGCTTGGCATACAGTAAGTACTATATAACTGTTAGTTTTTTATTATTATTATAATTATTACATTCAGGGGTGAACACCCAGCCTTTACTTGAAGTCCACCAATGAAGGGGAGCGCACTACCTCCCAAGGTAATGGACAACTTTTGGACAACTCTCATGGTTGGAAAGATTTTCCTTATAATCAAGCCTAAATTTGCCTCATTGTGAATTCTATCACCATTGTTCCCAGAAAGCAATGAAAAATAGAGAATGGGAGAGATGTAAGAGATATTGTATCAAGAGATAGAATCAACAAGATTTGGCAACTGGTAGGAAATGGTGGGAGAGAGTGAGGGATGTCTCATGGGGAAATTGGTTTTATTTGACTATGTGTATTGGTTACAAGGCTGGTTTTTTTTGGTTGCTGGGGGGAGCTTGATGTTGTTCTTTTCTTGGAAGGAAGACAAAACGGATTTTTTTATTAAAAAATTAAATTAAAAAGTTTAGGATGATACTAAAGTTGTGAAACTGGGTAACCTGAAAAATGGTATCTTTAACAGAAACATGGAAATTTGAAGGAAGAGTAAGTGTGTGGGGTGGGGCAGGGAAGAAGATAAAGAATTCTATCTGAATTTAAGATGCTCATGTTCCACAGACAACTGGGGATATGATCCTGGGTCTGAGGAGAGAGATTGGGACTGTATATATAGAGTTGGGACCTAATTGTATAGAAATGAAAATTGTAGCCATATCACTGGGAGAGAAAGTATTGAGAGAAGAGGGTCTAGAACGGTTCTTGGGGGAACCCCAACCTTAGAGGTTAAGACAAAGAGCAGTGTCATAAAAAGCAAATGAAGAGTGAATCTCCAGGAGCACGTGGCTATACGTGTGGAAAGAGGTAGTCAACTAGTTTAAAGCTTCCTAAAGATGAGGATTATCATCTACTACTCAGCAATTAATATCATTGGTAACCTTGGAGAGAGCAGTTTCAGTAGGATCAGAAGAGAAGTGAATGACACATAAGAAAGTGGAATCACCAAATTTAAGGGTCTTTCCTAGGAGCCAGGCTTTGAAAGGTCTATAACCTGAGGGTACATGGAGAGTTTTTTTTTAAAGGATGGGGTGGAGGCAAGGAGTGGGGAGACTTGGTCAAGTCCTTAAGAAAGGATGATGTGGTTGTTGTAACCTCTATTACTTTAACTTTTCCTGTGTGACTTTAGGCAACTCACTTAATGTTTCTGTGTCTCAATTTCTTCATCTACAAGATGGCATTTGAATAGATGATCTCTAAGATTCCCTTCAGTTCTATTTCCTATAATTGTATTAGCTAAACTTTGAGGTTTGCCTAAAACTAGACAACCAAAGTGAATTTAAAATTTAATTAAATTCAGTTTAAAGATATTTGTTAAATGCCTATTATGGGCAAGGCCTTGTGCTAATCCTGGGTGTGCGAAGATGAAAAATAACAGCCATTTCTTGAAGAAATTTACAGTCTAGCAAAAGAAGAAATGAAATGTATACAAATAAAAATGGTACAAGTTAGATTGTCATCAGTATGTACGAGGGGTAAAACAGAGATGGATGAGAAGTTAAGTCACTTTTACCTGAGATAACAAGGAAAACTTCATGGAAGTAGTTAACATTTGAGCTGAGTTTTGAAAGACAAATAAGATTTCTGTAGATGGAGATACGGAAAGAGTGCATTCCAGGATTGGGGAGGGGGGAAGAGAAGAAGAAGGGGAGAGCCTGAATAAGTACATCAAAACAGGATAAGAGAAGCTAAAATTGAGAAGGGGATTTTTTTTTTTTGATGGAAAGGTTGGACACAAGGGGGAGTAATCTGAAATAAGACTGGAAAGGAATACTGGAACCAAATTATGGAAGGCCTTCAATGCCAGAGGAGGAAAAAACCTGTATTTCATCCTGTAGGCAATGTATGGCCTACAACAACAAACAAACAAAAGACAAAAACAAAAAACAGCAACAAAAAACTCTAAAAAATTAGATTTCTCACAAAGACTCAGATTTGGGGTACTCTTTAGGGGAAAATTCAGTGTGTTAAATGTTCATAATATTACTTGTTCTGCCTCTACATTTTTAAACCAGTACCAACATCCATTGGGAAAAGTACTGCTGTCACCCTTCTGACTTCAGTGGCACACAAACTGTTAGTGTCAGTGACTGCTATGGTAAAAAGGGCTGGATATTAGCATGAAGTCAGAGCTGCGTTCTAAGTGTCAGACCACACTTCCTAGTAAAATGAAGAGGTCCACATCTGTTGTCTTGATTTTTTTTTCAAACGGATCCCAAAGGTTCATGTTATGACATTTGTAACATCTGCTACAAATGCTGAGGTAAGTCAGGCACAACCTTATTACTTCGAATCTAACACTCCATCCATCCACAGGGCTTTCATATGCCACCAGTATGTCAAGGGAACTAAGAGATGTTGGATCTGCATGAAACAAGGTAATATACTTCTGTGAGGGAAAGAAGGAAAATCTCTCATCATAGGTCTCTAGGATTTTCTGTCCATCTCTGTCTCACTGTCTCTTGCTGTTTCTGTCTCTGTCTCTGTTTATCTCTGTTTCAGACTCTCCGTCTCTGTGTCACTGCCTCCCCCCCATCTCTGTCTCTCTGTCTCTGTGTGTGTCTCTCTCTCCTTCCTTCCTCTTTCTTTCTTTCTCTCTCCTCCTTCCCTCCTTCCTTCCCTCCCTCTCTTTCTCTTTTTCTATCATCATCATCATCATCATCATCATCATCATCATCAATCATCATCCAGCTTTTGACCATTTCAATGCTTGATAATATTTTTTTCAGAGGACTCATTTCTTCCAGGGGAGTATCCAACATAAGTACTCCCATGAGACAGTGGGGTTAGGGGTTAGCCCTAGGGAATAAAAAAAAGTGTGGTTCCCAGCAGTACCTTTTATTTTATATTCTATAGGTCCCTCATATCCAATCTTTAAAACTGTGGCTCCTGGACAATATTTACATCTTCATTTCCGGTGCTTTTTCAGAGAAAGAAAGCTAAATATTCATCTAGCATTAGGGCTGTTGCTTGCACTAATTGCAGTCCTTAAAATCAAATCTACCTTGTAGTTTCCATTTGTAGTTAACTCACTCAATATTGCACAATCATCTGCTTCCCACATTTCTCCTTGCTGTTTCTTTCTCTCAAGCCGCAGCAACACTGAGTCTAGACATCTTTCCAACAATACTTTGTTGAGCTAGTTTCCTGCACTACTCCCTGGAGGCCACTGAGGAAGCTTTAGAAGTTGCATTAGTATGTCCAGGACACTAGGGCACCATTCCACACAAAATGGTACTTGACAATAGAATGTGGCTACACTTCCATTGCCTTTTGCTATACTAAACTACTTCTGTCTATATTGAAGCACAGAAAATGCGAGACTTAGCATCCTGAGTTGAGGTCCTCATACTGGAAACTGCACTGTTCATCTATTTGTCAATGCCATTAATATTGTGAGCTTAAATCTACAACCAATAGAATGAAAACTCCTTAGGAGCAAAGACTATTTCTTCTTTGTCTCTGTACCCCCAGTGCCTAGTACAGTGCCCTTTTCATGGTAGATATATATAAATGATTGATGAATTGAATTTCAACCAGGAGTTATTTTCCACTATAACATAGTGACCCAACATATCTGCTGCATGCTGCAAGGGAAATGAACATTCACTCTGGGAATAACTTAGATACTATGAGAAGGAATCTGGTTCAGACCGTACTCAGGTTCAGCAACTCTAGCCTGGTAAGATCAAGAATATTAAATATCACCCTTACTCTTAAAGAAACCAGAAGCAATACTGAAGAAGGCTTTTTACAATGAACACATGACTACCCAAATCTAACAGCATCACTATGAGGATTCCTTTTTATTTCTTCCATCATTGTATACAAAGTACAATATCTTTACATCACAGAATTTCATCTCTAATTCTCCTTTCATATGGCCTTCTTTCAGATCCATATTATCAGTACAAAACACTGACAGCCAGATCGCAATCAAGGCCTCCAAACAATGTAAACATTTCACAAATACCTGGATCAAGAGTCAGTCGTTGATAAGAGTGTCACCAACTGCCCGCTGAATTTTCTTTTGGAGGGTTCACTCATGGGCAGCTAGGTGGCACAGTGGATAGAGATCTGGCCTTGGAGTCAGGAGGACCTGAGTTCAAATGTGGCCTCAGACACATGACACTTACTAGCTGTGCGACTCTAGGCAAGTCACTTAACCCTGATTGCCTCACCAAAAAAAGAAAAAAAAAGAAAGAAAGAAAGAAAGAAAGAAAGAAAGAAAGATTCACTCATGCCCTATTCTAGCAGTAACTGGCATTCATTTATTTTAAGAAATTGAAGGCTTCAGACATAACTTGATTAGGTAAACATGCACAGCAGCTACCACTGGAAATCAGAATCAGCTCTGATGTCCCCATGGCCCCCTCCCCCAGATTTTGTGTAAACAAAAGTCCATACAGTTGTTAATGATCACCAAACAGGGGCTAGTTTTTGCCTTCATTTTCATTCACAACGTCAGCATTCTCCAAAAGTTACTAGCCCTCTCTTCTTTTTTTCTTTGGGCTATGATATAGGCAAAATGAAATGCCACATAAGTTAAGCAATTTTTTCAAGCTGAATGGACCACACAAATTCGCAAATGTATTTTAATGAACACACGTGAGCTACCAGACTGAAAATTAAGCATACACACGAGCACACGCATACACACACATGTACACCCACTGCCACCAGCAGCACAGGCAAATAAGCAAAACAGATCCAAATTTGGAGAGCTATCATGGACCCTTGAAATGTTATCTCCCAATCTTCCAAGGTAATGACCACAATTTCCACATAAGGACCTGTGAACATGGAAGATTGGTCAGGGAAAGAATGTGACACTGACCCAGAGATGTAGCATGCAGATTTCCAAGGAAGCAGTGAGCAAAGTTAGTCAATTTCCCAAATTACCTTGTGAAATTACAAGCCTTTCCACTCCTTTCAGGATGCAGACAGAGAGAGGGAAGGAGAGGGAGATAATGAAGGTTTGCAAATGAAGTGGGTACAACTATGCAATCAATCAACATTTTCAGGAAAGGAATTTGCATCAGTTGCCAAAACTGAACTGAATAATTGAACCAGGATTCTGATGAGAACTGATTTTGCCACTAGCCAATTATCTTTACCGCTCTTCCAGCTGCCTCCCTTCTCTCTTTCTCTCAAGGAGTTCATGAGTTTTCTCAAATTTGGTGATATTAGGTATGGAATTTTCAATCATGATGAAATTCACACTTACTAACATCACATCAGACTCCCCCTCCCCCCCCAAAAAACCCAACCAGCCAACAAATAAACAAAAATAGAAGCAACAAAAGTAGAAACCAAGTGGTAAGGGCAAGCCAAGGAATGCAGAGCACATGGGGAAAAGGCCAGACTATAAAATATGTTTTTATCCCCTACATCAGAAGAAAGTGATATTCCAGAATACTGCTGCTACCCAGCCTGCTCTAAAAGCAATCACATTTTCAGCACATCTGGGTGGTGGTTAATGGTGTAATGCACCTTGGTGGAACCCCTTGGGGGGTCAGATGTATGATCTTAAAACTCGAGATCTACAGTTTGCACACAGAGGAACGGTTCTACTCAGACTTCCTGCTGACACCTATTTGTCTAAAACCATGCTCAGTCTCCCTTCTCCTTCCCCAACTCTGGGAAGCCTTCATCCTTTCCCCACAACTGTGAATGTCACCTCTATCCTCCTGGTAATGATGACTCAGGCTCAAACCATCTCAAAGCTTCATGAAGTAACAGGAAAACCCTGGGTGTGATTTCAGAAGGCTGTTTTCCATCCCCAAAAGGGCCTGCCTGCCAATTCAGTGCCTGGAAAAATAAATAAGGGATGTGCCACATCTTTTGGATTTACACAGGCTTCCATATACCATCAAAGGTTCAAGACCACACCTTGGGGTGGCCAAACTTTGAGATTTTCTCTTCCCTTTGCCAGGCTGTCAGCACTTCTCATTAGAGTTCTTGGCCTATCCTGATTCTTATACTTGAGACTATATTTAACAAATATTTTATTTTATTTTAGAACCCAAGATCTTTTTTTTTTAACAGTTTATACATAAGGGAGGACTTTTCTCTACTTGTATATGGACAACACCAAGATAGACTCTTAATCCTTCCATTTCACAAACTTTTTTAAACCATCAGCCAAAATTTAGAAAGACAGAATTACCTGTAATTTTTGTTGTTGTTCCCTGATTACCTTCCAAAAAATTTGTCATTGTTGATATTAGAGTTTTGCAGTTATGTACTTCTTACACTCAAGATCAGTAGGTCAGTTAGTCAATAAACATTTATTAAGTACCTACTATGTGCCAAGTGTCATAACCTGGGGATAAAAAGGCAAAAGACAGTCCTTGTTCTCAAGTCTGATGGGAGAGACAACATGCAAATAACTATGTACAAACAAGTTATATACAGGATGAATTGGAAATCTTCAACAGAGGGAAGGTATTAGAATTAAGAGGGATTAGAAAGGCTTCTTGTAGAAGGTGGGATTTTAGCTGGGACTTGAAGGAAGTGAGGAGGCAGAAAGAGGGAGGGAGAATATTCCATGCATGGACAGCCAGTGAAAATGTTTAGAGTCTGGAAATGGAGGATCACATTTGAGGAACAGCAAAAAGGCTGGTATCACTTGATCAAAATGGTGGTGGGAGAGAAGGGGGTAAGGTGTAAGAAGACTGAAAATGTAGGGAAGGGGGTCAGGCTCTAAAGGGCTTTGGATGGCACACAGAGGATTTTATATTTGATCCTGAATGTGATAGGCAACCACTGGAGTTTATCAAGTAGATGAGGTGAGATGATCAGATCTTTAGGAAAAGCATATGGACTGTTGAGTGGAGGATGAACAGGAGTGGTGAAGGACTTTTTGCAGGCAGAGCAACCAGCAAGCTATTGCAATAATATACAGACAGGAGGTGATGAGGGTCTGCATTACAATGGTGTCAGGGGAAAGAAGGGGGTGTATTCAAGAGGTGTTGCAAAGGTGAAATTGAAGGCCTGGGAAACTGATTGGATATGGAGTTGGGGGGAAGGGTGAGAGTCTGTCAAATATTAGTAGTCACTTAGGTGCATATGGTACTTTACTATTACAAAATGCTTTCACGTGTATTAGCTCATTTGATATTCATTATAATTCTGTGAAGGGAGTATATACATTTATACACTGATTTAAACCATAGGAGGAGAATGAAGTCCAAGTTTAGTGCACTTTCTATTATCTTATGCTGCCTCTCTCCTCAATAGGAAAGAACTACATGAGATTTTTTTCATCCAACTGGATGCAAATTAAAATAAGAAAACATCAGGTCTTTTTGTTATTGTTTTTTTTTTTTTGGAAAAACTACTAAAATGGAAATGAAAGATACTGGATTCTTAGTATGTTATTAAGTCCATGAATTTTGATTAAGCTAAGTAAGAAAGAACGTAGGTGTTGACATAACTTGGATGGGTGAGATGGAGGGTGGCCTTTGAAGCATTTCAGTGAGACTGAGCAATCACACTTAGCAAGCAGATGCTCTGCCTTAACTCAAGAATCTGCCTATCCTCACATGAAATCAGCTGACCCAGGACTACTGTGCTTGGGTATAATATTTTGGTTGCAGTGCTAATGGTGTTGATATAAGAGAATGCAAAAGATCCAGGTGAGCTTTCTCTATGGAAGAGTAGTAGTTCAACTCTGGGAAGGGAAGGGGTCTGGCATTTGTAGGAAGCTTCTTCTGTGTCCTCAGGAAGTTCTTTTATGTGCCAGGCTGTGTTACAAATGGATTGAGGTCTTGGGCAAAGGAAACACTGAAGGATTTGGATGATAGTTATTTAGTCTTTATGTCATAGAATAGAAAACAAAAAATAACTCAGCTGCATTAATGGTGCAAGTGACTAGAATTATGGAAGTATTAGTCAAACGACATTCTTTACTGATCCGGTTACTTTTAGAGTTTTGGCATATTTGAATACCATATTATAAGAAGGAAATAGACAAGATTGAGAGCATCCAGAGGAAAGTGGCCAGAATTACTTGAAAACCTGAAACATTCTATACACAGATTTGTTGAATTAACTAGGGTTCTTAACCATGAAAACAGAATATTTGGGGCATACATGATATCTATCTTTCAGGTATTTGAAGAAGATAGAGCAGATTTCCTTTGCTTGTCCCCAGAGGACAGAACCAAAAAAATGGGTGGAAAATTAGAGAGTGGCAAACTTAGAATCAATTTAAGGGGGAAAAAAACCTAATAATTAAAATTATCCAAAAGTGGAATGGACTACTTCCGGAGGTAGTAGGTTGTGAAACAAGGAAGGAAGAAAGCAAGGAAGGAAGGAAAGAAGGAAGGAAAGAGGGAAAGAAAGAAGAAGGAAAAGAAGGAAGGAAGGAGGGAGAGAAGAAGAGACATAGGGAAGAAAGGAAACAAGCACTTATTAAATGCTTACTGTGTGCCAGGCACTGTACTAGGCGCTTTACAAATATTATCTCATTTTACAAATACTAGCTTTCTTTAGTGGAGGTTTTAGGCTATTGGGGATGGTATAGAGGGGAATTTCTTTCCAGGTCTAAGTTAGACTAGATTGAATCCATAGTCCCTTCTAACTTAGATCCCATGGCCAGCCACAGCTGGCCTTACCACCTTCTGAGCCCTTCCCAATCTTCTCTGTCTTGATACCTTAACTCTGGAAGTGATTTTCTCACCTTTGATTAAGATGATTTTCTAGATGGAAAGTAACAATATTAAAGTATTTTATAAATTCAAAGATAATTTATCAGCAAAATTCAGAATTTCAGGAAAATAGTGCTGAAGGGCAAGAGATGTTCTGAAATAATATTGCCTCCCTCCCTTCTTGGTTCCCTCCTTTTCTCCCTTCCTTACCACCTACTCTCCATAACTCTTTCTTCTTTGGTTCCTATGCTATATTCCTTAGTTCAAGCAGTTCACATTTGGTGCTTTTAAAATATGGTAGTAGATATAAGGTCATTGTGATTCTCCTGAGTCACTTTCAATTATTTTACTTCAATTTATTCATAGCATTTCTTGCTGCCCTATTTTCACCCACAAAATTAAACACACTGCGGAGATTAACTCAACTCTTTTAGTTAGGTTTATGAGCTTATTTGACTCACTAAGTAGATTTCTTACTTCACTCTTCAAAAAGAAGGGCATCTTCAAAAAGCTAGCTTCACGACATATATTCTGTCCTGTCCCTCCTGGTTGTCATATAAAGGAATGGGAACTTTTTCTTCATCTTAATTCATCTCAATATTGTCCGTGTTACTTCATAAGCGCCGTGAGGGCAAAGACTGTAGCCTTTTAACTCTCTCTACAGTTTAGTATCACATACAAATCAACCCTTGCTAAATACTTTTGACAATGTGGAGTAAGAAAGAGCTGCTGAGGTGAAGATCCATAAACCAAGTATTTAAAGCATCTAGAGTTATGTACAGAAAAAACATTTTTAAAAATTAAGGATACTGTGTCATTAGGGATTTTTAAAAAAGAGATGAAATTGGATATGAAGTGATATATGCATAGCCTAATGCAGAAATCTAAGTAATAAAATTATAATTTGTAGTGGAAATAATTCCATAAACTTTAAAGTCCTGAAAATTCACAGCTATACTTTGATTCCTTAGCAGGGATTTTCAGAGTAAGCATGATAACCTTCTGTGTGCTTCACAGGAGAAAAGTCATTGGAGGGAAGGGGCTGAGGAGTCAGGAGAGAGCTGGCATTTCAGTTAGAAAGACTAAAACAATAAAAAAAATGTAAAAAAATATGTGGTATAGTAGATGTTAAACTTGGGATGAGAAAGATCTGGGCAAAAATCTTGCCTCAGAGATTTACTTGCTGAATGACCTTGGGTAAGTCATTCAACTTCTCTGACCCTCTTTTGTCAGTATAATTTGGATAATAATCACACCAACCTCACAGGGCTATTATAAAGATCAACTGAGATATAAATATACGTGTGCATATGTATATATACATATGTAAAATACATGTGCATAAAATATATGTCTGTGTTATACACACGCATACACACATACATATGTAGGTACATATACATACATAGAAGGATCTAGAAATATATTAGCTATAACATAGCTAATATATAATGTCTCTACATCTATCTTTCTATCTATTATCTGTCTACCCACTGCCTAAAGCTTTAGGGTTGTTCATTCAACCATAACACATTTTAGGCTTTCCAAGAACTAAGCTCAAGTACAGAAAATGTACACTTAACTAAGCTTTACAAAATAAGCATCCCTTATTAGAACACATGTCTTGATGTTTGGTTTGGGAAATATGGGTACCACAGGCATAGAGGAGTTTATGATATTTTCTTAAATTGGAGAAGATTATGATTTTAATCTACACATACCCACTGCCTTCACAAAATAGTAGTAATAAAAGAGTTTACCTCCCATAATCACCAAGGGCATGTGTGTGCTTCATTATTTAAAAATGTACATATATATGTATAGTTTATGTATATGTATAGATTTACATGTATATGTATATATGTATGGATACAGACACACATAACTCAACTGGATCTGTGATCTTGACTACAAGTATAACTCATCCATGACTGCCTCTCATGTAAGACCTGTCCAAGAAAGCAAGAAAAAAAGAAAGAAAGAAAGAAGGAAGGAAAGAAGGAAAGAAAGAAGGAAGAAAGGAAGGAAGGGAGGAAGGAAGGAAGGAAGGGAGGAAGGAAGGAAGGAAAGAAGGAAGGAAGGAAGGAAAGAAGGAAGGAAGGGAGAAAGAAAAAAAGTAGGAAGGATGGAAGAAAGAAAGAAGGGAAAATGAAAAAGAAAGACATCAATAATTATACCCCAGAGTCTTCTGTCCACTATTCTGCAGCTCTGATCATTTGTGCCATGTTTATTGTCAGACCCATCTGGGTGACAGGTCCTGTGCTTAATGGCTGTTGTGTATTTGATTATTGACTGCTGGCTATTTCCAATGGGCATAATAAACTATTGAATGACTGTTGGTAATACACAGCAATCTTTCCAGATTACACATGTAAGAGCTGAAAATAAAAGAAAACCAATTTCAGATCTTTTAAAAAAGTACTTTCTGTCTGGAGGTTTGAAACAGAGTCTCAATATACCTCTCACATCAGTCAGGTTGGCAGGCTTGTATCGACTCTATTAAATAATAATAATAAAAAAAAAGGTTCATGAATTTCAAGCTTGGAGGGCTCTAATTACCTCATGCTCAAACTTTAACTATAAAACTCAGGATAAATTGCTGCACTAAAACCTTAGAAGATCCTCCACCTTATTTGTGTGAATGCATCTAAAGCCCAGTGATGCTGATCCTGGGAAGGTAGGGTGTGTGTGTGTGTGTGTGTGTGTGTGTGTGTGTGTGTGTGTGTGTG